>NW_021319941.1:101884-201231 GCF_001605985.2 Dendrobium catenatum | reverse complement strand
GTGGCAGAGATGAGGATGCTCAGGTGGATGAGTGGCTTTACCCTTAGAGATAAGATACAAAATGAGCATATACGTGAAAAGGTTGGAGTAGCTCCAGTAGAAGATAAGATTAGAGAGAGTCGCCTTAGATGGTTTGGTCACATAAAATAGCGGCCTTCTGTGACCTGGTTAGGAGAGTAGAGGTATTAGATTTGACTTATGTTAAGAAAGGTAGGGGTAGACCTAACACTACAGGAAAAATGCCCTAAACCAGCGGTTCTAACCGGCAGTTTTAGGACCGCCGGTAGTACCGGCGGCACCACCGGCGGTTTGGCCGTCGGCTTTTAACGACGGCTGCACCGGTGATTTTGCAAATATAAGCCGCCGGTAAGGGCGGCGGTCCCTAAACCAACGGTAAACCGCCAGACGTCAACAAGAACCGACGGTTAGTATAAGCTAACCGCCGAAAAAAACTGCCGGTTTTCGGCGTTTTTCCTGTAGTGTAAAAAGCTTTGGCTAGAAAATATTAGGAATGACCTTTCTTTATTAGATTTAAATGAGAATTTGACTTTTAATAGGACACAATGGTGAAAAAGGATTCATGTAGCCGACCCCACATAGTGGGATAAAGGCTTGATGTTGTTGTTGTTATTTTTGTATCTTTCAATGTAGCCTTCTTGGCCATATAAATGGAAGAAAAAGTGGCACATTTTAGATCTTTTGACCTCATATTATGCACTGTGAGACTTATAGATATTCCAAAGCTCTATTTCTCCTACTTTTTATGTTTACTGAAATCTCACTTACATTATTTGCTTTTTCTTATAGGTTATTTGCAAGTAAGGTCGCGTACCAGCAATATATAAATTTGGATCAAATAGTGGATATTTTTTAACCAATACAAAATGTTTGACATTGTGAATCTTCAAATTCATGAATGATGAAAAATAAACGGTACAATAATAGTAATAATAATGTGATATTTTTTTACAAGTAAGTGTATAATTTTTAAACACTCTATTTTTAGTTATAATCTTAAATTTTGCTAGTTATTATTAGTTTCATAAATATATTACAAAAGAGTTTAATTAAGGTTTACTACACATAAAGGGAAGAATTATATTTTCATAAAATATCACAAGTATTGTACATGACTTATAGATGAATTATAAGAATCATGTCTTTGATAGCATTATCATATGCATACTTTTTGTACTTGTGTTTGCCTTCAGAAAAAAATAAAGGTAACAGATTTATTTTCATTTGATCCTTCTCAGGAAAAGATATCATTACATTTTTATTCTTTTTGACTATATTTACTAAAGTAATATGTTAAGTGCATTAAACTTTTTTTTTTTTTTTGAAAAACTATAGGGGATCTCCCCCATTGCATTAAATAAAAAACCATACATGAACCTCCACATGAAGCAGAAATAACAACCAAAAGATACCAGTAACTAAAATTGGAAAAGGAAACCTCAAAAATTGAATATAAATTTGAAATAAGGTAAAAGACTAAAGATAGAAGACTCAGAGGATTTAGAAAAGACTAAACCTTCCTACAAAATATCAAAAGTTGGGAAAACTCAACCTGGATGCCAAGGCTAAGTTCAATAGGAGGGAAAAAAATATAGCATTATATATAAAGGAGAATGGACATAAGAAACTCTATAGATCACAAAACATATAAATATCCCAGCCAAATTTCACAAAGCAGTCGAGAAAAAGCTTAATCAGTTAGAGAAGCCTTCTAGAAAAATCAACTAGCAATAGAAAAATCCCATTAGCCATATTTCCTCTAAGGTAACCTAAATCTTGCATTTACCTTCTAGGACGTTAAGAAAAGCTACCACAGTATTATCCACAAAAAGCAGCAGCACCAACAAACATTACTAGGAAAAAATAGAGGGTCTCAAAGCACGTAAAACCCAGCATCTAAAAACTAAAACATTGGAGAATCTAGGAATTATATGCATGAAACCAAAAAAATTATATCATAAAAGAATTTTTAAGCATCTTTCAAAGTTCTCCTAACGAATAATATTGGATTTAATAGCCCTTCCAATAAAAATCAATATAGTGTTGAAATAGGAATAAGAATTAACATACTCATGTAGTTCCTCAAAAACCAGATGAAGTAGATAGTGGCACAAATAGCCAATAGTAATAATTTTTTAAATGCACATATGGTTTGTGATCTCCATATATTCATTTAAAGACTTCACTGATTTTAGGTTTATAAAGAATAATCTCAACACTAAGAAGAACATGTTTTATGATAGTGAAAGAGATATCACATTCATAAAATAAAAGGGAAATAAATTCATTGTAGTATTTATAAATAGCAAAAATTAGGATAGCCAGGTTGCCAATTATAATAGTTGATAAGAAGCATTAAGTCCTCCAACCATAGCAAGTCAATGAAAGTATGAGAAACTCAAGTAAGACCTTTTGTGCTAGATAAATTAAAACTAATTAACCTCATCATAATTTTGGTAAAAGTCTATCATAATGTTTTGAAAAGTAGGGTTTTCTATAGTACACCATATAGGGGAATCACACCCAACATTAGAGAGGGAAATTACATTCATAGAATAGTGGAGATAGGAAGGAAAATAATGGGAGAGAGACCAGGCTCCATCAAAATAATAGCAGCTACAAAAGAATTAAAAGGGAAGGATTCAATAGAAGCATGATATAAGTAAGGAAAGGAAATACCAATACACCAAGAATCCCAAATAAAAGAAATCCTACTTCCATTAACAATTATAATGAAAGGTTGGACATCAGAAAAAAGAATAATATTGTTAAAGGAATTAATTTTCCCATTTATAAAACAAGGATGGCTAGGATGAATAATATAAGGCATGGCAAGTTTAAATATTTTTGCCATATTTTTATGAAAGTATTACATAAGGAAATATTTATGTAATCCTTAATATGAGAGGCATGGGGTCCTTTATGAATAAGAGCAATATCAGTGGCTTTGACTTTTTTAGGAAGAAAGGAAAAAAGGAAAAAAATGTTTAACTGCCTTGCAAACCTTATCTCCAATAAAAGGCAAATATTTATTATAGAATTTAAAGGTAAAGTACTTAGGTCCAAGAGTTAAGGAGTTAGGGCTAGAGAAAATAACTCTTTTGATCTCATCTTTAGTGACAAGGGAAATGAAATTGTCAAATGTGGAGGGATTGAGGATCCAATATAGAGACCCCCAAGGATATCAAAGACTTGAGGAGAGGAGTTAAAAAAATTAGCAAATGATTTATCATTACTAAACTAATCTCATTGGGGGCATAGAAGCACCATTGGTGCAAGTTGTAATACTCTTAATAATATTATAATTCTACCTCACTCAAATCTTATTGAATAGGAATTTAAGTTCAACCACTCCATGCAGAAGACACTTGGATTTGGCCCTTAAATAAATCAGGAGGCTAAAGAAATATAATGAAGTGAAAGACTATAATTAATAAAGTTTGGTTGGAAGTTAAGGGACTTGGACATAGGCTTAGAATCAAGTAATTCAAGATAATGGTTTTGTAGAATTTGTATTTAAGAGAATTTAGAGGCAAGAAGACCAGAAGAAACCCACTTCATAGATTTTATGTTCCTTTTAAGATAAGTGAGAATATTATTTCAAATTTTAATTGGATCATCATAAAGACTCACAGTAAGAGAAGCAAAGAGAGCATCCAAGGACTCATTATACTTGAGCAATAAAATTTTGAACATGAATCTTTGGTTATTAGGAACCTTAGATTTAAAATCTAAAATCAATGGGGAATAATCATAATGAGAAGGGTTAGCCACTTTTTAAAAGGATAAATGGAAATGTTGAAGCCGCAAATCATTCACCATATATAAACCAAGACTTAGAAATATCACCATATTATGTTTGATATGAATAGGATAGTAACCCATATTATTAAACCTTGTGTAGAACAAATCAGCAAAAGGCAAATCATGGAAACCACTAAAAAATCATGTTATTAAAGGACCAAAGTTTTCAAAAAGCCCCAAGATGCCCACGAGCTTTATCATTAGGAAACATTCAATAATTAAATTCACCAAATATATACCAAAACATAGAAATATCACCAGTAAGACTAATAAGTTTTGTCCAAAGTAATACTCTTTCATATGGGGACCTAGAAGTACAAATGAAGGAAATATAGCTGAAAAAATAAATTTTAAACCAAACATCACCTTAAATAAGTTGAGTATCCCTTCAAGTAGGAATAAATTTGATAGATCTAGCAATCCACATAATCCAGATATGGCCAGAGGGAGCTTAAAAATGAAAGAAGATATCTGAAGGTTTAGCATTATGGTCATTAGGAACATATGTTCAAGATTTATTTCTGTCATCTTTATATTCTTACTAATGCTTATGCCATAATTAGGAGCCACTTTAGAGTCAGTAGGGTTAGAATTAAGGTTTTTAGGATAATAGGAGGGAGAATGGGAAAATGATCCACAAAGAATACATAACTATGTTTTACAGTCATACTGGATCTTGAGGTTGCATAATTTATCTACAAATGAGATAGGTATTTCATCGACAAGCTTAGAATTCCCATACACCTAGACACTTACATGAGCAAAGGTTATATGAGATTTATCAACTGTATTCCAATCAATCATACATATTCCCTCATGTGTCCAACAGGCAAGGGGAAGATTGTGGGTTTTAATCCACAAGGTTATTGGGGTTGCATTTTCTCGCTTTGGATTGAAAATGGAAGAAAATCTTTGAATTATAAAAAATTTTATCCAACAAAAACCATGGTCCACCCCACCATATCATCTCATAATCTTTAGATTAAGAATATATTGAAGAAAGAATCTATCTGAAAGTGAGACAAGAGCAAGATTACATTTTAGAGGCTATAATTTTTTCATAAATGAGAGAAGAGCCTCATGATAGGGACGCCTGCCAAGAGTGTAGCCAATGAGAGAAAGATTCCATATATTCACACCTTTGTCAATTATATTTGATGAGAAATAAACCATAGTATCTTTACGAGAAAGAAAGGAGGCTAGAAAATCCACCTGAGAGGTGTTACTAGAAGAGAGCATAAAATTTCATTTAAGAGCGAAAGCTGCAACATCAATTTTGGGATAGAAAACTTTGGGGAATGTGGCCCCAAGTTAAACATGGAAAACCAAGAGCAGAGAGGGGATCACCTGACTCCATCAAGTGGAGACGAGGCCTCTGGCAGTACCGGTGGGGGAAATGGGCAGACGCACAACGATCACAATGGTTTCATTTTTCTCCAAAGAAGACGCACAACAACCACAATGGTTTCATTTTTCTCCAAAGAAGATGCACAACGACCACAATGGTTTCATTTTTCTCCAAAGAACCCTACATTTTTTCAATGTGTATTATATACGTAAGCTTTTCCTACCTTTCCTTAACTGAGAAAAAAAAAAACTATTGCAAGCTTGAAAGAAAATAAAGCTACTAGGCTTCTGATTCCTAACATTTGGAAAGGAAGCCTTATTGAATGAAAAACAAAGCAAACTAAAGTTGTTTTTGAAATAATGAGTTTATTATAATGGGAATGATATCCACTACTCTTCACTTTGAACCAATTGGGATGTTGAGGACACCAAATTTTAAATAACCAAATAGGTTGGTTAGCATCCAAGAGTTCCCAATCAGAAAAAAAAAATGAAAACTAAGAAGAATCCGAAATTGGATTATTCTAATTTCGTAATGGAAATAACAAACAATGCTGATATCCTAAAGACCAAGTGGCCATATTGCCACATCCTCACTACTAGGACATGACATTTTGAACGTCATCACCTAAGTCAAAAATCTATTTGACAGGAAATTTTTCTATGTCATCAATTTACCACTTGTCCAATATAACTCTTACATAGACACTATGAGCTTGAGCTCCATGCTTGGTAAACAAGACTTCTACTTAGCTGATAAAACCATGATCGAAGAAAAATAAAAACTCTTCATAGGAAATCCCAAACAAAGTTTCTTGGACGATCCAATCAACGACAAGAAAAAAGATGCAATACCACTAGCATGCGAAACCTAATCCATTTGAAACATAAATTATGCTTCCTTAAAAGTGGATGAAGGTTTGATTCCTCCTTCTACGAATAAAATATTCCTAATCTTGAAAAAGGCGACATCAATGCTTGTTAAATCAGCCTTCACCTTAGCTGAAATATCCACACCTTTCAAGCATACACAAACAAGCGTTGCACTTAAACTATCTTCCTTAGACAAACTAAACAAAAGCAGCCAGATAACAGCAAAAACGCTGACATTCAGAAAAGTAGTCGCTTGAAACATAACCAGAAATTCATTAAAACTATATGAAGGATTGATGTCGCCTTCCACTTCATTAATAATATGTTTACTCTTAATCTTCCTAGATTTGCTGAACATTACATAATCTTAGCTTTGCCTACCTTTCCTTTACGTGGGCTTACTTCATTCATACCACTCTTTTCTTCTAGAAAATGCAATGAAATGATTAAAATTTTCAGTTATTTAATTGCAAAAGGTATATAATGGGAATAGCTTTGCAAATACGAAAAGAGTCCGAGGAAGAATACAAATGGTTCACCAAACATTTCAAGTAGAAAATTAATAACTTAAATAATATTTTGTTTTCTTATAGAATAATAATAAGTTTGATCGTATGTTATTGAAGCATGTTCATTTTAGCCCATTGCTTAGAAATATCTCTCAAATATATTTAATTTCTATCGATTTAGTGCACAGAATGTTTACCCTTTTTTTGAAGATATGCAATCAGCATTAATGTAAAAAGAAGAAGATACAAAGAAACCTAAGCGATAGCTATTCTATCACAATCCTTCCTGATCAAGTCAAAATGCTTAATGGAAGTTCTCCCGGAAAAAAATTATCCCATAAAAAATCCCCAAATAAGGCATAGTGAGCATAATCATCTACCACTATTTCTCTGTAGAAACAAAATGAAAATTAACATTCTTAAAAATATCAAGAAAATTAAATTCCATACTATGAAATCTCTTCTCACTACGGGAAAACACGCGATTACCGTCGGACTTTCCGGCGGATCATTTTGCGCCGGTAACAAACGGCGCCTTCAACGGCGCATGCTGCGACGGAAAACATACGGCGGATTTTCCGGCGCCAACGACGCCGGAAAGGTTCCGGCGATATTGGCGCCGGTCTATGCGTCGGAATAAGCCACTCCCCATAAACGACGCCGGAAGCGACGTTACAATGAACCGTATCGATCTAACCGGTGTTTTGCGTAAGCCGGAAATTACCGTCGAACTTTCCGGCATCATATCCGCCGGCCATTCCCGGCGCATATTTTGCGCCGTAAACATCCCGCAGGTTATTTACGGCGTATCAACGACGTTTTATCCGCCGGTAATTGCCGACGCAATCATACGACGGAAATTACCGGCGCATATGTCGCCGGAGTCAGCGACCGAAATGTCAACGACTGCCATCATTTTTTGCGCGGTAATGCGTCGGAAAGGGCGGCGGAAAGTGTTCCGGCGCAAACGTATGCGCCGGAAGACTTTTACCGACGCGCTCCAAACCGGCGCAGATAATTCCGCCGAAACGTGCGCCGGAAACCTATAATTCCGACGGAAATATTGTATTAGCGGCGGATATTCGCCGGTAATGACGGGTTTTCCCGTAGTGTCTTCTGATTATCCTTCAACACCAAGTTATGCAAAAGTTTGACCACATTGATGTTATCTCCTCAATAATGATACCTTGCTTCTCTATCATCAAAACTTTAATTATTTCATTGAAATTGAAAATATCAATTAGCTCCAATATTGATATGTCCCAATGCAATAATTTCATTCCATACGCAAGCAAAAATCTGCCTTTGTGGTCTCATGAAACTCTTGCTATACTTTCTTCATTAGAACGCAACAATGAAGCATCCACTTTCAACTGAATCTAATTTCTAGGAGGGGGAAATTAGTTTTTAGACAACACAAGATGTTGGTTAGTTTCCTAGTTATTGCAAATTGGAAAAAGAAACGGATGCATAGAATTAAAAAGAACTTGAGCTACAATAATTATCGAACTAAGACACCTAGTTCCATGTGTGAAGAAATTCCTGGCTTTCAAATTATGATATACCAAAGATAAGTGCATTCTAATAGCTTCAGGATTAGTAACAACTAACTTATCCAACATATTCAAACAATGAGAAAGATAATTAAATTTAGGTAGGTAAATTCCCCACTTATTCATCAAATCAAAAATCTCAATAAGATTTTTACAATGAATAACAATATGGTTATTATTTTCAGCTTCTAAACATCCTCTCAGACACCAATAAGTTTCCCGAAGTTTCCCATACTATAACTAGCATTGATTCAGTATCAAGTTATTAATCAATCTCCACCAAAAATTGATTACTTTGGAGTTACTTTTAATTTCCTAATCCACATTACATGTTTGCCATCTTTATATTGTTCAAAAGAGGCCTGAAAAGCCAATGCAGTAATGGAAATTTTAGAATTACTAGCCAATAATTCAACCGTATCTACCTCAGAGGCAGAACAAATTGGTATTTAAAAAATAATGTTCATTAAATCTTCAAAAAAAAAAATTTGCATCAATGATTAATTCCAGCATCCATCTCCATCCAGAAGGACCGAAACTATTTTATTATCTAACTCCCTTATATTACACATCACTAGCCACTTATTCAAATTTATGTCAAGAATCCAATTATCATTTAAAATATTAATACTTACCCCCATTCAATACTTTCCATCTAGTAATTGGATTCACGAAATGAGCTCCATCTTTTATAATACGCCAAGTTGGAGACAAACATCTTCTAGCTTTATTATTCCAAATATCAACACTATATTTTGCTGTCATGATCTTATTAAGGAGAGCATTCTGATTATTGATGAAATTTCAAGCAATTTGAGCTCTTAAAGGCCCTTGTCTATCTGCATCACCTTGGATAGAAAGACCTCCATGATTAATAGATGTACACATCATATCCCAAGAGATATAATGCAATCCCCTCCTTTGATCTTTCTGCCATAGAAAACTCCTATAGAACTTATCCAAATCATATAGAATGCTCTTTGTAACCAAAGAGTTGGTCATACTGAATGCATAAATAGAAGAATATATAGTTTAAATCAACAAAATTTTCCCCGCCAATGACAAAGAATGAGGACCCCAAGAATTGAGTTTATCCACATCCTAATTAAGAATGAAGTTAAAATCAACATCTTTTACTCTTCTAAGTGCCATCTTTACAACAAGATAATTAAAATAATTAACAACTCTATAACTAAGAATTCTATTTAATTTCCTTCTTCTTCTTAGAGTAACAGCTTTACCATACAACACCATAGGTTTCTCTTTGTTAGTCCTCTATCCTGTTCAACTACAATAATCACTTTGAATTTTGATAATAATCTTAGCATTATGCCCATTAGGTTCAGACACTAACATAACATCATCTACATATAATAGATGTGTAACCTTAGGAGTGTTTGAATCAATTCTAAAACAAAGTTTACTTCCTCTATCCAGGATAGCTTTTAAACATAGCTCAAAATAGGGAATGAAAATACTTGGAGATAATGGGCATCCTTGTCTGAATCCACATTCAACATTTACCTATTTACCTCTCCTCCCATTAATAGTAATGGAAAATTTTGGATTGCTAATACATTTCATGATTAACTTTATAAACATCACCGGGAACCCCAAATACATAAGGATCTTATATAAAGTATCCCAACGCATACTATCATTAACTTGCTCTATATCATGTTTAAGGAACATAAATCCTGGCTTAGCTTTTGAGAACCTCAATTTATTAATAATCTCATGAGCCAATAAGCAATTATCTGAATTTGTCCTACCCAGAACAAATGCTCCTTGATGATGAGAAATTAATCTTGGTTGACATAACTTTAATCTATTCAACATCCTACCAGCCACCATTTTGTAGATGGTTAGACATAAGCTAATAAGTGTAAACTTATTCACTTCAGATGCATTAGGAACTTTAGGAATCAAAATAACCACCCTCTCCTTCCATATAACCAGCATTACTACATTATTATTTGCTTCCTTCAAAAACACTAGCATTACTATAGTGAAGAAGAAGTTCTCCAGAGCATTCCACAAGTCAACATTAATAATGCTCCAAAAATTTTGAAAAATAGGAATTTACACCATCATTAACTGGAGATTTGTTGTTGTTCATCTTCATAACTGTAGAAAATAGCTCCTTATTAAAAAAAAAAATCTACATTTAACTTCTCTTTTTGGTCTTCATTTTACTTAACTTCATGATTGAACTTAGGCTAACTAGAAAAGGAGTAATGCCTATTCTTCCATTTATTCATAAAGAAACATTCAAAGTTGAATTGATTGCTTCTAGGTCTATAACACAACTTCCATTCACTCCAGTTACATGATTAATCATATTTCCATTCCTTCTGGCTAAAGCATAAGCATGAAAGACACGAGAATTATGATTTTCTTCCTCTAACAAACATGCCTTAGAATGTTGTTTCCACCAAGTAGAAAGTCTTGCACGAGTAACCTTTAACTCATAAATTTTCTTCCTCAACTCCTGCAGCTTCACCAGGTTCAAACCATTATGGCTCTCTTCTTCTCATAAAGACATTTTATCCATTTGCAGCACACCTTTCAACTCATTTAATTCTTTTAGGTTATTCTTGCTCTAATAAAATAAGTTTTTAAGAGATATGTTTAAATTCCTTTATTGTTTATAGAAATGCAAATTGCATTAACAGCAGGAAAGAAAAAAACTATTACAAGCTAGAAAGGAAATAAAACTACGAGTTCCCAATCCAAACATAGGGATAGGAACCTTATTGAATAGCAAAAAAACTTTTACACAAAAATATTTGGCAAAATGAAACTATCATAACATAAATAAGATCCACTACTTCTCACTTGAAACCAATTGGGGTGAAAGGGACCCCAAATATTAAACAACCTAATAGGTTGGTTAGTATCTCAGAGTTTCCAAATAGGTAAAAAGTGAAAACTAGTGAGAGTCCAAAATTTCATTACTATAATTCCATAATGAAAATATAAACCTACATAGAAATTAAAAAACTACAATCTTTTATCACAAACTCTTTGAAATCATAAAAATATTCAGTAATCTCCCCTAAGGAAACATCCCTAACTACCGCTGTAGAAATAGATTCCCCATCTTTATTCAAATCAGAGATGGATTCTTTTAAAAGATATGTTATTATTCCAGGATCAGTAGTAGCCAATTGTTCTACAACGACTGTTGCCAAATACTTATAAAATAAATGATTACTCATATTATCCTAAGTACTGTAAGAAGGATGAGGAACCATCTCTTCAATTATTTGTTTAAGATCTTCTTGAATCAAGGAGAGTTGACTAACCAAAGCTTATTCGTGAGTTTTATTTTCAACTAAACCAATAAAACAAACTTTAATGTCCATAATAATTTCCCTGATATAAAGAGAAGCTTCCCTCTTGTTAGCTCTTCTACCATTCCAAAACACATAGGATGACATTAAGAAATAATAGAGGATGAATCACCACCACCACTCTTCAAATTAAAATCAAACTTTCCTTTTCCTAAGAAAATCCTCAATTGATCCTAAGAATTTAAGTTATTTAGTGTTTTTCTATTTCACACTAAACGAACTTATATCCTTATTACTATTAATAAGAGAAGAAGATTTTTAACTTATCTTAGGATCATCATGATTGGGTGTTGACTTAGTCCCAATTTCTTCCATTTTCTACAAAGATCCCTCACCATGAATCCCTTAAAATCTTTGCTTATCATTCCCTTCAGCTTCAAGAGTAGCTTGAAGCCTTATACCCACATTTCCTTTTGCAAAAATTTAAGCCACAAAGTTTGTATCATTTCTTGAAATAATCTTCATTACATCTTCAACAATACTTTGAATTACATCATCAGCATCTTTAAATTTTGCTATAACTCCCAGGGCTTCTATTGAATTTTTAGATTTAATAGCATAGAAACAACTACCTCAACTACAGGAGGTTCTTCTAACTTTACAGGTTTAGGAATACTCCCAACATATATCATTTCAGCATCAACTCGAGTCATTTCATCAGGAAAATTGTCATAAGATAATAAATTGAACTTATTGGATGAAGATAGTTTTGTACGAGCCTTCTGATCTTGAGAAGAATTACTCCCCAAATTCATAGAATTTGGCTGAACTCCTGATTTATGATTCTTAATAAAATCAGACTTCTAGCCACTTTTTAAATGAATTAAGAAATTTCTTCTATTTTTTTCTAAACTTCGTATGCATCCAAGGATCATAAAAAGTATTTGTATCAATATTAGTAATTTTTTCAACCATTAGCTTCTAAGTTCTTCTTCAAACAAATTTTAAACCATTTTTTTATAGTTATTGCTCTATACTTCCTTATGGACATCAAATTAACCTTCTTTATGGACATCAGGACACATATCAACTTAATGGCCTATCTCACCACATTTCACACAAAATGAAGAATTTTTTTCATGCTCCACTTTATGAAAGAATTTCCCATGTAAACCTTCAATCCAAACTCCATGAGATAATTTACAATCCAAATTAATTCGAACATAAGCTCTAGCAAATTCTTGTCTTCCCCATTTAAACATGTTTCCATCTAAAATCATATGAACACCTATCTTCGAAACAATCTTAATAACACTAATCCCATCCCAAAAATGAATAGCCAAATGTGGTAATTGAATCCAAATAGGTGAGGATAACCCTTTCAATGAGATTGTTGAAAATTATGGTGTCCATTTATCTATCCCAATTATATTCCCACATACCATGATCCTCCACTCAACACTTCTTCGATAGTATGAGATTATTAGAAAGAACATAATATCATATTTAGGCCTAATGAAGTAAGATAAAAGCTCCCAAATTTATTTCATTGATGCCTCAATTCAATGCTACAAAGAGAAAAGAGAACATATTATTGGAAATAAGATTGAGAATGTGATTCTTTGATGATAGAAAAATATTATTATTCTGATGATTTTATTGTTTCTCCTAGTATGAATTGGATATTTTTTTATTTTTTTATGTGTACAAACATTTTAGTGAATTTATTTACTACTTCAAACTACTGAAGACTTCAAGACAAGGGTAGAATAAAACGCCATGCAATAGAATCTGTATATCTCTATTTTTTTAATTCTTGAGTCTAAGCAAGAGTGATTGCAATTAGATAGTTGTGCACATACACATGCAGAGAGTTATAAATTTTTAAGTCTAACTATATTGTATGAGATTTAATCGCACTGTACGATTTTATAATTTTTTCTTTCAGAATGTAGATAATCAAATAAAGACTTAATAATTTTGATATGTTTATACTTAACGATGTCTTATCGTACAAACTATTGATAGAGTTTGAAATTCCTTTCATCCCAGATCATACCTTACATACTAGTTTATTTTGAAATGTTCATATTATATTATGACAGTTCTTGTAGATGACTGATATAGTACCACATTATATCATTTGAATACATTCATTTTTGAACTATTTGTAAAGTAGGATGTCAAATTATACATAAGATTGATAGTGTACAAAATTACGATTGTACATAGTCATACCATATGAATACAATTGTTTTTGAGCTATTCGGACAGTACGATCTAAATTCATATAGACTACTGATAGTGTAGAAAACTATATTTGTCCCAGTTCATACCAAGTAAAGCCCTAATTTTTCAACTAATTGTACCATACAATATATGATCGTATTGTATAAAGTTAAGTCAATTAACTTGTAATTTTCTATTTTTGGATGATTTTTCATGCAATTTCTATATAAGGAGTCATAGTAACTATCATCTAATCTTTTGCTATGAATTTCTTTTGAGATGGACCATAGAGAGTTTGTTTGGGAGAGATTTTTGAGAGTAAAGAGTAAGAGATCTAGTTAGGGGAAATTTTGAGCGATGCATAAGGTTGCCCAAAGTGAGAATCTCTTTGTCTTCTTTGAGTTTCTACCCATCTTCTTTGGAGGCTCTTAAGAGAAGATTCTTAACATTGGATCAGGGTACTTTGCCTTCACTAGGAGGGTGAAAAAATATGTAAAGGTACTCTGCCTTCATCAGGAGGGTGAAAAAGTACGTGAAGGTACTCTACCTTTTTCTGGAGGGTAGAAAAGAATGTAAAGGTACTCTACCTTCATCAGGAGGGGAAAAATGTTGTGACAATACTCTGCCTTCTTCAGAAGGGTGAAAAAGGATATAATGGTATGCTACCATCACTTGGAGAGTGTAAAAGGCATAGACTCTCTACCATACTAGGTTGGCAAAAGAGAGTTTAAAAGGACTTCTCCGCCTTGTTGTTTGGGCTAAAAAAGAGTCACTACTATTTAGTGTAATACTTAGAGGAGTCTCCAAGAAGTGGTTGTAGGTCAAGTTTGACCGAACCACTATAAAATCTGGTGTTCTTCTTTTGTGTTTTATTTTTGTTGCAATTTTATTTTTCACATTTTAAATTTTGTGGTTGAAAAATCCTGTGATACTCATTTCATTAAAAAAATCTACATATTTCACGATTAGTGTTTTAAATTTTCTAGAAAATTTTTCAAATATCCAAGAGTTTTTTTTTTTTAAATACCCAATTCAACCCGGCCCCCAACCTCTCTAACTTAGCCTTCGGACAGTTCTAAGAGATCTAACGGCTAACACGAACTTTCACATATTTCCGAAACACTTTCACCACAAGAGACTTCTGCATTAATTGGACATTTTCACATTCCTTATCAATATTAAGTTTAATAACATTAGTATCTTTTGACTCAACAGAATCTTATTCCATATGACTCACTTTGATATGTTGAGTTTTAACACATACAATCACGAAGCAATTCTTTTTTATCATAGATTTATTAGAATTTGGTAAATTCATACTTTTCTCAGTATGAGTATTAACATTAAAATCCAAAGACTTATCCAGAATAGACCTATCAATATCTTAATTTAAACCATTCTGATTTTCAGCAATATTTGAAGGATTAAAAGCCGATTAACCTTCAAATTAAAACCTGTAGACGACGAAGCTTCCAAATCTTTTGCTTGTGCTTCCATTCCATATTCATAATCTTTCAATGGTGACGACAGAAACATTTTAGGAGATAAATTCTTCTTGTTCTTACTCGGGACCTGAGTAGACATAATTTCTTTTGCCCTTTCTTATCGCAGGAACTAAATTTTGAAGGGGTGGAATACGCCCTTTATTAATAATCAAAGATTGTTGTTTACACACTGAGTCACAAAAATCATCCAGATGAGTATATGACCTCTGCCTTTTGATCAACAATGAAGGATTACATTATTAAGATTCCTAGCATATATGGGATTGGAGGTATTCCGGCCTTCATAAACCGGTCCTCCGCCACCATAACGGAACATAATGGAAAATAATGACCTGAAAAAATTTAATAAAAGAAACTTTCTCCCACTAAAATCGAGGACTCTCTCTCTCACATAAATCAAGGACTCCATCTCCAAAACCCTTGATTGGGTCAAATAAAAAAAACTTTATTACCAGTCCTTTTTTTTGAAATATTTAGATCAATTAAATAAAATTCATATACATAAGACTCGAGCTTAAAATCTCTTGCTTTGTAGCCAAAGCTCTCAACTAACAGAACAAGATGAATTACATAACCACTCCCCACGAGGCTTCATACGAACACCAAACATTCTCAATTTTGATAGATCTTTGATAAAAGAAGAACATGATCTACACTCATAATTTTTATAAGTGTGGCTAACAGTAAAAAAGAAGGTAATAAAAGACTTCTCACTTTTTAGTTAAAATATAATTTTTAATTAATATTCATTCACTTTTTGTAAAACAATAAAAATTAAATCATAAACTATGCCACTTGAATTCTTGAACTTATTATAATTTTTTTTCAACCATTTAGCCATGAATACTTTCACACTTAGGACATGTGTGGGACAACTTTCTTATTGATTTATTTCTTTCATGTCACAATCACATTTCTATTTTGCTATTGCTTTTGTTTTTCTGTAGTTTTCTAAAAATTTCTTTAATGAAAAGCTGTTTTTTACAGCTAGATTTGTTAATGTATAATAACATTAAAAAGGAAGCTATTCAATTTTTTTTAAAAAAATTAATATTTATAAAGCAAAACATCAATCGAAAAGATAATTTTCCCACAACGAATTCACAATCATCTTACAAATTGCTGCTGCTGTAGCGGTCCCAAATATATCTCACATTCTAATAATGAAGATATTCTCAACTGCTGCAACAACAAGCATTGCATAACAAAGTCCAAGAAAACGTTGATATTCGTCAGCTAAACAGTTGAGTGATTGTTTACTCCACCTGTAGAACAAATATCATCATGCAGTAGTCAAGATTTCATTTCCAAACTTATCAGCTGTCTTCTTAGTGATACAAAGCAGAACTGAAGTGTGCTGCAGGAACTCACTCCTGGCCATTCCTATTACAAGATCCACTAATATTTATTCATCATTGTTCTTTCTGGAGGAGGGTTAGCTGGGTCCATTGTGATTATTCATCAAAACTGCGCAGAGTTTATAAAAAATATAGCTCGGTAAAGAACTTACGATCAATATCATTACTTAATTTTTTTGAATAAACATTATTTGATAAGTCATTTCATTGGTTGCAAGTGCATTGTTAGCTTATCTTCTATATTATATATATTTATAAATTAATTATGTTTTCGCGAAAGAAAATGCCACAAGCCAACAAATGACACAGGCAAGTCGGGATGGATAATGGAAAATATAACGAAGTTTATTGGAAAAACAAAAGCTACATACATAAGAACTACAATACATCTACTGTTCTCTGGTCCAATCTGAGAAGTGCAGCAGCAGGATTTTAAGTTAAAGTGTAGGTTCTGAGCAGTGAATTAAAAATATTACTTACCATGTTCAAATTTTTACTCAATCTATTACAGCTTGAAGGAAAGAATCTCAATATTAGGTTTGTTAAAATTTAAGCCAAAACATTGCATAAACTAAAGTTACACTATGATACTACATGGAAAACTCAACAAGAAGGGATATGAATAGTGAATTTATTAAACTAACAAAAAAATTTAAGATAATTACTAATTATGATGATGAATTTTTCCACAAGTAAAAAATGAGAAGCCCACAATAATGATCCTTTCGAATCATCATCCAGCACATAAAAATAGAGAATGCACGAGGAAGATGAGCTCGTTTAGATGAAATCATAGATAGTGTTTGCAGTAGCATACCAAGAGAATAAATACACATAAGTTGGTAAAAGAGTGGAGAGTGTTGGCTTCTTTTCACCGTCCCTCAAGTTAATGGGCGGAACAACCATTAACTTGGTGCGAAGTGTTTGGAACCTTGAGAGATGTAGAAACTTTGTAAATATACGGCAAACTGGTCTTCAGTTGCTATATGGTGAACAAAGATGTGCTTAGCCTGAATGATGTCTCGGATAAAGTGATGGTCGATCTCAATATGCTTAGTAATAGCATGAAAAATTGGATTGTTGGCTATGGACATCGCAGAAATATTGTCGTAGAAAATAGGAGTTTGCTCTAATGAAATGTTGAAGTTTTTGCACAAATGGTAAATCCAGATGAGATCAGCGGGGGTTGCAGTAAAAGAGTGGTATTCCGCTTCGGTAGAAGATCTAGTGATGGTAATCTGTTTCTTGACAGACGAGGCTATTAGAGCTTTGTCGATGAAAATACAATATCCAGTGGTTGATTTTTGATCAACCGTGTCACTGGCCCAATATGAATTGGATATGGAAGTAAGCTCAAAATCTATTTTTGGAAGAAATAGACTATAGTCTAGAGTTCCTTGTAGGTAACAGAGGACAGATTTAAGGAGCTAATAGTGTAGAAGTAAAGGTTGATGCATTTGTTGGCAAATTTTGTTTACGGCAAAGGAAATATCGGGCCTGCATGAAGATAAATATTGTAGAAAACCTACAAGCTGGCAGAAACTGCTGGTTGAGCGAACGGTTGTTGCAAGGAAGGATCGGTGGGAAATTTTGTAGGTAAATGTGTTTGAATTTGCTTGCAATTATACATGGATGTTGTAAGGAGAATATCTTGAATGTAGGATGTTTGTTCGAGGTAAAAGCTAGATGGGATATGGGTAATGTCAATGCAGAGGAAGCGAGAGAGATGGCCAAGGTTTCTTTTTTGGAATTTGTAGAGGTTGGTAATGAGTGAGGAAATGGAGTTGTTACCAGTGATAAGGATGTCATCCTCATATATTAGAATGTAAATGTGATGTTATTTTTAGATAAGAGGAGAAAAGATGGGTCGGCGCTGCTAACTTGAAAATTTTGAGTACTTAGGTAGTTTGTTAAGGTAGCAAACTAAAGGCGAGGAGATTGTTTTATGCCATAGATTGCTTAGAGGAGGAGGCAAACATGATTTTGGAATTGTGGGACATGGAATCCTTGTGGTTGAGCCATGTAGATGGTTTCGTCAATTTTTCCATTTAGGAAGGCATTAACAACATCAAGTTGAAACACTTGCTAATTGTGATATAGAGCGACTGTGAGGAATATGCGGATTGTAGGAAGTTTTATGCATGACACGACTAAAAGTTTCGTGACAGTCTATGTTGTATTCTTGTTTGTATCCTTGTTCAACGAGGCGAGCATTGTGACAAGATATGGAATCATCGGCAATACTTTTTATTTTGTAGATCCATTTGCAGCCTATGATTTGTTGATTGGAGGGAGGTGGTACAAGGGACCAAGTCCCTTTAGCTTAAAGAGTGTTAAATTCAACAGACATAGCATTTGACCACTGCAGAAATTTGCTTGCTATGGTATAAGAGGTGGGAATGGGTTGGATAGTATGATTAAGGTTCAGGATTTGGCGAGGCTTCAATGAGACAGTCCGAAGTGAGGTGATCATTGGGTGATGAAGTATTTTAGATGGTGAGGTAGAGGGGCTTGTGGTGGATTATGAGGAGGACGTGGGTGATGAGGCAGGGGATATAGTCAGTATACAGGGGTATCGAGAAATAGCAAGAGATTCTAATGGAGAAGAACAAGTTGTAGGATAGTGGGAGGCGAGTGAATCTGTGGAGGGCAATGGGTTCGTAGTAACTGGTGGGAATGGTGGAGTTTAGGTAGTAGGTTGTGAAGGGCTTAGCTTAGGTGGAGTTGTAGGTATTAAAGAGTTGATAGTTTCATTAAATATAACATGGTCAGAGACATGAATATTGTCTGTGATAGGATTGCAGCATTTATAGCCCTTTTTCTTAGTAGCATAGCGGATGAAGAGGCTTGGAATTGAGCGTGGTGCAAGTTTATGTGCAGCATATGAGCGAAGCCAGGGGTAGAAATGATAGTCGAATATGCGTATGTGATGATATGTTGGCTGAATTTTATAGAGTAGTTCATATGGGGATTGGAGGGAATTGTGAGAGGAGAGGAGGTAGTTTATGATTTAAATAGAAGTAAGCAATATTTCAGCCAAGAATGGGGATGTAATTTGAGCATTGATTAGTATGGTTCGAGCTTTTTCGAGAAGGTGGCAGTGTTTGTGTTTAGCAACATCACTTTGTTGAGTATGGGGACATGTGAATTGATGTGTAATTCCTGTATTAGAAAAGAAAGTTTTTAAGATAGTGTTAACGAATTCTCCTTTGCCATATGATCTAATTGTTCAGATCGAGGAGTTTAGTCATTTTTCTATGAGCCATTTAAATATAATTCGAGTTTGTGGAACTTCGAATTTAAATTTTGGAGGAAACAACCAAGAATATATGGTGAAATCATCAAATATTAATAAGTAGTATCGAAATCCATCATGAAAGAGGACCGGTAGACGTCCCCAAACATCCATTTGAAGTAGTTCTAAGGGAGAAGCAGACATATGGTTTGAGAGTTGGGGGGGGGCCTATGACACTTTGCTAATTCACTGGACTATGACACTTTGCAAATTCACTGGAATTATAAGAAGTAGTAGAGAAACGATTAAATATAGTAGGTAACTGCTTAGATAAGGTGTGAAGAACTTTTTGGAGTTGGGATGACCCAAGCGGCGATGCCATGTAGTAGCTGAAGATGGGGAACGGACGGTAGTAGCAGCGGCGACTATAATGGTAGAAGCTAGAATTATTGGGAGAGTGTAGAGGCCATTATGGCAAGGACCGCTGAGAAGCATTTGATTGGTCGTACGATCCTTAACATGTAAGCTAGATTTATCAAAGACAATGGAGAAATGATTGTCATTTATAAGTTTAGGAATTGAGAGAAGATGATGAGTTAAGTTGGGAACCTGATGTAAGGGGTTAAGAGTGAGCTTATGGGTAGGAGCGGGGAGTAAGCCATTACCAAAATTTTGTATTTCTAGAGGTGTACCGTTACCATACAGCACATGATCTTTACCAGTATAAGGTTGTTAAAGTGGTAGTGGGTCTGGCAAAATTAAGATGAGTAGTAGTGCTGTTGTTGAGGTACCAGGGAGCAGGATCGGTGTTGAGATTGTTAGAAAAGAGCGCGATGTCACTAGAGGAGGTAGGGGGTTGTATTGAAAATTTCCTCTATGCCAACATGTGATTACCGAATGAACATTTTTGTCGCAAATATGGCATTGTCCGTCAAAGCGGGGTTGCTTTGGGTTGCAAGTGGAGTTGAATACTCGGCCACATCCTCAGTATTTATTGGATCGACCTTGATGACACCCTCGATTAGTGATCAAGGCAAGTTTGGGGTCTGAGGGAGATGGTGTCGAAGAGAATGATAGTTCTTTTACGGCATCAATAGTTTGGTGAACTTCTTTGCTTCGAAGCAACGAGTACAAGTTATCGAGGCTAATTGGTTGAAGGGAGGATCTAATAAACATCTAAAATGACTGATAAGTAGGGGGTAGACCATTTAATATGTAGAGCATAATGTCTTCAATGTCCACCGAACCACAAGCATCATTTAAGTTCCCTTAACAGATGGAAGATATTCTGTCATAAACTTATTTTGCATAAATAATGAGTGTAACTCATTTTTTAGTTGAATCACTCGAGATCGATTTGTAGAGTAAAATCGCTATTCAAGTGTCTTCCAAATTGATGCAGTGGTGTCTAAGTTCAAGAAATATGGAAGGATTGAGTCCATGATAGTAGAGAAGAGGGAGATGGACAAGTTTTGGTCTATCAGAGTCCAGGAGGAAAATGAGGGTTTAAATTCACTACCAAAAAATGGGGCTACTGCGACACTATTTTGGACCTATCCCAGCGGTTTTAACCCCTACTATTTTTCTTGCAGCGGTTCTAAACCGCTACATATTCGCTGTAATTGCAATACGCTGCTATGACATTCCGCAGCGGTTTAAGAACCGGCGGGGTTGAAATGCTGACTATAACAACGGTTATAACCGCTGCAAATCTCCAGAATAGTGCCAGTTATAACCGCCACAAGTAATGAAAAAAAAAATGATATCCAGTAATGTAGCGGTTTTAACCGGTACTATTCTGGAGCTTTGCAGCGGTTAAAACCGCTACTAAGTTCCAGATTTTTTTTTTAAGAAAATGAAACCCGAATGTCCACCGAAAAAAAATATAATACATTCACCAAACCGAATCCTAAATCCACATAAATAGTAGATGTATCTGAAACAAAAATACTTGTGAAATCATAGAGATTCACAACAACAACAAGAGAATATTGAACTATATATATAATTGAGTCACATGACTCAAACAAGAGAACATAAAAAACTTTGACATAAGATGAAAGAAGTGCGCTTCTATGCTTTTATTTATACTACAAATTTTAAAAATTAATTGAAATAGTTGGTCCTAAACGGTAGAAGAATTATATAAACACAAAGAAACCAAATTGAGAGATAAAATCAATGGAGTTGTGGCATGCAAAATCATTACTCTCATCAGCCATTATTCATTGAAAAGTTTGATTCACATGATGCACATGGCTAAAAGCTTGGCTAAATTGGAAATAGTAGGCATAATGAATATGGACTTGCAGCAACAAGGGGCTTTAGGAAACATTTGATAATGTAATCTTATATTATTTTCTCTTTAAATAAAAAAAACTATGATAATTTGATTGTTTAACGAATAAATTTCTTTCAAAAAGAAATAATATGAACATATTCTTAAAAAATAGTAATTAATTTTTGAGAAATTAAATTTGAAATTAAGCAATAATTAAGCTAATCCCAAATAATTTGAATAAACACTTATTATGATGATGTTGATATATTTTAAAGAGTCAAGTGTCCTAGACAAGCTAGTTAATAAAAAAGTAACAAACACAATATATCTGTGATAGAACATCTCTTATCCATCCAAATATCAATTAACTTACAACAACATTCTTCTTCTCTCAATCCTTAACAGAAATCCAGATAATGCATTACAAGCATTTTCCCTATAAATAGCACCTTCTTTGTAAGTTTCATAATATATAGGAAATGAAGGATCTACATCTTGAGCCCAAGACTCGAGTCCCCCAATAATATCCTTTGCTAGAGGAAAACCATTCTTGCTTAGGAAGTCAACTGCTCTCTGTGAATCATTTCCTCTTCTACAAACTACATAAAGTAAAGCAGCTTTACCTGAATCCTTTGCTACTTCTTTCAAATGTGAATCAACAAGTGATATCTGATCCTCCAATGCAGATAATGGAATTTTAATGGATTCAGGAATAGCTATGATTTTGAAGTGATGTGCAGGGCATACATCTACTAAAATATGTGGTTCCTATTTATCAATCAAATCTTTGTACTCTCTACTTGTGATTCGAGTACTGTCAGAAATTAAACTTTCTCAACACATACATGTGAATTATAATTTTCTGTAATTCTACTTTGCAACTAATACTACCTCATCAAATTGGAAATAGTTAAGAAATAAAAAGATTTTGATGGTCAAAACGTAATAAATTATAGTTCGAGATACTGAACTTACATCATCATCTCCAAACAAACCACTATTCCAATGAGAGAAGAATTTTACAAACACAAACAAAGGCAAAAGGAAAGCTTCATACTACCTCACGAATATAATGCCCACAAACATATATAAGAGCTATGAAAAGTGCTTAAAATACCATGTAGATGCGCACCAAGAAATAAAAATTATATACTAGAATAATCTCAAAAAGAGAGGATCATTCATCATTCTGTTTTTGTGATCTATAATATCAAATTTTAAGCAATCATCCCCAAAAAGTAGAATTAAACCAAGATGCATTTTCAAAACATTGCACAAACATGGTTATCTTCAAAATGAAAGTCTTCTTCTTCTTAATAACTCATCGTTAAGAAGAAGTTTCATTCACCCTATCAATATAAGAAAGATTGTAAATATTAGGTTATTCAAATACCAATTATTAAAAAATGAATGTGAAAAATTACATTACCATTTGTGACTTCCTTGAGGTGGAGCGCATCGAAATTTCTTGCAGAATCGGCTTCATTTCAGTACGTTATGAGTACCTCTCTCTGAAACTCTCTCTTGAGATATTAAACTATTTGACTAAATTACTTCACAACTAACTCGTCCCATTATTTGTACTAATGAAGGGAAATATTCGTGGTAGGTGTGACACCAGAACTGTTCAACGCCTGGTGTTAGGTTCTACCATACTGAACACCTTTCGTTAGCCTCCACAATTCCCACCTCTGGTGTAAGCTCATCCTTAGCACAAAAGCTCGCAAGCTTGTATCTATGTTATCATAAAATTTAGTTTAATTTTTTATTTTAAATAAACAAAATAAATAATGGAATTAATTATAAAAAAATTTCCTAAGTAGACTAAAATAGCCATCTCTGATTAGCATCTTCAGATGACCAGGTGCCATCTCTACGCGATCGTTAACTCTCCCATAATAATAATCTACCTTGATGCCCTATAATAACAAAATTTTCATCATTAGCAATTAATTACTAAATCTGAACATAAAATTATATAAATTGAATATATATTTACCATCTCTTGTTGCCTCGAACAAGGAACACCATGCCCTAGTGTGAGACAATATGTTTCTTTGCATTTGCAGCATTAAATGGCGGCCTCTCCTGTTACATAATGATTCTAAACTCAAGCTATTTGTTATAAAAATTTTAATTAAATATAATGATGTACTAACCTTAATTTTGTTGGACCACTGATTGACTAGATGGACACATAGTGTTGCATCAAACACCAGTGGAATATAGGACTCCATAATTTCCTCGGAGTAGGGACAAATGCCCAATGCCTCACTTTTTAAATTAGTCTTATGGTACGCCACTTAAGCTCCAAGGGATTGAAGAAGCCTAGGATCGTATATGTCCAGGGAGAATGCAAACTTTGACTGCAATATAAACAAATATTTTCTTAATCATAACATAAACCTTAATATTGAAAATTTATTTAATATTTTACTTACCTCCACTTCAGCTAACATTTTTTTCTTAAAAGGCTCCAGACCCTTATTTCTCCAATCTGGAAAGGATAAGGGTGCCAGTACAGGATCTCTTGCAATGACACCTAGATATGATCCTAATAGGAAAGACTCTGAAATATTTCTTGGCACATTATTCTCATTCACCTCTATATGAACACGTGTACCTGGCGGCATGTTTTGTATGTCAATGCATGTGGTGCGCCCCCTACGACGTACAGGCACACCTTTCTTATCTGTGCATAACACTTTTCATAAGAATAATTACACAGTTAGTTGTACTAATTCAAAGAAAAGATTAAAATCAAGCCTATGAGCAATATCCCATCATTTGGAGTCTGAATTTGCTCACAAGTAAAGTGACGTGGTGATTGTTGAGTGCCGCTGCACTCATTCTCCTCTTGACTTTGCTCACAAGTAGAATCTGGGTGAATTGGAGTAGAAGGGGTTTCAGATCCTCTACTAGACCCGCCTCTTGATAAAACCTTCTTAGCTCGCCTATATGTACTTCTTCTTGTCATTTCCTGAAAATGTAGTATAATATCAAAACTCACAAACTAAAACTTTATTCATAGAAGTTGGATATAATATAAAGTTTACTACATCCCTACAGCTTTGCTTTCCTTTTATTGAGAAATGGGACAAAACCACATTGTTTGAGTCAGAAATAGAGAAATACAATTTTCCAAAAGCAGATTCACTGGACGTGTATGCAGAAAAAAATGGAAAATAGCTATCCAGCGTCTTCGAAACAAGTACAATTGATAAGCATTCTAAGAGAATCTTTAAATAATTAAAAATATTATGGACATAACAGAAAAACAAAAAAGATGAAGTTGTTTAATAAAGTTGTTGTCTAGCAAAGGAAAGATTAAAGACTATAAGCAAACTTGCAGTATGAAAATACTAGAAAACATTTGAATGTAGATTTGCATATAACAAAGCATGAAATATTAGAAAACATTAAACTATCCCAGCTTACATTTATTTACCACAAGAAATACTTGCATCATATACATCTCTAGGCCTCATACGAACAACAAAATTCCAATTCGTATTTTTTGGATCTTGAATGTAGTAGACTGGTTCAACTTGCGAAGAGAAAACAAATAGATCATCTTCTAATTTATCACTAGTGTAACCAAACTGATCTTGCTTTACACCGGTGCTAGTTGTGTTCACCCAATTGCATTTGAATAGCATCACTTTGAACTTTTCTGAATAATTTATCTCAATAATATCATTAATTTTCCCATAATAATTGAAGTTTCCAATTTCTGTGCTGTTAACAACACCCTAATTCTGAGTTTTCTTATTCTCATCTCTGGTTTTTATGTGAAAGGTATATCCATTAATAAAAAAACCTTTATATGTACGTGCAATTTTATTGGGCCCCTTGGCCAGGACCTTAATTTCTTCTGTTACTTCTGGACCACCATCACCCATAACCTAAAAAAAATTATTAGCCTTTACACAAGTGTAAATATTAAATATTAAATATTAAATAAAAACATCAAGCTTAAAGCTTACTGTTATTCTCAACCATTCATGAAATTTTTCATTAATAAGTTTCTCGACATCCCAAGTTGTAAGATGTGTGTGCGCGCGCCTCTTTCTTTTCTCACTATCTTTAAAATGTTCTCTTAATGGTATAAGACTATCACAATGACGTAGCACATATCTATGTGCTTGGGTTAATGATTTCTCATCTAGTACAAGTGAAGATACCTTCCCCAATGAAATACCACCACTAGAGAACATAAACACATCTTCCTTTTCATGTGATAATCCAGTTGTTCTAATATTTTGGCTATACCCATCCAAATATTTGGAACAAAATGAAATCCCTTCCTCAGCAATAAATCCCTCTACAGGCTTTATTTCCAACATAATTCTTTAATATCGAGAAGAATTTGCAAATGATATAAACTCTTAAAATATTTATCATATATGTGAGTAATAGAGATAATATGTTATATGTTACCTTTCAAATGGTTACATCCAGCGGTATTGAACAGGACCACCTAATTTAACTTCATCTGCTAAGTGTACAAGAAGATGAACCATGATCGTGAAGAATGATGGAAGGAATGTTTTTTCCATCTTACATAAAGTCATAACGATATTATTCTGCAGCATCTCTAACATAGTGGGAAAGATAGCCTTTGCACAAATTACTTTTAGGAAATGTGAAATCTCCACCACAATGCACATGACTTCATCTGAAGGTGCACATGACCGAAGCGCAATTGGTAGAATGTCTTCTATTAGAATATGACAGTCATGAATTTTTAAGCCCATAATTTTACAATCAGCAACATTGACACACCTTGATATGTTTGATGCATAGCCTTTAGGGAATTTTAAATTCTTCAAAACTTCACAAAACAACACTTTGTCTTTCTTTGACATTGTGAAAGGAACTCTTGGTAATGAATAGCTACCATCCTCTAGAATATGTGGATGCAATTCATTTTTAATTCCAATATCAACCAAATTTTGTCTTGCTTGTAAGTTATCCTTTGATTTTTCCAAATCAAGCAAAGTTCCAATAAAATTGTCACAAATGTTCTTCTCAATATGCATAACATCCAAGTTATGTGGCAGTAAGTTATACTCCCAATAAGGTAGGTAAAAAAAATTGATTTTTTCTTCCATCCTTCAATTCCATGTACAACACGTCCTCTTTTTTGACCAGCTTTACTTAAGGATGCAATTGGAAATTCTATATCATGTAATTGTGATAGAACTTCAGTGTTAGTTCTCCTTCTAGGTTCTCTTCAAACTTCCTCAGTGTTATCAAAGTATTTTTTTTTGGCGGCGTAAAATATGATTATCTGGAAGCCAACAATGATGACCCATGTAAAAGAATTTCTTGCCTTTGTATAACCACAATGATTATGTATTTTGCACACAACAAGGACAAGCAAATCTTTCTTTAGTGCTCCACCCAGACAACATACCGTATGTTGAGAAATCATTAATGGTCCATAGTAATGTAGCTCGCATGCTGAAAATTTGTCCACTTGCTGCATCATAACATTGAACTCCATGCCATAATTCGCTTAACTCTTGAATCAAAGGTTGAAGGTAAATATCAATAGCATATCCTGGACTTCTCTCCCTAGGTATTATAGTAGATAGGATAAAAGAATCATGTTTCATCCCAACCCAAGGTGGCATATTATATGGAACTAGAAGTATAGGCCAAATACTATATGTACTACTCATAATCTTGAATAGATTAAACCCATCACTAGATAAACCAAGACAAATATTACGTGGGTCCAAAGCAAAGTCAGGGTATTGAGAGTCAAAAGATTTCCATGCTTCTCCATCAGCTGGATGTCATAGTAAACCATCTACATTTATGTTTTTAGCATGCCAAATCATCTCTTCAGCCGATTTCTTTGTTTTAAAAAATCTTTGAAGTCTTGAAATTAAAGGAAAATATCTGACAATTTTAGCTGACTTCATATGAGTTTTTTTTCCTCTAGAATTTTTCTTTATTATAGTTGATCATCTTGACGTTCCACATATGTGACATATATTCTGATCAGATCTATCTTTCCAGAATAACATACAATCATTAGGACATGCATCTATCTTTGTATATCCAAGATCAAATGCTTTCATCATCTTCTTCACTTCGTACGTACTTTTAGGCAACAACACCCCTTCAGGAAAGGCATCAACCAATAACTCAAGTAGCATATCAAAGGATCTTGCCATCCAAGAATGCAAACACTTCAAACAAAACAACTTCAATATAAAAGAAAGCTTTGAGAAGGTTTTACATCCAGGGTACAACTCTGCTCCTGCATCCTGCATTAAATTAGCAAATTTCTCACCATGATCATTTTCTTCATTGGTATTGAACTCATTCTGCTCCATTGCTGGATTTTGAACTAGATCATTTGGACATAATATGTCTCTTAATAATCCATCCATATCATCTGTTCTTATATTCTCAGAAGGAGCTTCGCCTTCATTTAACTTTGGTGTGCCCCTAGATGCGTCATTCATTGCATATTCATCTATAATACAATGCTCTTCCCCATGTCGATTCCATACAACATATCCAGGAAAAAATCCTTTATAAATTAAATGGTCTTTCACATCTTCCATTGAAAGGAAGTACCTATTAATGCATGACTTGCATGGACATAAAATTTTCCCTGACAAATTCTTGCTTCGACTTGCAAACTCTATGAAATTGTTTACACCATTTACATAATCACGGCTCCACTTGGCTTTTGTAATCCAACTCTTATCCATATTAAGACTAAAATGAGTTTCCAAGTCACTGCTAAGAATAAAGAATCATTAGGTCAGTAAAAAATTAATTCATAAATCACTATAGTATCTAATTATTGTTGTCTTGAAGGAATTATAAATTTCAAATGGCATTAGCAAATTTCTCTACTTATTGTTGTCTTTTAGTTCATTTGAAACCTTGAAAGAAGAGTGGAGCTTTGTTCGTGGTTCCAAAAAAAAAATCCTTTTATCCTTATGTTCTAAAATTACTATTTTAGCACAAAAACAGTTCTAAATCCCTTAATAAATAATAATCCAATATGCCTAGCTATGTTACAGAAGTTTATAAAGCGTTTATATTTGATGAACTACTTTACGAATCCATAAAATCAACATATCTTTGTCATATTTTCTGATATCATATTAGATTGAAGAAGTTCACGTGATCGATCAATATGATCGATCACATCTTTTATATTCTTTTTAATATAAATAATAACAACTATATTGATATATGTGTGGATATCAAAATCCTTTTCTCTTTTTAAAACATCTATTAGTTATGGTTACTGCAACTTCACCAACCCCTAAGCTTTATTTAATGATTTTTTTTCGTGCTTCTTTATTAATGTTATGCCTTATTATTACAATATATTATTACAATAGATTGATACGCCATTGTCTATTTATTATATAAAAACAAATTAATATAATATCTTTAATTTCCTAAGATGCTTAACAATATTTTTTGTCTCTATCTGATCATGAGCAATCCCATTTTGTCTAGTCAGAAGGTTTGCCACATGTAGAATACGAACAAAAGTTTGAAATTTATGCATGGAATACTGCATTAGACGACCAACTTTAGCACTAATTACAATGTATTTTTCTTTTTTTTTTCTTGTGGAATGAGAAAGAAAATCTAATCATTAAGGCTGAATATCATGCATATGAGACGTTGAACATAGAAATAATATTTAAGATACCAATCCACTACTCAAACCAAGATCCAATTTCCATACAACTATAGAATGAAGCATGAAATCCTGTAAATCAGAATTATTAATGGATAAAAAGTAAACACTTGCATGTACAAACTCTAAAGTATAGAAAAGTGTCACTCTATGTGATCCAAAACACAATAATAAAACAAATTCAATTTGTTAATGGTCCAAACTGATTAATAACAATAGATGATATAATCATATTTTACAATCTAATGAAGATATTAACAATATATTAATTAAAAATAAGAGATTTTCTCTATGAGCAATTGACAATTCTTGTGAAATTGACTAAGTGGTAAATCTAGGCAAAACAAAAACTCACGGCAGATGATAGTAGGATTCGAGCACACCGGCAAAATGCAAAACCAAATCTCACGGTATAAGACTAAGGCCTATAAACCTGCTACCAAACTTAAAAGGCAAATAATAGCAGGATTTGAGCACATCTGCAAAATGCAAAACGAAATCTGAGTGCAAATGATCCGGCCTAAATCCTGCTACCAAACAGCCCCTTAAATGTTAATCATTTTTCTGATTTTAGGGATTACACTAACAAGATAAGAAGAAGAATGACAAGAAAAGGGAGAAGATCGAAGAAGAATACAAAGGAAAAGAAGAAGATGATGATGAAGAATGGGAAGAGACTCACAGTGAAGAAAGGTCGGCCAGAGGTGCCTTTCGCATGAGGAGAATACTGATCGAGCAAAATGCGAGTGGGATGTGCGCAATGCTCCTCTTCGTCAAGACGCGCTCCGTCGTTTTGCTCCGCTGGAGTCGCACGCAGAAAAGAAGAGACGGATCAGGATTTTGTTCACGCGCGCAGAAATAGAATTAGGGCTTCATATTATTTGCGGTGATTTAAACATGGCTCTACAACAACGGTTTTAACCGGTGCAAGAATTAGTTTTTAGCTGCGGTTCTATTACCGTTGCTACCAACTGATGCTAAAAAAATAACTTTTTAGTAGTGAAAGTGATCTGTTCGGTGGCGGTAAGCAAGTGTTTGGGTGGACAGGATTGTATACCATCAAGCTAGCCAGAGAAAGTGTTGGCTGCAAAGAGTTTTTGATTGGCCGAATGCCAAGTTGGATAGTTGACAGCAAGAAGTTGGACATTGATGACGTTCCTGAGGTTAGAGAGAAGAAATTTGAGGGTAGGAGGTATAAGGATGTTGGTGATGGCCTGGATTTTGTGGGTGATCGCCTATGGAGTAGATGAAGCAGGAGCTGTCGAGTCCCCCATTCCGAATGAGAGTGAGAGCCGTTAGGTGAGTAGCTCTGATACCATGAGAAGCCAATAGTAAGGATCCTTTCAGATCATCATCTAGCACGCAAAAATAGAGAATGCACAAGAGGAAGATGAGCTCGTTTAGATGAAAAGATAGTGTTTATTGTAGCATAAAAAGAGAATTAATACACATAAGTTGGTAAAATAGTAAATGTCTAAACTGCCCTAGATTGTTACATAAAGTGAAAAGGGAGAGATGTTGTGTCAGAGGTGAGGCATGACTAGAATAGTTGTTGTTAGTTGGTGCTCAGAGGAAGTGGAGAGTGTTGGCTTCTTTTCAAAAAATAGATTGATCTTTTTTTCAATGAAAGACTATCTGTATGTACGCACTTTTGAATAGCATGAAAAACACCGCGAGCAGAAAAAATTTAAAAATTTGACCTCCACATTTGATATCTGTAGTTGCTATATGAAATAGAGAAGGCAATTTAGTAATGATTTGAAATTAATAAAAAAACTATTCATATCTACTCAAGATACCTGAGCTTGTGTTACGATAAGTTTAGGATTAAATTATGAACAAAAGAAATTTTTGAACAAGGTAGAGAGCGAGAGTTTTCTCATCATTTACGTGAGGCAGGCTTGAAAATGAGGACTTCATTTTAAATTGAAAAAAATAATGTGATTAAATAGAATGATCGCAGAAGAAGAAGTTTTGTTTTGGTGGAAAATGGGACTTTCTTTTTCTTGTAGATTTGGTGAGGGAATTTCCTCTTATATTTTACATTCTCCTTAAGAAGATTGCTCAAAGTTTGATGAGATCTTCCATATATTTATCTTTATATTCTTCTAACTTGTACTCCAGCAGATTTTGTTGGTGGAATTATGTGTGCTTTCTCACTCTATAGATATAAAATAAACTTGACTAAAAGTAGAAATTTTTTGGTGTTTTTATATCTTTCTGACAATTTTATTATTTCAAATCATATTTGTCTGTTGCTAATTTTATCTCTTCTAGACTAAATTAAATTATTCTCTTTAATCAGGTCTCTAATTGAGATTTGAGTACTTTGTTCGAACAAATTGATATTAGAGTTTTTTTAATGGTGATATAAATTTTTTTGCAATGTAGCTAATCTGGGTTGGACACATGACATGTGAGAAAGGTTCTATTCTATTTGCTTGATGTAGTTGCTTACCATTTATCTCTATTTGAAGCATCAATTGTTCAAACTTCACATAAATGATATGAAAAAAAAATTGAATGCCAACAGGAAATTACTATTCAATCTAGTAGATCTAAATGTGAAGGTTGAAGTTGCAATATAGCTTTGATGTTGTTATGCCATCGAGATGGCTACAAAAATTACTTTTGGAACTAAATTTTTTTGAAATAATGGTCGAAGACAAAGACAAAGCTTTGATATGACATGCTCTTGCTTATAAGAACATTTTTAACACTTTTATATTAAAAGAAAACAAATTTTATGACAAAGGTGTTGCAGATCTCGGTTCAAGTATTATGATTTTGATGATAAGAAACATTATTATTTTTATTTACTATACTATCTCCTAAAAATTAAATTTTATTGCATATATGTTTTCTCTGTTGAATAATAACATTTCAGGTCCACAAGCTCACTCTCAAGCCAGCATAAGATTGGGTAGACTAGGAATGAGTCAAGCTTATAATTTTAATTTGAATGCTTGTTCTACATTTTCATGAGTAAATTGTAATATGGTGGATCTTGAAGCTAAGTAATTTTTCACATGCACTCTCAAGGGAGTGAGTAAAGAGAGAAAGAGAAAATTAATTTTTTTGACTAAATCATTCAAGTTGATTTTGGATCATCTGTTCAGCTCACAACCCTAATTAGAACATTTGGGTCATGTAAACCTAATTAAGCAAATCGTCTCGGATGATGCTCCCATCGTCTTAGAAGGTAAACTTAAATCACAAAACTAGCAGCCAAACTCATTTTGGCAAGATTTTAAAACTCTCAAATTTGTACTAATTGTATAGGACAATCCTGATCGTCCTGGGCAATTTGTATCAATCATGCCTAAATTGATCAGGAGATTTTGAGAGTAATTAAGGTTAGATTGATCGATCATATCATCCGGGATGATCACAGAATCGTACTGGACAATTTGTAAGAAAAACTCTAGTTTTATCCTAAATCTCCTAGACGTCCTTAACTATCTATTAGATGACAATGTCTAATTTTGAACTAATCATACAGTACGATCTCATCATCATCCTGGATGATCAGTTATGATTCTATATCATTATGATTTATCTCCTGGATGTCATATACTATATGCTGGACAATAATGTCTGATTTTGAACTAATTGTATAGGATTATATACATATTATCCTTGACAGGAAGAAAAAACTTTGTGTTGTAATCATGCAGGAAACCCAGATCGTCCCAGCTGTAAGTGCTGATTTAAATTAATTGTACAGGATGATAGAAAGATCATCAAGGATAATCTTTTATAGAAAGTTAAAAATTAGGGCATTTTTTAAAGGCCTTCTATTTAAGCTCTCTTATTTGGTGTGATAAATATCTTTTGCTATTGTCCTAACCTGAGAGAGCTTAAAGAAAAGGGAGAGCTTGAGAGAGAGAATCTTTTGAGGGGGAGTTTGTGTGGTGTTCACAAAGGTTGCTCCAAGCAATGATTTAAGTCATCTTCTCCAATCATTGTCCTTGTTTACTTGGTGGATCTAGGGAGTTCTTCATCAGCACTAAATCAAGGTTTTCTGCTTGCTTTAGAAGGAAGCAAAAGGAGTTGGGGTTCTATGCCTACTTCAGGAGGAATCAAAAGGAGTCTAAGTTCTCTGCCTCATTAGGGACAGTGAGATGATTTTTGTAAGGGCTTCTCCACCTTGATGTGGGAGTAAAAGGAGAGATATTATAGTTTTAGTGCAATACCTAGAAGGGAGGCTCCGAGGAGTGGATGTAGGTCAGGTGGACCGAACCACTAAAAAAATCTAATGTGTTCTTTCTATTTTTATTCATGCACTTAATTTCTGCATTATTTACTCTTGATTATATGTGGGATTGAAATATCATAATTCTATAAAAACCACATTATTTTTTTAATTTACTATGCTATCTCTAATAATTAAAGTTCATTACATATCTATTTTCTTTGTTGAATATAAATATTTCAGGTCCATAAGCTCACTCTCAAGCCAACTCAATATCTGGTAGAGTAGGACTGAGTCAACTCTAAAATTTTAATTTAAATTCATTTTCTACCTTTTCTTGAGTCAATTGCATTATGTTGGATCATGTAGCTAAATAACCTTGCACACACACACTCAAGGGAGTGAGTAAAGGGAGATTGAGAAAATTAATTTTTCTAACCAAATTATATAAGATGATTTTGGATTGTCCTGAATGATCTGTTTAGCTCATAATCCTAATTAGTGTATCAGGGTCATGCAAACCTGATTAAGAAAATTTTCCTAGATGATACTCCCATTGTCCTATTCTATTTCAGGTTTATCCTGTTGTGGGGTTGTTGGGCTATTTTTGGTTGTTTGGTGTAGTTTATGGGGCCTTTCCTATTATCTGAGTACTTTGCAAATGGTTGTTGATTTGGGGCCCTATTGCAGGTTAGTTGTTGGTATTGGCTTGGGGCCCTTTTATAGGTTTTGCTAGTGGCTTATGTGCATTTTGACTTCTTTGTTGCGTTGCCTTGTTTCTTTGTCTTGGAGTTTTTCTGTTACTATGTTGGAGGCTCCTTTTTCTCTCTCAATGAACTTGGTTTGTTATAGTTCAAGGTTGATTGATTAGGTTTGGTTGAATGGGGTTAAAGGTAGGATTGATTGGCATTTAGTTTACCCAAGTGATGAATGTTGGTTTCAATTTATCATGAACTCTATCAATTGGTAAGTACCCTTGTTCAGGTTTTATGTGGTGGAATGGTTTGGAGTTCTTTTATTGGCATCTATGGATTACTCGTATACTTTTAGTTCCTGCTTATATTTCTTATGCATTGCAGTGGTTTTTTGCTCGAAAGCTTAATATTTGTAATATCTCTCCTTATTATTCTGCTTTTAATTTATTCATTTCCCATTTATATTTCTGTGTTATTTTATGCTTTAGTTTTTTTTTTACAACCTTCTTGATTCTAAGGTGGATTTGCTTATGGTTGTGGTCAAGATTTTTTGTAGAAAGATTGTGCTTCATGTTCTTATCAGTATCATTATTTTTTGGATGCATGTTTATAGCATCACTAGCATGTTACTAGGTCATTTTTTTTTGGCTTAGTAGGGACTATCAGCTTGTAGGTTTTTATTTAATTTTTTAAAGTAGCTCATTTAAGCATTATAGAGATAAAGGTCCCCCTTAAGGACCTTCTAACTACTTTTTTTATTTAATGCCTAGGCACCTTTATGGATTTTAACCAAAAAAATAAAAATCAATACTCCCAATATCTTGGATGGTAGCTTAAATCACAAAAACCAACTGCCAAACTCTTTTAGGCAAGTTTTTAAAACTCTCAAATTTGCAATGATCTTACAGGGTGATCCTTATCGTCTTGGATGTTTCATACTAATCATGCCTAAATTTATCAATATATTAGGAGAGTAAGTAAGGTTAGATTGATCGATCATATCATCCGGGATAATCGCAGAATCATATTAGATGATCCGTAAGAAAAACCTTATTTTTCTCCTAAATCTCCTTGATGTCCAAAACTATCTGCTTGACGATAATGTCTGATTTTGAACTAATCATATAGGATGATCTTGATGTCGTCCTGGATGATCAGTTATATTTCTACATCATTTTGATTTATGTCATGGATGTCCCGAACTATCTGCTAGATGATAATGTTTGATTTTGAACTAATCAAACAGGATGATGCCCACATTGTCGTGAATGAGGAGAACAAATGTTGTGTTTTAATCATACAGGAAACCCATATCATCTTGGCTGGAAGGCTAATTTAAACTAATCGTACAAGATGATTGACACAAGATGATTGATAGATCATCCAGGATGATCTTTGACAATAAGTTGAAAATTAAAGTGTTTTTAAGGCCTTTTATTTTAGCTCTCTTATTTGTTGATGATAAATATCTGTTGATGTTGTCCTGACCTGAGAGAGCTAAGAGAAGGAGAAGGAGAGCATGGGAGAGAGAGAGTGAATCTTGTGAGGGAGAGTTTGTGAAGTGTTTACAAAGGTTACTCCAAGCAAGGATTCAAGTAGTCTTCTCTAATCATCGTCCTTGGCTCCTTAGTGGATCTAGGGAGGTCTTCATCAATACTAGATTAATGTTCTCTACCAACTTTAAGAGGAAGCAAAAGGAGTTAGGGTTTTTTCCTACTTTAGGAGGAAGAAAAAGGAGTCTAGGTTCTCTGCCTTACCGAGGTCAGTGAAATGATTTTGTAAGGGCTTCTCCGTCTTAGTATGGGAGTAAAAGGAGAGATACTATAGTTTTAATGCTATACTTGTATGAGAGGCTCCAGGGAGTGGATATAGGTCAGCTTGTTTTAACCACTATAAAAATTTGGTGTGTTCTTTTTATTTTTATTCTTGCAATTAATTTTTGCATTATTTACTCTTGATTATACGTGTGATTGAAATATCATAATTCTCTTTATGTGAAATTGTTTTGCTTATGCCTTGGGATAAAAGTAGTTTGTTTTAAAATATTAAAAATCTCAAAAAGACTTTCCTTAATGTTTAAGTTAAATTTTTAAAACACAAATTCACCCTCGCTCTAGTTTAGCCTTAGGCTAATTCATATTGGCTTAATAACAATAACAAACTTTCAAGTGATATTAGAGCCCCTTTAACTATTAGTTGTTTTAATATTATTGTTCAGTTTTTCTGATGTTCTCAATTTTTTTTCTTCCTAGTGTTTTCTAGTTCCTTCTTTTTGTGATGACAAAAGGGGGAGTAGGTATGTTTGTAAAAGCTTGTGTGCATGTAAAAGTTATTTTTATGTAGTGCTTATTGTTGTGTTCATATTAAGTTGTTTTGTTTATGTAATTTTTTTCTTCTACTTAAAAAAAAATAGTTTTATTTTATCACCTCTCCTATTTTTCAAAGAATAATCTTAATAAGGGAGAGTTTAGGGAATAACAAAACACCTTCAAGATCTTTTAACAAAAATTTTTTCCATCAATGAAAAGGGGGAGATTGTTGCAGATCTGGGCTCAAGTCTTATGATTTCAAAGATAATAAACATTATTATTTTTATTTATTATGCTATCTCCTAATAATTAAATCTCATTGTATATCTATTTTCTCTATTGAATACTAACACTTCAGGTCCACAAGCTCACTATTAGGCTAACTCAAGATCTGGTAAACTAGGACTGATTCAAATCTATAATTTTAATTTAAAAACATGTTCTACCTTTTTTGAGTCAATTATAATATGGTGGATCCTCAAGTTAAGTAACCTTGCATAGACACACTCAAGAGAGTGAGTAAAGGGAGATAGAGAAAATTAATTTTTTTGATCAAATCGTACAAGATGATTTTTGATCATCCTGGATGATCTGTTCAGCTCACAACCTTAATTAGGGCATATGGGTCATATAAACTTGATTAAGAAAATTGTTCTGGATGATACTCGCATCATCCTAGACGATAAGCTTAAATCACAAAAAACTAGATGCCAAACTCATTTAAGCAAGATTTTAAAACTCTCAAATTTTCACTAATCATACAAGATAATCCTCGTTATTTTGGATGATTTATTCCAATCATGTCTAAAATTATCAAATGATTAAGAGAGTAATTAAGGTTAGAAAGATCGATCATATAATCTGGGGTGATCGCAGAATCATATTGAATGATCTGTAAGAAAAGCCTTAGTTTTCTCCTAAATCTTATGGATGTCCAAACAATGTTTTGGACTATAATGTCTGATTTTAAAAAAATCATTCAAGATGATCTCAACATCATCCTGGATGATTAATTATTTTTATACATCATCGCAATTTATCTCATTGACATCCCAAATTATTTGCTGGACGATAATGTGTGATTTTGAACTAAATGTACTGAACGATGTCTACATCGTCTTGGACAAGCAGAACAAACATTATATTCTAATTATACATGAAGCTCATATCGTCTAGTTTGGAAGGGCTGATTTAAACTAATCATGTAGGCCAATCTTTGATCGAAAGTTAAAAATTAGGGCATTTTTTAAGGCCTTCTATTTAAGCTCCCTTATTTGGCGATGATAAATATCTTTTGATGTTGTCCTGATAAGAGAGAGCTTAGAGAAGGAGAAGGATAGCTTGGGAGAGAGAGAGAATTTTGTGAAGGGGAGTTTGTGAGGTGTTCACAAAGAGAGAGAGAGAGAGAGAGAGAGAGAGAGAGAGAGAGAGAGAGAGAATTATATGAGGGGGAGTTTATGAGGTGTTCACAAAGGTGCTCCAAGAAAGGATTCAAGCCTTCTTCCCCAATCATCATCCTTGGCTCCTTGGTGGCTTTAGGGAGCTCTTCATTAGCACTAGATCAAAGTTCTCTGATTGCTTCAGGAAGACACAAAAGGAGTTGGGGTTCTGTGCCTACTTTAGGAGAAAGCAAAAGGAGTCTAGGTTCTCTGCCTCACTAGGATAGATAAAAAGATTTTGTAAGGGTTTCTCGGCCTTATTGTAGGAGCAAAAGGAGAGACATTATAGTTTTAGTACAATACCTGAAGGGGAGGCTCAAGGGAGTGGATGTAGGTCAAGTTGACTGTACCACTATAAAAATTTGGTGTGTTCTTTTTATGTTTTATCGTGCACTTAATTTCTACATTATTTACTCTTGATTATGTGTGTGATTGAAATATCATAATTCTATTTCTGTTAAATTATTTTGCTTCTACCTTGAGATAAGAGTAGTTTATTTTAAAATATAAAAAATCTCAAAAAGACTTTCCTTGTTGTTTATGTTAATTTTTTTAAAACACAAATGCACCCCCTCCCTCTTTGTTAGTCTCAGGCTAGTTCATAAGGACTTAATAACACTAATAAACTTTCAAAAGATGCAAGAAGAAAGATAACAATGGGGCTCATTTTTTAAGATTGGTCAAATAATTGAAAAAAGCATGTAATGAAGAAAAAGAGACATTACAATCAAAGTTCAAAAAAAAAAAAATAAAGATAGTGCTAGAAGACATCATAAAAAAGTTATATTGATCAAGTACGAATCTCGAGATAATTTTGAATTGGAAACTTTCGAAATTAAATCTAGAACTATTCAAACTCAAAACTTTGCAAACTGGTAGTCAAACTGAATGTCTCGAAAAGATGAACCTGACGATAACGAATTCAACCCAATATGAGTCCAAACGGGTCCAAATCGAGGACCTGAAGCACATTTAGAATGTTCAAATAAAAAATTGGTTGAAAAATAATTTCTAAAAGTCGCATGCTTGTAGTTTATTGAAGCAACATGAGAAGACTTGGGGATGAGGGCTATACCAGTAGCTTTGACTCTTCTAGGCATATATCCTTTTTCAAAAAAGGATGAGACTGCTTTGCATAAAGAAGGACCCAGAATATTCCAGCCAGTCTTATAAAAATAAAATTAAACTCATCCGGCCTAGGGGAGGATGTAGAGGCCCTCGAAAAGACTTCCTTTTTAATTTCAGTCACAGAAATTGGGTTAGTTAGCATTGAGGATAAGTTGTTAGAGATAGTAGCTCCAACAGGAAAATCCAACATATTAGGTAGAGGAGAATTGGAAGGGTTATAAATCTTTTAAAAGTGCTGGATTATGACACTACTAGGATTATAATGGCAATATGTTTTCCATTCAATAGCAGCTATATTCAAAGAGCCATTAAAATTCTTCCTTGTCTGAATTTTTGCATACAAGAATTTAAGATCATCTTCCCCAGGATTTAACCATTTGGACTTGGCCCTTTGCATGATTCAAGAGAAAAGAGAGAAAGTGTGTTCAACAATCTCACCATTGAGGCTTTTAAGGTTAGAGTTAAGTTGAGGATTGGTAGGATCAGATTCAAACATCCCAATGCATAAATTTTGTTTCTCCTGAAGAGCTTGTAAGGTAGTTTCTAAAGCAGTGAAAGAAGACCATTTCTTGCATTTAATAAGATTTTTCACCTTGGCTTGCTTCTGACAAAAATAAATAAAGGGATTACCCATATAAGGGTCCATAAAAGCATTGAGAAGAATGTCTCAGTAACCATCACGATGGGTCCAAAAGTTTTTGAATTTAAAACATTTGATTTTAGCTTGAGGGATGCCATCCATAATAATGAGGGGAGAACGATCTGAACAAATGGGATCTCCAACCAAATAGAGAGAACTGGGATGCTTTGAAAGCTAATCATCATTGACTAAAACTCTATCCAACTTGATGTGTATAAGGTTTTTCGTTTGTTGGTTAAACCAAGTATAGAAATGACCAGTTGAAGCAAGATCCTTAAGCTGAGTGTCAAAAATAAGGGAGTTAAGTTCACCCATTCTATTATAATGTAATAAGGAGCCGCCAGATTTTTCATTGTGAAATCTACTACAGTTGAAGTCACCCAATACGATCCAAGGTTGAGGAGAAAGAGGTGCAACTTGCCTAATCTACTTACTAACAGATAGAAGAGCGCTCCTTAGTAGAGTTGGATGCATAGATAACCGATAAGAAGAAGGTGGTCGAAGACCTAAAATTGACCAAACCGCAGATCATTTGAGATGAACTTAAAGTGGGGTTGAATTGCATATTCTTGGACGACCATTTAATTCAAATTATACCTTAAGTAGAGAGTTGAAAGTTATTATAGCTATCTTCAGCTTCAAAAATAGAATGAGAAGATAAAAACCATGGATCAACCAAAGCTTCCACATGGATCCTATTTTCTAAAAGGCAAATCATATCCTGATTGTGTTTTTTGACAATTTGGTTGAAAGTAAAAACTTTCCTAGGGTTATTGAAACCTCTAATATTCCAAGATGCAATGTTTGGCAAGATCATTGAGATTTGGTAGTAGGTGGTGGGATTTTTCTCGGGTGCTTTGTATTGGAGCTTTTCTGTTAGGATGAAGTGCTTGGAATTTTGTTGGTCTTATCTAGAATGCCTTTATGCAATGAGGAGATATCACTGTTATATCCCATAACTATATTTTCAGTTTGCGCATCTGCTAGAGCATCAAAGTTATTTGGGGAGATTATGTGATCGGGTGCAACATCTGAAGGAGGAGGCATGATGGATGACACTATGTTTTCTTATGTAGGAAAGTTAAGGTTGGGAATCGTTACTGCCAGATAAGGATGTTGGGGGATAACAATAGAGGGCTGGGAATTGGTAGTGCTAATGGGTCGGGTATCAAGATTGTCTAACCCTTTTTCAAGTTGAGAAAGTGGAGGATGAGAAGGCCGTGATGGAGTTTGCTTAGAATGAGACAGAGAAGTCAGGATCTGAGGAGGCTGTAACTATGGAGATTTCGTAGGATGAGGGTGTTGTCATTATGTACTGGACAAATACGGTTGTGACTTAGGTGGCTGAGATTGAAGATATTACAGTGATGTAGTTTGCTGAGAATGAGACAGAGAAGTCAGGATCTGAGGAGGCTGTAACTATGGAGATTTCGGAGGATGAGGGTGTTGTCATTATGTACTGGACAAATACGGTTGTGACTTAGGTGGCTGAGATTGAAAATGTTTCGGTGATTGAGGTGGCTGAGGTGTCAGAGGTGGCTGTAGATTTTGCATTCTCGGCTGCGGGGCATGACTTTTACTGATAGCTCGAGACTGAGATACTATAGCATCCCTGGAAGGTCTTTTACCTCTGTTTTGGGTTTGAACATGACGATCAGCGGTATGTTCTAAGGCTGAGTGAGAAGGACATTTTTTGGATAAATGCATTAAGGACCCGCAAAAATCAAGTGGCATTGGCCGCCATTCATATTGGATTTTCAGCCTCATGATTTCATCTTGGATTGAGATAGGGATATAGTCGGGATAGACATTTTTATTGTTAACTTGCACACAAACTCTAGCATATTTGAGACGACTTTTTTGGGCAGTAAGCACATCAACGGCAAGCGCAATGCCAACCTTGCTCGCAATCAGCGAAATACCTTCCGATGTCCAGTAGCACAGGGGAAGGTCCATGATCTTAAACCAGATAAGGACAGAGGAGAAGTTTTCTTTTTGAGGACTAAATTTAGGGGACCATTTTTGCAAGATGAATGACTTACCCAGAAAAAATCAAACCCCAACCGTCCAAGCCATTTTGTAGTCCACAGGTGAGGTGAACTTAATGAGAAAGAAACCATCACTCATGTTAAAAAATTGGATATTTCCTTGCAATTTCTATATCTTAGATTGAGATAGGGATATAGTCGGGATAGACATTTTTATTGTTAACTCGCACACAAACCCTAGCATATTTGAGACGACTTTTTTGGGCAGAAGCACATCAACGGCAAGCGCAATGCCAACCTAGCTCGTAATCAGCGAAATACCTTCCGATGTCCAGTAGCACAGGGGAAGGTCCATGATCTTAAACCAGATAAGGACAGAGGAGAAGTTTTCTTTTTGAGGACTAAATTTAGGGGACCATTTTTGCAAGATGAATGACTTACCCAGAAAAAATCAAACCCCAACCGTCCAAGCCATTTTGTAGTCCACAGGTGAGGTGAACTTAATGAGAAAGAAACCATCACTCATGTTAAAAAATTGGATATTTCCTTGCAATTTCTATGTTTTCCTAATGGCAGTAAGAAGCCTCTCGTAGTAAGGCTTCCTTCCTACCGAATAACCAACCAGCGATAACGTCCATTTGTCAGGAGTAGTATGAGTTTTTGCTTTGGGAAAAACTATGACCACATTTTGATGTGTAGGAAGGAGATAGGTAGATCCTTAGAAGAAAAGCATGAAGGATTGGCGAAATGTGACCAATCCAGTGGTGGGTTAGAGGATGAAGCGGTTAGCAGAGAAAAGTGGTAATGGAGGAAAGTCTTGGATGTTGAGAGGAGTGCCCATAGAGGGGGAGAGCCCCTAAGGGCAAGGAGGAGGAGGAAGCAAGGCGGAATTGGAGGAAAAGAGGGCAGCTAGGGCGAAAGCCAAACATAGCAAAGCTCCATCAGCTAGACCTTGTGGTAACCCCTCTATCTTCTCTACTCTCAAAAATAAAGCTAGTAGGATCAGATTCTAACATCCCAATGCATAAATTTTGTTTCTCCTAAAGAGCTTGTAAGGTAGTTTCTAAAGAAGTGAAAAAAAACAATTCCTTGCATTTAATAAGATTTTTCATCTTGGCAAGCTTGTGACAAAAATCAGTAAGGGGCTTACCCATGCAAGGGTCCAAAAAAATATTGAGAAGAATGTCTTAGTAACCATCACGATGGGTCCAAAAGTTTTCGAATTGAAAACGCCTGAGTTTTTGTATAAGATGTCTTTTTAATTGGCTTAAAAAAACTTTTAAGCCAAAAACTCCATCTGCCGTGTCGCTGTAGCTGTCACTCCAATTTACATCCCGCCGTCACGCCTGCGGAGCTCCGCCGCTTCGATTACTGGCGGGGCTTTCTATGAAGAAAACGGCAAAAGTATCTCCTTTCCGGCTCACCTCTCTACTCCGCCTCGAGAAAAACCCTACCCTGTCTCTTCAGCTCTTCCGTCACCCAAACCCTGAATCGAATCCCCTGCCTTCGCCCAAGCCCTTCCGGTACAGCGCTCAATCCTATGATATCATCATCTGCAGGCTTGCCCAATCGCGGATGTTCACCGAGATGGAGCAAATTCTCGATCAAATGGCGAACCAGACCCGCTTCACTCCAAAAGAAGCCATCTTTTGCAGGATCATCTCTTCCTACGGCCGCGCCCACATGCCGGACGCTGCCCTCCGTACTTTCCACCGAATCCCCTCCTTGCTCGGCCACCGGACGATCCGCTCCTTCAACACCCTTCTCGACGTGCTACTCCGCCATGGCGAGATCAGTAAGCTCCAACAACTTTGTCATGACCTCAAAGCTGCAGAATTTTCTCCAGACGCTTGTACCTACAACATTCTCATCCGCGATCGCGCTGCCTCCGGTTCAATCCACGGCGCGTGCGAACTATTCGACGAATTGAGGGAGAACGGCATTAGACCAACCGTCGCTACTTTCGGGACGTTAATATCTGCTCTTACCTCGGCTTCGCTGCTAGCCGAGGCCTTCCGTCTCAAAGAAGTGATGTTTCAGCGATACAACATAAAGCCGAATGCACACATATACACATCGCTGGTGAAGGCGCTCTGCAAGGACAATCAACTTGACCGCGCTATTAGATTGAAAGATGAGATGGCCTCAGACCCGGAGATAGGGCTTGATGGCGCAATTTATACGACTTTGATACGCGCACTCTTCAGAGCTGGGAGGAAAGGTGAGGTGGTAAGTGTTTTGGAAGAGATGAAGCAGAAGGGGGTGAAGGCCGATACGGCGACTTACAATGCTGTAGTCGCGGGGTTCTGTGAGGAAGAAGACTTTATCGCATCTTTCGAAGCATTAAGGGAGATGAAGCGCAGGGGCTGCCAGCCGAATTTGGTTAGCTATAACACCATTGTGGTGGGGATGTGCAGGGCGGGGCGGTGGAGGGATGCGCGCGACTTGTTCGACGATATGCCGAGGCGGGGATGCCGGCCCGACGTGGTGACCTACCGGGCACTTGTCGATGGATTTTGTGCGGCGGGGCAGAGCCGAGAGGTAGAGCTGCTGGTGGAGGAGATGGCGTTTAACGGTTACTATCCAGCCGCGATGAGTTTTAGGAAGCTGGTGGAAGGTATTTTGGAGAAGGGATGTTTCAGGGTGCGGGAGTTGGTTGATTTGCTGATTTGCGACGATTAGGAGTGATTAATTGATTGATTTTGAAATAAAAGTATTTTTTTTTCATAATCAGTTTGTAAGTAGATTTTCTATGTAAAAATAGAGACGAAGTTCTTGGTTTGGTATGGTTATTACTGACGTAGTGAAGTGAGAAGGGAATGAAGCGTAAAACAACAGTAATATCATCAAGCATTTATCCCAAAACTTGAGACTGGCTATATGAATTCATTTTCTCAATTATGTTCAATTAGAAATTAAAATTTTATTTAAATCTAAAAAAAGAAGTCATTTATAATACCTTATAACAAAGTCTTTTTTAGGACTATTTCTACTTTTCTTAACAAAACCATGGTCTAATTCATCTATTATCCTAACCGGGTTATCGGAAAGCCAACATTTTATGTGATCAAACTGGCAACTCTCTCTAATCTTATCTATCATTGGAGTTACTCAACCTTTTAACATATATAGTTGTTATGTATTCTATTTGTCATGTAAAACCTCTTATCCACACGAGCATCCTCAAAGCTGCAACACTTAGTTTTATGATTTTGTTTTAATAGTAAACAGTATGTGCAAAGCATTGCAAGTCTCAACGCCATAACACCATCTTATAGAGTAATGCCCCATGTTCGAAGGGATTTTTTAATGGTAAACATTATGTGTGCTATATATCCTTGATAACTTCAATAAAAATCTTATTAACTCTTTAATTTTCTAGAACTTTAGCACACTTCTCCAAAAACTTTATTATATGTTTTCTCTAAATCAATAATTGTCATATGTTGATCCTCCTTACTCTTTCTATACTTTTGCGTCAAATCTCTCAAATAATGTATAGCTTCCATGTAGTACACATACCCAGCATGAATCAAAATTAAATTTGAGAAACATTAGTATCACGTTGTAAGCTATGTTCAATTACTCTCTCTCATAGATTTAATGTATGACACATTGACATAATTGCTCTATAATTCACACACTCTTGTGCATCACCTTTATTTTTAAAACTAAGAACCAATGGTCTCCTTTTTCACTCATAAGACATCATTTTTCTCTTCAAAATAACATTAAAAAGTTTAGTAAGCTTTGAAATTCTTTCATATGTTGAGAATTTTCACACGTCTATTGAATATCATCAGGTTCAACTATTTTTTTCACACTTCATTTCTTTAAAGCTTTTTATCTTTAGGTTTACTAATAGGGCAACAACAACAATATCATGTCTTTATCCAACTACGTAAGGTCGGCTACATAAAACCAATTTCTTCATTGATTTGTATGGATAGTTAAAATCTCAATTTAATCGAATAAGAAAATATCATTTCTTATACTTTCTAATCAAGTCTTTTTAGGTCTAATTTCACCTTTCATAATATAGGCTATATCCAATATATCCCCTAACTAGGTCTTCGGAAGGCCAACAATTTATATGATCAAACAATCTATGTTGACACTCTTTTATCTTATTTAGCACTAGAGCTACTCCAACCATTTCACATATATACTTTTTTCGCATTCTATCCCTAAGAGTAAAACCACTGATTCACCTAAGCATACTCATCTCTACAACCCTTAACTTAATTTTCTACTTCACTTTCTATTTAGGATTGTGAGAACCTTAAAGTTAATCGTATTTTTACAATTTTCATTGAAAATTTTATCGAAATATCTTATCTACCTATCAAAGTATGAAATGAAAATAAAATGTGATCATTTTAATTATGTGATTATACTCTCTCTTATGTTTCCTTTAAATGAGCTTTAAGAATTTTGTAAAGTGGTGTAACTTTACTTATTTGATAGATCACAAAAGAATATATAAATCTCAAAATATAGATGGAGAACATTTAATACAATCATTCAATTTCTCTTCATTAATTTTTTCCCTTCTAAGTATAATGATGTCACGACCCAACTCGACCGGAACGAATCCCATCGCTTCGAGTCGTGACAGATGAATCTAGGATCTAGCTTTGAAATTTAGTTTCAGACTTTCTTCCAATAATCGGACATACAAAAAACACAGTGCAACTATAAACATCCAAATATACGGACAAAATCATCCAATATTTTCTTCTTTCTCATTCCTCAAAATAATCATGTACATTACAGTGCATGGCTATAAACAGAAAGAACATAACAGAAGAATAGAATAGTCATGACCGTACAAAAATCAAAAGTACAAAAATACCTAATCTCAGATCAGACACAGAACGGCTAGTCCAACACCTCATTCCCTTTCCCAGAACCTAAAAACCACGTAGATAACAAGTATGAGCAACAGCTCACCAATACTACACTAGCCAATCAAAATCTCCAAAAACTCACAACAAAATCATCAGAATAGTTTATTCAAGTAACCGTACAAAATTCAGATAATCGTACAGAAACTCATAAAATCAGACAGAACACAGATATGCGTACAAAATAGATAATCAAATAGAAATCAAATAACTGATACAGAAGAAATGAATTCATTTCATATGTCAGAATTAGTCAAATCAGATTTCAAATGAGAGTTCATATCGTATTTCAAATCACATATCACAGAAACGTACAAATCACAAAGCACATTGTCAAAGCAGATAAGATCACATATAACAAATCACTGACCCATACAGAATCTCAATGGATTCTGGCCCCTTATGCCTCCCCTTCCCTGACACAGACAAAATCTCAAAGGATTCTTGCCCCTTATGCCTCCCTAGCTTGTGCTTACACCACCAGAGTATATATCAGATATACATAATTATCAGATTAGAATTTATTTTCAGATTCCCGGACCCTGACAGAATCTCAAAGGATTCTAGCCCCTTATGCCTCCCTTTCCTGACACATACAGAATCTCAAAGGATTCCAGCCTCTTATAACTCCCTTCTGATATCATTCAAACACATCAAATCATCAAATTCAGAAAAATTGGATTACATTAGAAAAATCGTCAGCGACATAACGCTAGTCCATATAAATCTCAACAGATCAAATCAAAGTTTCAGAAAATTACCAAATTATCACAGATAGTGTAAAACATCATTTTAAGACTTTCATTGTACTGAAGCAATATTTTCCAACATCTAGATAATTTATCTATTCGATAAAAACTCCGCAGAATTCTAACTTCCCGGTGAAAATCTTCCAGAAAATACTCAAAACATGCAAAATCATCATTTCTAAAACATACCAAAAGTTACGCGGTAAAAGTTTTACCGGTACAAAATTATACTAGGATTTTGCTAACAAAAAACGAATTTGAAACAGAAAATACGTCAAAAATTACATTTATGAAAATTGAGAAAGGTATAATGTGCCTTACCTCGAGTCGATCAACTTTCCCAACTAAGGTGACGAACGAAAACGGACCAAAGTAGCCCAAAATATGCTTTTTCTTCCTCTTTAATTCTCTTTCCTGCCCTTTCGCTTTCTTCAAAAATGACACTATTTGGATATTTATCAAACAAGATCGTCCAGGACGATGTCCCGATCGTCCCGGGATGATCTCCTCTGGACTAAAATCGTCTAGACAAAAATTAATTCCAATTTCTTTTGTTCCTGGACGATGCTCTCGGAAAAAATTTTGTCCCGACGAATTCAGGTTTGTACAGACGAACTTGTTATTTTTCTCAGTTCGTACATGTTCGTACAGATGAACCATACAGATTTTCAAAATTTCTTCAGTTCGTACAGGCAGTTATTACGTACTAACAACACAAAAATATTTTTTTTCTTTCAAAAAGAACTTGAAATTTGAGGGTTTCACAATCTACCCACTTTAAGAAAAATGTCATCCTCGACATTCCCAAAGCAAAAGTGAGTCAGAACAGACTGGGATACAGTTGTCTCATGTCTGATTCCTTCTCCCAAGTAGCCTCTCTGGCTGTTCTGAACTTCCACTGAACCTTAACCATAGGAAACTATTTACTTCTCAGCTTCTGCACATCATAAGCCAGAATTCTTTCAGGTTCTTCTTTATATTGTAGATTTGCCTGAACGTCAATATCATTAGCAGAAAGTTTCTTTTTAGAGTCAGATATCCACTTTCTCAAAGAGTATACATGAAACACATTGTGTATATCAGACATCTGATCAGGTAACAACAACCTGTAAGCAGAATTACCAACCCTTTCAATGACCTCAAAAGGTCTAACATACCTTGGACTGAGTTTGCTTACTCTTCCAAATCTGCTAACACCTTTCATAGGACTGAATTTTATATAATCAAAGTCACCAATCTTAAATTCAACCAGTCTATGTTTTTTATTTTAATACTTCTACTACCTGTCCTGTGCAGATTTCAACCTTCCTTTAATCAAATTGATCTTTGTCACAGTATCATCCACAGAAGTTGAACCCATTACTTGTCTATCTCCCACCTCAGTCAAAGTCAAAGAAGTTCTACACTTTCTGCCATACAGAGCTTCGTAGGATGCCATACCAATACTGGCTGATAATTGTTATTATACGCAAATTCTATCAGTGGGATATGATCTTCCCAACTGCCACAAAAATCCAAAACACATAATCTCAGAAGATCTTTCAGCACCTGAATAGTCCTCTCAGACTGTCCATCAGTCTGTGGATGAAAAGCCGTACTAAAATGCAACTTCGTACCCAATCCTTATTGAATACCTCTCCAAAGTCTGGAAGTAAACCATCCATCCTGATCAGATACAATCATTTTCGGTACACCGTGCAATCTGACAATTTCTTTAACATAAATCTGAGATAACTTATCCATCGGGTCCGTCTGTCTGATCAGAAGAAAATGTGTAGACTTCGTCAATTGATCGACAATCACCCAAATAGTATCATGTCCTTGCCTCGATATGGGAAAACCCATAGTAAAATCCATCGTCACCTCTTCCCACTTCCACTCAGGGATAGGCAACGACTGCAAAAGATCTCCTGGTCGCCGATGTTCTGCCTTCATTAACTAACAGGCTTCACATTTCGAAACAAATTCCACTATGTCCTTTTTCATTCCATGCCACCAAAATAAGCTTTTCATATCTTCATACATCTTACCACTTCCTGGATGAATGGTATAGCCCGAATAATTAGATTCATGCAAAATCTCTTTCCTCAGATCTCCACACATAGGAATCCACAGCCTATTCTTATAGAAAATAATACCAGAATCAGAAATTCATATTTCAGATTTCTTACCAGATTCTATCTGTTCAATCAACTTCAAATATTTAGCATCTGACTTCTGAGCTTCATAAATCTTTTCCTCCAAAGAGGGCTGAATACTCATCTGAGTCACAATACCAGGATTCAAAATAGTAGAGGAAATCACCTCCAGTTGCAATCTTTCCATATCTCGTATCAGATACTCATTAAAAGTGAGCTGAATACATGATAATCCAGAGGAGTTTCTACTCAAGGCATCTGTGACCACATTAGCCTTACCAGGCTGATACTAAATAGTCAGATCATAGTCCTTGATCAACTTAAGCCATTTTCTTTGCCTCAAATTCATATCCTTCTGAGTAAAGATATACTTCAAACTCTTATGATCTGTGATTATCTCACACCTGACGCCATACAAGTAATGTCGTCAAATCTTCAAAGCAAATACAACAGCAACCAATTTCAAATCATGCGTCGGGTAATTCTTTTCATGTGGTTTTAATTATCTAGAAGCATAGGCTATTACCTGACCATGCTGCATCAAGACACTTCCCAAACCTTTAAGTGAAGCATCACTGAATACTTGAAATCCTTTCGTACCAGATGGAAGTGCTAACACTGGAGCAGAAGTCAAACAATTCTTCAATCTCTAAAAACTAGCTTCACACTTTGGTATCCAAACAAAAGCTACTGACTTTTGAGTCAGTCTCATCAAAGGTGCAGAAATCTTAGAGAATCCCTTTACAAATTTTCGATAATATCCAGCCATGCCCAAGAAACTTTGTATCTCAAACACCGTAGTAGGCCTTGGTCAATTAACAATTGCCTGAATTTTCTGGGGATCAATAGAAATACCTTCACCGCTCACCACATGTCCCAGAAAAGAAATGCTCTTCAGCCAGAATTCACATTTGGTGAATTTTGCATACAACTGATGTTGCCTCAAATTCTCCAACACACTTCACAAATGTCTGACATGATCTTCCTTAGAAGCAGAATATATCAGAATATCTTCTATGAAGATAATCACAAACTGATACAGATAATCTTTGAATACTCTGTTCATTAGATCCATAAAAGTAGCTGGTGCGTTGGTTACCCCAAATGGCATAACCAAAAACTCGTAGTGCCCATACCGAGTACTGAAAGCTATTTTCATCACAACAACTTCCTTCACCTTCACCTGATAGTATCCTGATCTTAAATTAATCTTTAAAAAGGTAGAAGATCCAGCAAGCTGATCAAATAAATCATCAATCTGTGATAAAGGATACTTATTCTTGATTGTAACTTTATTCAAATCTCTAAAGTCATCACACATCCGCATTGTACTATCCTTCCTTTTCACAAATAGAATAGGTGCTCCCCAAGGTGAAATATTAGGACGGACAAATCCTCTATCAACCAACTCCTAGAGCTGAACTTTTAACTCCGCAAGTTCATTTGGTGTCATCCTATACGGAGCTTTAGATATCGGAGTCGTATTTAGAAATACATCAATACAGAATTCAACATCTCTGTCCGGAGGTAAACCAACCAACTTCTCATAAAATACATCTAAAAAATCACGTCATTAGAAATAGAACCTGCATCTATATTCATATCCCGCACTGATGCCAAAAATATCGTACAACCCTTCTTTCACATTCTTCTGACTTCCAACACAGAAATAAAACAAGACAAAACACATCTTAACCCTTAGAATAGACACCTTTCACCATCCATAAACAGCTAACTTGTTTCTTCAAACAATCAATCTGAGCCTCATACAGACTCAGCCAATTCATACCCAAAATAACATCATACAAATAAATTGACAACAAAATTAAATGAGACTTCCACTTCTTGCCAGAATTTTCAATCTCACATAAACAAAACTTCTGGGCTATCAAATTATTTCCAGCCGGCTAAAGAACAGAAAGTGAAACAGGTAATGCAATGGAAGCCAGTTGCAAAGCATCAAAATAGCGCTCGAAAATAAATGAATGACTAGCTCCAGAATAAAACAAAACACGACAGAGATGTTTAGAAATGTAAATAGTACCTATCACCACATCCAGAGCATCTCGAGCCTCTTGCTGATTCAAACAATACATACGTGACTGAACTGGAGCTGGAGCTACAGAACTACTAGGCTCCCTCTGATTACCACTAGGTGGTCTCCTTTCCACAGAACCTGAACCACCAGTTCTACCAGATAATCCTTCAGAAGTAGTATGTGGAGGAATTGCCCTCGACCTTCCCGCCGATCTAACAAAGCTCTCTGATCTGGACTCAGATTGTTGATAAAATCTGGCTTGTGGACACTCTACTATCCGATGTCCTGGCTGACCACATCTGAAACACTGATCAGTCATCCTATAACACTGGCCAAAATGTTATCGTCCATAATTTTGGCACACCGGTGTCCTACTGACTGAACCTGAACTGGCCACACTGCCACTACCAGAAACTATAGCAGATGTTGACTGTCCACTCCACTTAGAGTCTCCAGATACAAATCTATTTTTCTTCCCATAAAAACTACTACCAGATGTATCACCGTTGAATCTCTTCATACTAGTAGTCCACCGCTGCTGAGTAGCTATCAGATCATTCTCTATCAGTCGAGCTCTCTCCACAAGCTCAAAGAATTTAGAAATATAAAATGGTACTAGGGGTTGCCTCAGACTATCCTGTAGTCCCCTAAAAAATCTATAGTACTTCTATGCAGAAGTACTCACCAACTGTGGAGCATATCTGGCTAACGCAGTAAACTCTATCTCGTACTGCATAACTGTTTTGCGCCCCTGAACCAATCTCAGAAAAATCTCCTGCATTTGCTGTCTTGCAGAAGGGGGTATAAACCAAGATATAAATACTTCAGAAAGTTCTTCCCATGTAATCAGAGAGTTAAGTTTACCTTGGAATTTCTCCTCCTGCTGGCCCATCCACCAGCGCTCCGCTTCATCATCCAACGGAAAAATTGCTAACGGTACCTTCCTATCAAAAGGGCATTGCATATCGTCAAATGTCTTTTCGAACCTCCTTAACCAATCCTCAACTGCTCTAGGCTCAACAGTGCCCTCAAATCTTGGAGGCTTCAATCTTAGAAACATTTATAGATGTCGATCTAAATCTTCAGATCTAACAGCAGAAACTCTATCATGCATCTCACTCATCATCTGAGCAACCAACATAGCAATATGTGAAACTGTATCTGAACAAACTACTAGGGCAGAATAATTCACAGGAGTTGCCTGACTAGCACTCTGCCTATTAGTCATATCTGGGTCTGACAGATCCATAATCATATTGAAAGCAACTATGCACATAAAATAAAAATAATAAAAACTCAGATAGACTGAAACTACCCCACCAAACTTATATATCAATTCCTATAGCTCTGTTTTACGATCCAAATTTCAAAATTATGCTATGATATCAGTTTAATTGTCACGACCCAACCCGACCGAAACGAATCCCATCGCGTCGAGTCAAGACGGATGAATCTGGGATTTAGCTTTGGAATTTGATTTCAGACTTTCTTCTAATAATCAGACATATAGAAAACACAGAGAAATTGTAAACATCCAAATATACGGACAAGATCATCCAATAGTTTTTTCTTTCTCATTCCTCAAAATAATCATGTACATTATAGTGAATGGCTATAAATAGAAAGAACATAACAGAAGAATAGAATAGCCATGACCGTACAAAAATCAAAAGTATAAAAATACCTAATATCAAATCAGACACAGAACGGCTAGCCAAACACCTCTTTTCCCTTCTTAGAACTTGAAAACCACGCATATAATAAAGATGAGCTAACAGCTCAGTAAGACTACACTAGCCAATCAAAATCTCTAGAAACTCTCAACAAAATCATCAGAACAGTTTATTCAAGTAGTCGTATAAAATTCAGATAATCGTACAGAAACTCATACAATCAGACAGAATATAGATATGCATACAAAATAGAAAATCAAATAAAAATCAAATAACTGATACATAAGAATTGAATTCATTTCATATAATAGAATTAGTCAAATTAGATTTCAAATCAGAGTTCAGATCGTATTTCAAATCACATATAACAGGATCGTATAAATCACAAAGCACATTGTCAAAGCAGATGAGATCACATATCACATAACCCTGACCTAGACAGAATTTTAACGGATTATAGCCCCTTATGCCGCCCCTTCCCTGACACAGACAGAATTTCAAAATATTCTGGCCTCTTATGCCTCCCTTATGCTTACAGCACCAGAATATTATATTAGATATACAGAATTATCAGATCAGAATTTATTTTTAGATTCCCGAACCCTGACAGAATCTCAAAGGATTCTAGCCCCTTATGCCTCCCTTCCCTGACACAGACAGAATCTCAAAGGATTCCAGCCCCTTATAACTCCCTTCTGATATCATTCAAACACATCAAATCATCAAATTAAAAAAAAAATCGAATTATACTAGAAAAATGTTTAGCGGCATAACGACAGTCCACAAAAATTTCAACAGATCAAATCACAGTTTTAGAAAATTACCAAATTACCACAGATAGTGTAAAATATCATTTTAAGACTTTCATTGTACTGAAGCAATATTTTTCAACATCAAGATAATTTTCTATTCGATAAAAACTCAACATAATTTAAACTACCCAGTGAAAATCTTCTGTAAAATACTCAAAACATGCAAAATCATCATTTCTAAAACATACCAAAAGTTATGCTGTAAAAGTTTTACCAGTACGAAATTATAACAGATTTTTGCTAACGAAAAATGAATTTGAAACAGAAAATTCGTCAAAAATCACATTTCTGAAAATTGAGAAAGGCATAATGTGGCTTACCTCGAGTTGATCAACTTTCCAAAAGTCGACGGATGAAAATGGACCAAAGTCGCCCAAAATCCGCTTTTTCTTCCTATTTCTTCATTTTTCTCTCCTGCCCTTTCTCTTTCTTCAAAAATGACACTATTAGGATATTTATCAAACAGGATCATCTAGGACGATCTCCTATGAACTCCAATCATCCAGACAAAAATTTATTCCAATTTCTTTCGTCCCTAGACGATGCTCTTAGGAAAAATTTTGTCCCGATGAATTCAGTTTCGTACAGACGAACCTGCTATTTTACTCAGTTTGTATAGGTTTGTACAGAAAGTTCGTACAGACGAACCATACAAATTTTCAAAATTACTTCAGTTCATACCAGTTCGTACAGGCAGTTCGTACGTACTAACAGCACAAAAAAATTTCTTTCAAAAAGAACTTGAAATTTGAGGGTTTCACAAAAGAGGATTAAGTTTATTCTAAACATTAAGAAAATTTATGTGATTAAAGCCCGGACAGCATCCACACTCTTCACATAATAATTTTTTCTCTTAATGTGCCCACAAGATGAAGCCGCAATAATCTTCTTTTTTTATTTTTATTTTTATTTTTTTGTGTTGGGAGGTGACAAGTGCATATCCATAAATCGATAATATATGACAATATTTAACACCAATTAAATAGGTGGTTACAAGCAGTAATTACGATAAATTATTTTGCAACATAAGACAAAAAAATCTAAAGAATGAATGAACGGTTAAGGACACTAAAAATAAAGGAATTAAAATAAATATATGGTCATCATCACCTTCAATAACATTTGATGAAAGGGAGCTGAGATTAGTTAGGTTGGATGCTAAGCAAACTAGCCAAAAAAAAAGAGAGAATCAACAGTAAATAATGGCATCCAAAAAAATCACGAGAACAAATGGCTTTAGAATTCAATCATGTGAACCCTAAAAAAACAATGCAATGCAAATAGCATAACAAATGTCTCAGGAAGTGAAGAGACAACATCATAGAGCAACTAACTAGGAGCATTCTATCATATGGTAGATTACAGAGTTTTCAATTATACATAAAGGGGTAGGATTAATTTAGACCCATTGCTAATAGCAACAGATGTAGCTCAATAGAGAAGAAGTGAAACCTTGAGGAATAATTTTTACCAGTTGTATATATATAAATTAGTTTTCCTTAATTGCTCGCTACAAGTTGAAAGTTTGATCAAGAATCGTCAAGTTGGAACGTATTGAAGAAAATTTTATTCATAAAAGGGGCTTCGTGAAGTCATCAACAAGCTAATCATGAGTGGACATATGATGGACTGCAATTATGTTAGACTAGATACACTCATGAATGAAATAATCATCAATCTCAATATGTTTGGTTCTGGCATGAACAATTATTATGAGCTAGAGAGATTGTTGATATATTGGCACAATTAAGATAAGTTGGATCAGTAATAGATACAACAAACCTCTACAATAGCCTACGTAACTAAATGATGTCCATCATGGTTGAGGAGAGAGCTTGATATTCAACTTCTGTAGATGAACGAGCAAAAGTCACTTGCTTCTTGGCCGACCAAGAAGTTAAATCAAAGAAAAATGTAATATACAGTGGTGGATTTTTTATCGTCGGTGTCCCCAGACTAATTAGGGTAAGTAAATGCAATAAGTTCAAGGCATTTGGATAGAATAGGATAACCATAGTGTAAGGTTCCTCGAAGATATCTAAAAGTGGATTTTAGCATATGAAAATGTAGCAAGAGTGGAGAATACATTATTGACAGAGTTTGTTGACACAAATGATATATCAGGCCTTGTGATTGTAAGATATTATAGTGAGCTAACCAATGCTCTATATAACTTAGGATCATGAACAATAACCAAAGGAGCAGTTGGTAGAGATGTTTTAGAAGTTATGGGAGTGTTGATAAGTTTATTCAAATCCATACGTACCTTGGATAGAATGGCAACATCATATGATTATTGATGAAGTATAAAACATGTATGAAATTTTTTTTAAATTGATAAGGAAAAATTTGGATTGAATGCCTAGGTGTTTGAGTTGAAATATACTTTTAAGGTCTTCAAATACAGCTAAAACCTTATTAAAATTATTGTTGGAGACCAAAATATCATAAATGTACACGAGCAGATAATTACAAGTGTCTTGATTACGCTAAGCGAGTAATGTTGGATCAGCATCAGTAGCTTTATAACCCCAATGTAAAAAGTGATCAATGAATGTAGAAAACCATTGCTGAGGTGCCTTCTTTAGTCTATATAAAGCTTTGTTTAATTTACACACATACGATGGGTTATTGGAATCTTGAAATCCTTGAGATTGTGACATAAAAATAGTTTCCAAAATGTCTCCATGAAGCAAAGTATTTGATACAACCAACTGATGAGGCAATGAAATTGTAATGAATGAAGAAAAAAATACAAACTATGGGCATTTTAGCATGGGGCTGAATGTATCATGAAAGTCAATACCAAACTCTTATTTATGTCCTTGTTCAATAAGTATAACCATATACAGAGGGATGGAGCCATCAGCATGGTATTTATTTCTGTATTGACATTTACATCTAAGTATGTTCTAATAAGGTGGGGAGGAACTATCATCCACGTGCCTTGAATTTATGAGGCTTAAACTTTTTAGACATATCCTTACACCACTAATTAAGTTTTATCACAATAGAGTAACATAAAGGTTCCACCATGGTTTGAGAATAATGATATAAATTAAGTTATGTATTGTGTTTAAGATGATCTATCTTTGAACGGGAGACCATGGGATGCAAAAAAGGGGTGAATGGATAATGTAAGGAAGATGCAGAAGAAGGACTAAATGTTGCGAATCTATTTTCAGGGAATATAATTTTGATGATAGAAAATACTTCTATTTCTCTACGACTACCTTGCCTAGATACTAAAATTTTAGGTCCACAATATCAAAGTGCAATTTGAACCAACTTAAGATTGGATAGACTAGGTCTGAGTAAGTTTGTAATCTTTTACCTTTTCTTGAGTCAATTATAAATGATGTGGTTCCTGATGCTACGTAACCTTGCACACACACACTTGGGAGAAATGTTTTGGACTATTTTAGAGTTTTTTTATTTATACTCACATCATCTAGGATGATCCATAAATCAGCCTGTACAAGCGGTTAAACATAAAAACTCTAATTATGGCATCCTTGTTAAGGCAGCCGTCATTAAGCGTATCGTCGTGGACGATATTCGTATCGGTCAAGACAATAGGCTTAAACAGAAAGAATCAGCCGCTAGATCTATTTAGGTTGCTTTTAATTTTGGACATCATCTAGGACATCATCTTGGATGATGCAGTATAATTATGCCAAGATTAATCTGGTAATTAAGGAAAGCAATTAAGATTTGATTGCTCGATCATCTTATCTTGGAAAGTCGTAGGATCAGCTAGTATGATCAGTTAAAAAAACTTAGTTATTCTTGGACGATCAAACATCAGTCATCTTCTATTCAGGGTGATACTCAAGATGATATGCATTGAATTAAACTAATCATCCTGGATGATTGCGAGATCAGCCTAGACGATTAGGTTATTTTTCCATCATCTAGACATCCATTAATGATGATATTTTTGATGATATTCAATGAATTGTACTAATTGTACAGGACGATATCCTATCATCCTGGACAATATGAACAAAAACCTTCTGATCATCTCAAATCGTCCTAGCTGATTGAGCTTAATTTGTATGGATCGTATAGGATGATATTTATATCATCCTAGACAAAAATGTTGGTTTGTTGCGATTAAGAGCTATTCCAAAGCTTTTCTATTTAAGACCTCTTTTTCTACCCAAGAGATCATATTTTGCTGCTGTCTTAGCCTTAGAGCCTAGAAGAGAGGGAGAGAAAGAGAGAGAGAGAGAGGATATTGTGAGGGGGAGTTTGTGAGGGGTTTCACAAAGGTTGCTCTAAGTAAGGTTCCAATAAATCTTCTCCGATCATCATCCCTTATTCTTGGAGGTTCAAGAGAGGTATGGTCCACTTTAGCAATCGATCAAGGTTCTCTGCCTACTTCAAGAGGAAGCAAAAGGAGTCAGGTTCTCTGCCTCATAGGTGTCGATGGTAAGAAGGTTTTTTAAAGGCTTCTTTGCCTTGTTGTGGGAGCAAAAGGAGAGTCACCGAGTTTAGTGTCCGGGTAGTGAATGTAGGTCGAGTTGACTGAACCACTATAAATTTTTGTACTCTTTATTACTGCTCTTTCCACTTTTAATTTCTACACTTTAAATTTCTTTGTGGTCAATTTTTGTTTGATTTGAGTTTGTATTTTTGATTGAAAGATTTTTTAAAATACTAATTCACCCCCCCCCCCTCTTAGTTGGCCTTGAGCTAGTTCATAAGGGCTTAATACCCCTAACGAACTTTCAAGTGGTATTAAAGCGGGATTCATAAAATTGAGTTTTTAAAAACTTTTGAATTTTAATCCATGGCTAACTCCAGTAATCATAATACTGCATATAGTTATTATATTACCCGACCACCTTTGTTTGATAATATTTCTTTTGATTTTGGGAAAACTAGTATGTATACATTTTTACAATCGATTGATTATCGCATGTGGATGCTTGTTAAATATGGTTATCCACCTCTGATGGGTAAAATTAATGGAATTACTATTCCACTTCCTTTTACTAAATGGACTCATGATGATAGGGATTTATCACAACTTAATGTAAAATATTTAAACTATTTTTTCCGTGCTTTAAAATTTGAAGATTACATGCGTGTTTCAACTTGTGTTACTAGTAAAAAATTTTGGGATAAATTGTGTATCACTTATGAAGGAACCAAAGATGTCAAATAATCAAGGATGAATATTATATTACATGACTATAAACTTTTATGTATGAAACCTAATGAATTAATTTCTAACATGTATACTAGATTTACTCAAATTGTCACATCATTATTTGCTTTACGAAGAGAACTCATGAATTATGAAATGGTCATTAAAATTTTGAGATGTTTTCCTTCTTTTTTTGATGCTAAAATTAATATAATTTATGAATCTAAATATTTGAATACCTATTTGATTGATAACTTACTTGGATCACTCATTGCTTATGAGCAAGGGTTAAATCATAGAAACCATAATGCAGGTGAGAAAAAGAAGGAGAAAACTGTGGCGCTAAAGGCCAATGACATAGACACTGACTCTTCCAGGTTTAAAAGTGATGATGCTGTCTTTATCATAAGACAATTCAAAAGATTTCTATGGAAGAAGCATAAGAACCATCAGAAGTGGAATAAAAGTAAGGGTATAATAATATGATCTATTTTGAATGCAGGAAGTTTGGACACGTTAAAGCTAATTGTCCTACACAAAAAGCTCACTTAACCAAGGAGAAGGGTGAGGAAGAATCCAAGTTCAAAAAGGATAAGAAAAGATTCCAAAAGGCAATATGAGCGGATTCTGCATCGAACTCCTCTGAGATTGAAGCTGAAGAAGAGACAACAAACTTGTGCAAGAGGGCTAACGATTATCTTCGTCAAAGTGACCAAGAAGAGGCATGTGAACTAACCTACAAGCAACTACTTAAAGTTTATGAACAAATTCATGCATTATATAGGAAACTTAAGAAATGACATGCTAGTTTGAAATTAGAGTTTTTAAATTTGCAAAAAGTGCATGAAATTTTACTTAAAGATCACTCTACAATGATAGCAATCACATGTCACTACTTGATGAGTTTGATGCATTAAATAAAAAGCATATTAAATTATCTGATGCACATAATTCCTTGAAGTCATCTCATATTGAGGTAGAAAGAGAGTTTAATAAATTAGAGAATCTCAAAGCTTTTAAAAATAATAAATCAATATTACATGCATCACATAACTTTAAAGGGAAGTAATACCATCCGAGTAGATTAATAAACTCTTTTCCAGGTGTTAAATATTTTTTATGTGACATGTTAGGACACTTCTCATACACTTTCACTATTCATCATAGTACATATTGGGTATGGAGACCTAAATTGTATGATTTACAGTATAATATACTTGCATTGCATTCTTCTTTCCATAAGAAGAGACCTAAACATGTTTGGGTTCTGAAATCTAACTTTTGATGATTTTGTAGGATTGATCTCACAAAATGTCTTATGAGAGCATGTGATACCTAGACAGCGGATGCTCATGACACATGATTGGAGATGTTAACCAATTCATTTGCTGGAGGTCAGGGTTTAAGGCAAGGTTACTCTTGGAGACAAACCCACCAGGAAAGTGGTGAGCGCAGGTATAATCAGAAACTCCAATACCCTTTTGATTAAAAATGTTTTGTTTGTAGATGAACTGAAACACAACTTGCTCAACATCTGTTATCTTTGTGATAATGGCTTTATCATAAAATTTTTGGCAAATACTTATATTATAAGCTTAAATAATAACACTATTTTGTAGAAAAAGTGGATTAACAATACTTACATGCTTGACTTAAATAAAATTGAATGTACTGGTTTATTTTGCTTAAAAGTTGCTACTGATGATTCATGGTTGTGGCACAGGAGATTATGTCATGAAATTATGAAAACACATTGGGGAGTGACCCAGAAAGACCTAGTTAGAGGTTTCCCCAAGCTTAAGTTCTCCAAAGACCACCTTTGTAATGACTACCAACTAGGGAAGCAAGTCAAATCATCTTTTCACTCCATTAAGGACATTAAAACCTCTAGACCTTTAGAAGTCCTTCACATGGATTTGTTCGGACCCATTAACACTGTCAGCTTAGGGGGAAATGCCTATGGATTTGTGATTTTCAATGACTACTCGATGTTTACTTGCATTAGATTTCTATCACATAAGAATGAGTCTTTTAATGAGTTTAGATCCTTCTTCACTTGGATTCAGAAAAAGCTTTGTTGTTAGATTTTGACCATCCATAATGACCATGGGGGAGAGTTTAAAAATGAGAGATTTGGAGACTTCTATGAAGTTAAGGGGATTAGTAACAACTTCTCAGCTCCTAGGACACCTTAGTAGAATGTGGTAGCTGAAAGAAACAACCAGAGCTTAGTTGAAGCCGCTAGAGACATGCATGCTGAGTATTCACTTCCAAAGTACTTTTGGTCTGAAGTGGTAAACATAGCTTATTATGTGTTGAATAGGGTGAATGTTAGAGCCAAACTTAATAAGACACCCTATGAGATCCTTAAGGGTAGGACACCCTACCTTTCCCACCTCCATGTCTTTTGTTGTAAGGTTTTTATTCTTAATAATGAAAGTTACACTTAGGAAAATTTGACCCAAAATTTGATGAAGGAGTGTTCTTAGGATATTCAAGTGTGGGGAAATCCTTTAGTGTATTTAATAAGAGGACATTAGTGGTGGTGGAGACTACTCATGTAGTATTTGATGAATCTGATCCTAAGAAGTCTAGAGTTAAGGATGAAGATGAAGTAGGAGAGATTATCACAAGAGTTAAAAATTTGGAGAAGATGGTAGAGCCTCAAAATATTGAAAAAGTAGGTGAGATTACCCAAGGAGTAGAAAATCCAAATATGGAGAAAATAGTTGAACCTACACACACCTTGCATAGAGATTAAAGATATTCTTTGAGTCATCCTAAAGAACTGATCATAGGGGACAATTCTGAAAGTGTTAGGACTAGCCATGGAATTAGGAAGGAAGTGAACCACTCTTCCTTTATCTTAATGACTGAACCCACCGACATCAATCAATCCCTTTCTGATGAGTTTTGGATCTTAGCCATGTAAGAGGAATTAAACCAATTTGTTAGGAATGATGTTTGGGAGCTTGTAGAAAGACCAAAGGGACAAAGTGTAATTGGAACCAAATGGTTCTTTAAGAATAAAATGAATGATTTTGGTGTGGTGGTTAGGAATAAGGCAAGATTGGTGGCTAAGTGGTACAACCAAATAAAATGGTTTAATTTTGAGGAGTCCTTTTGCCCTGTAGCTAGATTGGAAGTCATTAGAGTGCTGCTAGTCTTTGCTGTTATAAGGGATTTAAGCTTTTCCAAATGGGCGTTAAGAGTGCCTTTATAAATGGGGTAATAAAAGAGGATGCATTTATAGAGCAAACCCTAGGTTTTGAGAGTTACCAAATTTCAAATCATATTTTAAATTTAAAAACATATTATATGGATTAAAGTATGCACCGAGAGCTTGGTATGAGAGTCTTAACACATTTTTACAAGAGAGGGAGTTTATTAAGGGGAGCATAGACACCACCCTTTTTCTGAGGAAAGTAGGAGATGAATTACTCATTATTAAGATTTATGTCGATGATATACTTTTTGGATCTTCTGATAAAAGGCTATGTGATGATTTTTCTAAAATAATGAGTAGGAAATTTGAGATGAGTATAATGGGAGAGTTGTCCTACTTTTTGGGGTTTAGCATAGGACAACTAGATGATGGAACCTTTCTAAATCAATCAAAATACATAAATGACATCTTGAAGAAATATGAAATGGATAAAGCTAAGCCAATTAATACTCCCATGACCTCTAGTGTTGAGTCAGACAAGGACTAAAATGGAAAATCAGTTGATCAAAAGAAGTACAGATGGATGATTAAATCTTTACTTTACTTGACTGCTAGCCGACCTGATATAATATTTAATAATTATCTCTGTGCTAGATTTTATGCTGATCCTAAAGAATCCCACCTCACTGTAGTTAAGAGAATTCTTATATATCTCTTAGGGATCCAAAACTTAGGAATCTGGTATCCTAGGCTTAACACATAATTTAAGATTATTAAATATTATGATTTTGATTTTACAGGATGTAAGGTGGATAGAAAGAGCACTTCTAGAACTTTCCAATTCATAGGACAATCTTTAATCTCCTGGTCTTGTAGAAAACAAAACTTTGTTGTACTTTTCACTACTGAAGCTGTGTATATTATCTTAGGAAGTTGTGTGGCCTAAGTCCTTTGGTTGAAACAATAAATTCTGGATTTAGGACCACCTATAGATATAATTTCAATCCTTTGTGACACCACTAGTACCATCAGCATCTTTATGAATCCTATATAACATTCAAGGACCAAACACATTGACATAAGGCATCGTTTTATTAGTGATAATGTGATCAAAGGAGATATTTAGCTACATCATGTGACAACTAAGAATCAATTGAGTGACATATTTACTAAACCATTGGCTTTTGACCCTTTCAGCACCTTAAGAACTAGATTGGGTGTGATTGATATAAATGCATGAACTTCTTGCTTACTGATTTCTAAATCTTCTATTTAGTTACTTTTTTGTTTTTATTTCACTTTGCTTACTTTACTTTTTTACTAGTTTTTATTTCTTTTCTTTATTTTATTTCTGTTATTTTAGTTTTTTTTTCTTTTGTGATCACTATTTAAATGTTATTTTATACCATATTTTTATTTTTTAAAAATTTGTAATCAATGTTTTACATCTCTTAATCTATTAAAGGGTGAAAACACCATTGATTGTTTCTCTTCCTCTAACCTCTTTTAGTGGTGTAATTTTCTTTTATAAATAAAAGTCTATCTCAATTTAACAACTAGACTTTACGATTAAGTTTTTTTCTATCTTGCTACAGTAATCTATCTTATATTTATAATGTTCAAAGTCTTTATATTACTTCAATATTTCTCATCATCTTGTCATTGCATTTATCATATGATTTAGATTCTACTTTGTAGTTTATTCTTTCTTACATTAGAGAGTGAGTTTTTTTCTCTAATATTTGAAAGATGTACTCATAACTGAGAGTATTTAAAAGTTTTGAAAAGAGATCTAGCTTGAAAAAAAAAATGTGGCCAAACATGCCAAATCAAAAGATGCGCAATGGCGCCAAATTAAGAAATATACACAAAGTGTTTCAAAAAATCAAATGATGTGTAAAGTGTACCATTCAATTGACAAGAAGCATAAAATGATCCCACCAAAAGCAAGTTCTCTTCTCTTTCAAACTTTTAAAACTTAGAAGAATTCATGGGTCACTTGATATTTTCAAAGACTTGATTTCAAATTTTTTGATTATAATAAATTACTTTGATACATTATTCTATAAGATATTTTTCAGAAACCAAGTCTTGAACAAATATCTTTTTCTTATCTAATTAGTTTTTTTGAGTTAGGTCTTTTGATTTCAAAAGATAATTTTGCCCTAAGAAAAGTCTGAGCTAGAGTTAACAGGATCGGATATTCTACCATTTTTGAATTTCAACAATGTTAACTCATTGGTCTTATAAGTCTTTAAAATCAATCATATGGAGACTATGCCATATTCATGCTTTGATTAAAAAACAAAAACTTAGCTTTCGTTCTTTGTTTTCTACATTTTTCTTTTTGGTTTTTTCCTCATTTTTTGTGATGTCAAAAGGAGGATTAGTGTTTGAAGTTGTTTTTATTTTTAATTATTTATTTGCCATCATCAAAAAGGGAAAATTATTGTGAATCTATTTTCAGGGAATATAATTTTGATCATAGCAAACACTTTGTTTCTCTACGACTATGTTGCCAACTAATATTTCAGTTCCACAAGATCAAACTATAATTTGAACCATCTCAAGACTGGTTAGACTAGGTCTGAGTCAGTTTGTATTCTCTTACATTTTCTTGAGTCAATTGTGAACAATGTGGCTCCTAATGCTATGTAACCTTGCACACACACACACACTTAGGAGAATTTTTTTTTTATTGTTTTAAAGTTTTCTAGTTTTGTTTACATCATCCAGGTTGATCCATAAATTGGCCTGGATGATCAGTTATAAATAGAAACCCTAATTAGGGCATCCTAGTTAAGGCAGTCATCACTAAGTGCATCATCTTGGACGATATTCATATTGGTCATGACGATAGGCTCAAATTAGAAAGAATCAGCCACTAGATCTATTTAGGTAGCTTTTATTTTTGGACTTCATCCTGGTTGATGCAGTATAATTATTACTAAATTAATCTAGAAATTAAGGAAACTAATTAAGGTTTAATTATTTGATCATATCATCCTGGATAATAATAGGATTGGTCGGGGTGATCAGTTCAAAAACCTTAGTTATTCTTGGACAATCAAACATTAGCCAGCTTCTATTCAGGGCGATGCTCTGGATGATATGCACTGAATTAAACTAATCATCCAGGATAATTACGAGATTGGCATGGATGATCAGGTTATTTTTCCATCATCCAGACATCTATTCAGGGAGATGTTCTGGATGATATTCAACAACTTGTAGTAATCGTACAAGATGATATCTTATCATCTCGGACAATATGAATCAAAACCTTATGATCGTCCCAAATCATCCTGGCTAATTGAGCTTAATTTGTATGGATCATATAGGATGATATTTTTATCATCCTGGATGATAATGTTGGTTTATTGTAATTAAGAGCTATTCCAAAGATCTTTTATTTAAGACCTCTTGCTTTACCCAAGAGATTATTTTTTGCTGCTGTCTTGACCTTAGAGAGCCTAGAGGAGAGGGAGAGAAAGGGAGAGAGAGAGAGAGAGGATTTTGTGAGGGGCAGTTTGTGAGGGATTTCACAAAGGTTGCTCCAAGCAAGGATCCAAGTCGAATTCTTCGATCGTTATCCCTTATTCTTGCAGGTTCAAGAGAGGTCCACTTCAGCAATCGATTAAGGTTCTGTGCCTACTTCAGGAGGAAGAAAAAAGAGTTAGGTTCTCTACCTCACCGGTGTCAGTGGAAAGGAGGTTTTGTAAAGGATTCTCCGCTTTGTTGTGGGTTCCTGCCTCCAGGGAGTGGTCTTAGATCGAGTTGACCAAATCACTATAAATTTCTATGTTCTTTATTAGTCCTTTTTTCATATTTAATTTTTGCACTTTAAATTTCTTTGTGGTGAATTTTGGTTTTGTTTGAGTTTGTATTTTTGATTGAAAGATTTTTTTAAAATACCAATTCCCCCCCCCCCCTCCCCCTCTTAGTAAGCCTTGGGCTAGTTCGTAAGGCCTTAACATCCCTAAAAAACTTTTACTAAACACTGGAGTAAGACATTCACCTAAAATTTGAAGTTTCTTAGGCTTTGATAATGGAAGAGGAGAAGGTGAAACATGAGACTAGATTGTAGTGGTGTTTTTGTTTTGTGATGATGTGGGTATCTAAGAAAATGTCAACAATATTAAGGGAGGTGAAGTTGAAGAGTTGTATGGAGTATTGGAGTTGGTGGAAAGTTAAGGTATAGAATGTAATGGTAAAACATGCTCTTAAAAAAGAACCTGACGAGAAGTGATGCTTTGCCTATGTGAGGATTAAAATAGTGATAAACTTTATTTTTTTTAAGATATCCAACAAAATGCATGGAATGGAAATGCGTGATAGTTTGTGAAGAAGATGAGGCAGTGATATAGGACATCATGATAAGTAGAATTCATGAAAGTGAGTATATGATGGAGGGTACGTTGCAAAATAAAATTATAAATGGTGATATTAAATATGTTGTTGGAGATGGTAGAAGATCGAGGAGATAAGTAGAGGTTAATATAGATGATACCCAAAAAGTAGCAACATGAGGATGCCCAAGAGTTTGTTCCAAACAACTATGATGGAGCTGGGAGTAACTAAAGTAGAAATAGTAGATGTACTGGAGTGTAATTGGACATGGTATACCCCATTATGGCTGAGACCTTTAAGAAGAAATTGATTGGTCTTCAAATCCTTAAGTTGAAAAAAACTGGTAGCATTAAAGGAAAGTAAGCATAAATTATAATCAAGAAGTTGTTGGATAGAGAGAAGATTACGTGTAAGAGATGGAACATAATAGAGAGTTTGAACTTTGAGCTTACATGAGGGAGTTTGACAAACCTTGACCAATAGTAGAAATTAAATTTTGTTACCCTTTAAAAGGGACCTCGAGCTCACCACTGCTCAAAAGAGCTACAAAAAAAACCAAAATAAAACCTACAAACTTAATATCCCTAGCAAAAATTACAATTAAACCTAAGTACATTCTAGGGTGGCAAGAAGTCATAACCCTAAAATTAAGAAAGCTCATAAGATATGACTGAAGTAGGAACTCTTCACCAAAAAAGTTCCATATGCAAATAAAGTCCATAAAAAAAGCTCAAATTCATCTGCATTATGTAGCCCAAATGAAGCCAGAAGCCCACTACGTAGTCTTGAAAAACATTAGATAAGGTACCACCAACCTGCAAAAGAACACTACAAAGGGATTGTAAAAATAGGGTAAAAACAATGTCAAAACATACAATATGAACCATAAAATAGCACGTATGTATAATGGAACAGGAAATGAAAATTATGCCTACCAAACCTTTACTGAGATAGCAAACCCATTTGTTATACGAACATAATAAATATTCATTTAAAAGGGATATCACCGATTAATACAAATAGTAGCAGTAATAAACTCCACACTACTCACACACCCAATGATACAACAACCGATCCCTCACAAAATTCATCTACTCAAATATACTGATCATATACAAGCCCATCCAAAAAGAATCAACAATGAAGACACTAAGAAAAGAGGCAGACCAACCAAAAATGCAAATAGTAAGAGCAACAACATATATACTAATATTCATAGTTAATTGAAAACAGCACAATAAAGTCCATAAATTGGTCTACATCTTATCTTCCAAATCAAAACAAAAAATTTTATATCTCAAAACTTCTCAAATTCTTCCATCTGGACCCATTAAAGAAAGGCATAATACCAACAAAAATTAAAACAATAGATTTCCAACTGATGAAATAATCCACAAAAACTCTATTAATAGTATAAGTGATCAAAAACATAATATTAATAGTGCACCAGTAACAACCATAAAGTTAATGACAAGCCTCCACCAAATGACAAACAAAGTAACATGAAGATGACAACTATGCATACAAAATACATAGGAAATGGATAACCAGAAACAAGCAATAGAAAATAGCACAACCACTTAGCTCGGCCACATAAAAAATAAAACTGATGAGGTTGCAATATATAAACCTACAAAAAGAAAAAACAAACCAAGTGTTAAAACCATAAACCACCACTCAAAGAACAAAGAAAGAATGCATGATCGAAGGATGAGAAGATGAATAGGGAGTGAGTATTCAGCTCAGGTGTGTAGTATCATTTGAATCATGAAGCCAATGATCCAACTGTCACTCCAAATTGATTCAAGTCACACCCAAAGAAGGAAAAGCACTAGGCCAAAAAACTTAGACAAGAGACAATATAATAGCTAACAATCACTAAAGGGAAAGCTGATAATCATGTACCATTAAATTTACTTTATTCCAACAAATCATGCCATAATCCTGAATGAAGCTCCGACACATCAAAATCAAACTAGACCGCCCTAATAAAAAAACTCCTCACTAACCAAAAACCACAAAAAATTAGCAAATAAAGAAAATGGCAAACCATAATGATACACCAAAACATCACAAAGCAACCACTCCTTTCTCTTGAGACAGAACAAGATGAACAACAGTTGGCAATCTGGCTATAAAGAATGAAATTCCAATCATTGCCAAAAGGAATCACAACCAAACTAACACAAACAGGTAAATACCCAAAGGAAGCCAGCAAAAGTAGATCATGAATGCCTAAGAAGTCAAAACTAGTAAACTGATACAACCAAAAGTAGAATGAGATAAAGTTGGAGGAAAAACAACTATAAACTCCTAACATAATGAAAACCAAATTTATTTAATCTAATGAGGCCCTTTAAAATCGGAAACAAATTGTGATAAAATATAAGTAAGGAATTTCAAATAACACCCAAAATTGTTCATCCAATCAGCTCAAGCATTCCCTTTTCTATAAACATGAGATATATTGATGTTTAATATATTCATATACTGCTTAATTTCTCTTAGAAGATAGAAAGGGTCAGGGCTGTAAGTTTGATCACTCCTATCTTCTAAATAGCACAAACATTGTAAAGCATTAACCACAATCCAAATGTTGACAATACCAAGAGACAGACACAATTTAAGACCAAATAATATAGCATAAAGCTCAGCAAATATAATAGAACGTTTATGGAGAGGACCTGCAAAAGCCATAATGAAATTACCATGAAAATCTTTAATGATACCACCATAACCATAAGAATTGTTTTTTGACAGAACCATTAATATTATGTTTAAAAAAGTTACCACGAGTTTTAGACCTATAAATAAGCTTAGTTCCATCATAGTCCTGCATATTTGGAAGGAAAATCGCAATCTCTTTAGCAACAAAATTGTAGCCTTTAAATTTTTTTGCAGTCAATAGATTAGCATTAAAAACCTTGGTAACTTTATCTTTGATGTTCGTAATAATAAACTAATGTTCCATATCAACATTATTAAAAAGGAAAATATTCCTAGCAAACCAGAGATACCACAATATAAGGGAAGGTATGAGATTGCTAATATGGTCTCTAAAAGAACTAAACCAAATATTTAAAAGGCCCTTGATACTAATATTACCACAAATTTGATTAAACATAAAGATATCATCAAATAGACCAAAATTCTAGATGCAATAGAGCAAAAAATTAACACATCTTGCACATTCTCCACATGATAACTACATTGGCATTTTGAAGGAAAAAAAAAAAACTTCTTTTGATAAGGTTCTTATTAGTCGGTACGTAATTATACAAAACTCTCCAAACTAAAGTAGTAATATTAGTTGAAATACTTTTATGTCATATCAAAGATAAGCTTTTAAAAATAGAACTCTTAGTTCTAATAACATTACAGGTATCCTTAAGGCTGAACTAGCCATTATTAGACAAATTACGAAGAAGTAAATCTTCAGTATCAATATTTAAAGGGATTTGTAAAATATGAGTTATAATAATAGAATCAGGAACCACCCAACATGTTTATCATAGTCCGAGAAATTTTTAGAAATAAAAGAGTTCACCTTATTAAGAATATTAGATGAAGTATTGAGCATTTGATTTCTAAAATTCGAACCCAACCAATCGTCACGCCAAAAAAATAAATTAGCACAACCAACAGCCCATACAACATGAGGTTTAGCTTCCCATTTGATATAACTCAATCTTTTCCTACCCTTTACCAATAGCTATATGCTAGATACCATGATAGGGTTGCAAATTCTGTAAGTTATGGATATGGGTGGTATGAAGTGAAGATACACTAGTGTTAAGAAACCCTTTTTAGATGTTTCATTAAGTATGAAACATTGGTATTGAGGATATAACGCTGAAATGAAGATGATTGATAGGTGAGATATGTATGAAACTAACAATTAACCACTATATACCCCTTTTTGTGATAGATTTAGCATTCAGGAAGAGATGTAGGAAATTGGCACCTCTATTTTAGCTAGACCAACCACAAAGATAACTTGAACATCCATAATAAACAACATATAGAGAACCACGACCATGAAAGTGGCCGCTTGTGGTGACAAGAGAAGGTTTGGAGTCTAAAGAAAAAAAATCTAAACTTCTTGAAGTACTACAACTGCAAGATTGATCTTTTCACAACACAAAAGTTAGATAGAGAGGTTGCAAATTTTTGCATTATCAATTCTAATTGCCTAATAAGATGTTGGTAAACCATTTAAGGTTTAAAGTGTTATGTCCTTCGGATCTAGTCTTCTGCCTATAATAGAGATTGTATCCACGTTTTCTTTAACATAAGATAAATATTGAGTCATAATTTGATCAAATATAGTTAGGTGATGAAGTTCAAATTTAAGTTATAATATATGATATATATTTGACGATTGTAAACATTTACTAGGAGTTTGCCAAACTTCTGTACAACTGTGCAGATTCAGCACATATGGTAGCAATGATGAGGAAATGGCAAATAATAAAGCTGTAGTAAGATTTTGGTCTATCAACATCCACTGATTACAATTGGAATTGAGAAAGGGTATATCATATGTATTAAGAGTATACTTGGAAGGTTGAGAAATCCATCAAAGCCATTTGCACTTAAACTTTTAAGGTATGAGATCTCCAAACAAGATGATTATCTATAGTGAGCAAGGAGTTGATCATGCTTTTCACATTATTCGTTAGAAATTTTAGTTGAGCTAGAATGTGAATCTCGGCTAGAGGAGGATTAGAACTGCTCGACTCTCTAGTTGCTGGAGAGGATTAATCACAATCAAAAGTAATCATTGGCAAAGATAAAAACGGAAAAAGGGATAAAGCAATAAATCTCAGCAACTCTTATACCATGTAAATTTAATTTAACAAAACTTTAAGCAGGAAAGCATAAGAACTATCTACAGCTAAAAAGACTTTGCTCTCTCTATTTTTATTGTGTGTATTTCACCGCTTTAGGTCTTTAGATTCTTGGAAGATGTATATGTAGAGGACATTATATCACACAATAAATAGAAGAGTATTAAGTTATACTTAAAGGGCTACGATTAATTTAGACGGATTGCTAATAGCGACATATGCAATACTGTTGAAAAGACCATAAAATATTCCAATGATAATGAATATATTTCAAGTAGTGTCACATGCCATGAATGTGAGACTTATAAGCAGCATATACTCTACCTGAATCACAACGTGTAAATCTTCCCATGCCATTTGCATATGCTGACTTATTCAATAATTCCTTCTCACCTTCTCCTTTAACTCAAATAGAGCCATTACACCTTTTTTTCAGGATCTCTGTATTTATCTTCCTTCATAACCTTTGGAATAACAAATGGCATAAGCCTCCCACCTTTCCTTCTCCTGTGATATTAAAGGGCTATTTGGATGGAAGATTTTTTGCTAAAATCTTGCAAAATGGTAGAAATACGTGTTTTAAATCCTAAAAAAGTTTAAATATCATTGCAACCTTATTTTGGCATAAATCACAAATTTATCAAATCCAATTATTCAGTGATGTTACATGCTGGAACATTAACGGTTATAGAGAGATAAAAAATATAACATCTGATGGGGTGGACTTATGCATGTAGGCAACCAAGGCTTTGTTATAGACTGTGTAATAAATATTGATTCTGTCAATGCTATGTAATACTTAGATTTTTTTTTTTTTTGATATGTCAATGAGGAAACTCCACTTAACAATACGCAAGTATACATGCTAAATCAAGCATTAAAGTTAAGAAATACAGTGTCAAACCCACAATGAAGTGTTATACATACCTGCAAGAAAACTACTACTGCTTATTCTAAATGCATAAGTTATCCTACTGAAATAAAAATGATATTTTTTGAGTTTCTATCATTTCATAGAAATAGTAGAATAGTTGATATAATATTTAATAAAATGTTTTGGATTAATGAATGTAAATATTTTATTTTTTCTCATGAGACTTAATCATAGATATGATTCAGAGCATGTGTATCCAAAGATCAATGTCGTGCTTGTAGGATGAAAAGAATATCTACTAACCTCTAATAGTTATAATATATCCTTTAAAACCTAGAATATTCAAACTTGCTATGTCTAGGCGTGCCTACATTCTATCACAATATTCCTGATTGTTCTTGCGTTCCTCCATCGATGCTACAGATTACTCTAGTTTTTAACTACACACGTGGACAATTTGTGCATTAAATAAGAATGGTACATAATTGAAAACATCATTAATTCTTTAAAGTGCAAGAGTCCTTTTTAGTACTTAATTTGCTCTTACATCATTAATAAAAAATAAGAGATCTAGCCAGACATGATAAATGACAAGCAAACTCATTTTTATTGTATTCATAAAAGAATCAAAATGCAAGATAAATAGTAGTATTTTATCACCAAATAGGATCAAGTATATCCTAGACACTCCTTCCTTCACTTATTGAGTTACTTCAATAAGTATAGGCTAAACACTATAATAGATTGTATCTTTTACTTACCTTTCCTCCCATAGATTTTACTCTAAGAGGGTACTTGAGAAGAACTTTGAATGGTACTAAGTTTTACACAAGTGAATAAACTCCCTCACAAAAAGAATATAACATCTATTTATCAAAAAGCAAAGAAAAGGTGTCTTATGCTATGATACTTGAAAGTATGGCGCTGTTGTTCTATAAAGTGAACTAGTGCCTCTACGTTGAAATATTTGCTCCATTATGATGCTTGATGTCATGGAATGGTTATGAAGTGAATTGATGCATCTTTTCACTTCAATGATGTATCTCTTGAAAGTTATAATTACAACACCTTGGCGTAGTGGAGATTGGAGTGCTGAAGTGCCCGAGTGGAAAAATATTTCAGAGGTACTAAAATGTGTGGTGCTGTGACATTCATTTTCCTAAGACCCCAACATTACTAAGCTTATCTTCTAATGCCATGGCTCCTCAAAAGTTGTGGCATTGATTATGACTTCACTCTAACACTCACAAATAGTATGGCTTTGAAATGTCAAAAAAGAGATACTTTGGTGGTGTTGAATGGAGCATGGCAAGAGTGTTTCCTCTCGCATTGTGGCGTTACCTACTCCTTTATTTTTTTAACCATTTATGAGATATTCCTATAAAAATAACTAAAATAACTATTTTTTAAAAAAATAAAATATAATAAATAATACGTAATATACACTTATCAACATCATAACTTTACACAAAGATCCAATGTATACAAAGATAAGAGATAAATGCAAAAATTGTAAGAGAGAACAATTTTTTGTGTAAAAATCTTGTGAGAAAAAATTACAATTTCCAGTACTTCTAAAGTGGTTATACTAGTACTAATATTTGAATACAAATGAATCTAATTAATAGAGGAATGCATTAATATAATATAAAGAACACATTAGTTTTTGATTGAAAGACCTCCTTAGTAGGAATCTTGTAGAAAGTGAAGTGCTGAAGTTTGGTACCATAATTAATATCAATAGTGTGAATATATAAATGATTGTGTATGTTGACCTTATTAGCAATGGTAGAGATTTTGATAAGTTTTAGATTATCCATGTGATCATGACAAGAAGATTATAGGTCAAAGGATCATAGTTTGGAGATGGAGGTACTTGGATTATAGTCGCATGATCAAGGTTAAATGATCATTGTCAGGTGGTGGGGATTCAAGGGTCGTAGTCAAGTAACATTGGTGTAAGGAGTGCATTAGGTGGATAACAGAGGTCCAAGGAAAAAAATTAAAAGAGATGGAGGTCAAAGGGAGATAGTCAAAGGATGATGGAGGTTGCAAGGACGTTAGAAGGTAGATGAAAAAGGTCGAAGGAATGTAATTGGCTGGGGACCAAGGTTGAAGTATCGTAGTCATACTATAGTAGTTTTAAGGATCATAGTAAAATTATGGTGATCAGATAATTATAGTCTGGTATAAGTAGTGCATGGACTGTAGTACAATGTCAGTGGTTTAAGCATTGAAATTAGCTTGTGATCGAAGTCTAAGGGATCATAGTTCGGTAATGGTGGTTTGAAGATCATAGTTGGGTGATGGTGGTCAAAGGACTATTATTGGATAGAAATTAAGATTAGAGGATTGTATTTAGGTAATGGCGGTTCGAGGACCATAGTTGGGTAATGGTGGTTTAAAGATCATAGTTGGTAGGTTATTTAGGTTAAGGGACCATAGGAGGGTGACATTGGTTGGAGTGATGTACTTTTATAATAATGGTTGGAGGACCATAGTAAGACAATGGTGGTTTGAGGACCATAATCAATAATGGCTATCAAAAAATTATAGTCTCGTGATGGTGGTTGAAGGATCATAGTTGTACAACAGTGTAAGAACTATATTCAATGAGAGGTGGAGATTGGAAGGATTGTAGTCAGAAAATAAATGTTAATTAATCGTTGTTAGTTAGCAATGGTGATTTTTGTTTGTGGTTGATGTTTATGTATCACATAGACGTGGCCCAATCAATGAATCAAGGGCTAGGGCCTATGAAACTAAAGCCATGACGGAGCCATAATAATTTACATTATTTTATATTAATATTTATGTATTTTTAGGTTTATCAGTTGTATGTGTATAAAGGCTAAGTATTGTTTGGACTTTATGTGTCAAGGGGCTACTTTATCTATAAAATAGCCAATAAGAGTGATGTGATGTCTCAACCCAATCCAATATGACATATAAATAGGACAAGTCATATCTTATTGAATGGTGACAGACCAAGCCCACGAATAAATTTTGGTGACTTTTTAGATTTTTTTTTTCAATTTAAAATAGACTATAGAGCTTTTAGTTGACCTCTGGTAAGTATAAAAAATAAACTCATCCATAGATTTTGTTTTTAAATTACATTCATTATAAAAATGTATATATAATAATATCTACACATTACAATGCATGCTTATTAACTTGAGCAGACCAAATAAAGAAAATAACCATAAATGTAAAAAAATAGAAAATATCTATTCATACTCAGATAAATCTAAACCTAGGACCACAGCTACTCAACCATCTCTTTCCCTCCCCTGACCTAAAAAAGAATGCAAAATATGTGTGAGTCAATAAAGATCAGTAGGTCACACACACCAATCTAAATTTTTAATAATTCAAATAGTATACATTTAATAAAATTTCAAGAGTACTTAATTAATTTATATTGTTAATCAGAATAATGTTTATAATTATCAAAAATAAAATAAATAATATAGGGAAACTAAATAAATAAGTTCTCTATATATAATAGCATAAAATAATTGATTTTTTAGACCCCTATACATCGCATCACAAATAGATATGTAAATTCATGCCCTTATGAATCCCTATGCTAGGATATCATAAAAAAGACCCTTATGATTCCCAATGCTAAGCAAATATCATATCTTACAAAATTAAGGCCCCTATTACTCCCTGTGCATTCACACAATAAAACTTCCATCAACATTAGAGCTCCATAGAATCATACATTTCAAGAAGATAGGAACATATATTATTACATTTCATTAAATAAAGAAAAAATAAACTAGTTTTAAAAAAATCACTTAATGTTTTATTGATCGGTAACAAATTCAGCTATTGAGTAAAATTTAAGTTTTAGAGTTTCACCAAATTACCAAAGATTTTTTCAGAACACAATTTTAACGTATTAATTATACTATAAAATTATTTTTAGGGATTAGAATTAATTTTAGTTTGATAAAAATAAGTCACTTTTTAATTTAATTGTGAAATAAAAAAAAATACAAAGATTTTTAAGATAGTCATATTTATAGCATTATCAAAGTTACATGGTAAAGGTTTGTGATTGTGAAATTATCCTCATTTTTTATGTCATAGAATTATAAATTAAATCAAAATATTCTTTAAATTTCATTATTTTTCAAAATTGAGATAGGATGAATATAATTTACCTCAATTCAAACAACTTTAGAAGTTGGGCCAATAGTAAAAAACATACTAGAGTTGTAAAAAACTATCTTTCTCTCTCTATGATTTTCACACACACACACACTCTCTCTCTCTCTCTCTCTATCCGACAGTCTAACTAAATTAGGTTGGGTATTTTTTTTAAATGAAAATGAAATGGATTTTGATGTTTTTATATAAAAAATAATAATCTACCACCACCATTCCTAACCCTACAGCACTTTAGCATTCTCCACAGAAAGACACAATAACATAGTGCCACCTACCCCAACGATGTGGTGCTCCTTGGAAAAAAATTTGATTTTAAAATGAAGAGATGTGTCTCTTCACTTGATTATTAGTTGTATAAATTTTTTTAAGACTTAAATGAAGAGAAATTTTGTTTTGCATACATGTTTTGGATGAAAGTTTCAAGTGGCTTGTAGGATAAGTGGCTATCCATACTTATGGACAATCGATGATCTCCATAAATCCCTACTTTGGTGAGTATATATAGTTTATTTATTGAACTTTTTTTATTGAAATTTTATTTATTTATGTTCTTCTCTAAGCATTCCATTTTAGAAAAACTCAAAATCCCATTCCATCCCTCTTAATCTAAGTTAAATTCTCCATAGTTTTTTGTTTGCTAAGTTTTCTTGCATTGCCTAACCAACTCCATTCTTAAAACTATTTGACCAACCTAAATTACTCAAAACCCCATAAAAATCTTGAGATCATTATTAAACATTCTATGCTTTGATAATTGAAAGTTTATTTGGGGTTATTCAAGTAAATATTTTGCAAATCAACTCAAACCTAATTATATATCCTATTTACTATTTTAACTTTGTTGTCTTTCATTAGTCAACAAAACAACCATACAAAAATATTAAAAATCCATAAAATAAAAAAGAAATTTCTAGATCTTATTTATAGGATGTCCATAAGCTATTCATATTTAAAATTTGGAATTTTTATTCATCTATAAAAATCCAAATCCAAATTCCCAACCTAGGTCAATTTGTAATAGTACTTACCTTATTTGACAACATACCATTTGATTTTTGGAAAATATGACTGCCTTCATTTTTACAATCAATAGACTATCACATATGGATTTTTGTACAAGAATGTTACACTTCACCTTTTAAACATTTAAATGATGTTAAAACACAAATATCATTTAATGAATAGAGCAATGAGGATAGGGATCTAGCATAGTTAAATGCAAAATACTTGAGTTATTTCTTTCGTGCATTGAAATCAGAAGACTATATAAGAGTGTCCACCTATGCTACTCGTAATGAGATATGGGATAGACTGTGTATCATGTACGAAGGAACAAGTGAGGTTAAACAGTCTAAATTAAATATTTTATTGCATGACTATAAATTCCTTCGCATGAAATCTAGTAAAACTATATCTGACATGTACACTAGGTTTACCTAGATAGTGTCATTCTTGCATGCAATAGGTAGAGAGATATCTAATTCTAAATAAGTCAAAAAAGTTTTGCGATGCTTACCGAGTTTTAATGATGCTAAAATCACTATAATAATTGAGTCCAAAGATTTAAATGTTTATTCAATTAATAATTTCCTTGGGTTACTCATTGCATACGAGCAAGGAGTGAATCAAAGGTAAAATGATGCAGGAGAAAAGAAGAAGGAATGAATGTTGGCTCTAAAAGCAAACCACTCAGAAAGTGAAAGTTCTGTAGTAGAGGAAGATGAGGATATAGTCTTGATGACCCGTCAATTAAAGAATTTTCTAAAAATAAAATAAAGGCATCATCAAAATAACTGAAATAAAGGTAAGAGCTCAAAGAATACTAAAGTTACATCTAACACCATTTGCTTTGACTACAAAAAACTAGATCACCTCTGAGCTGATTGCCCCAACTTAAAAATCCATCTAACTAAGGGGAAGGTCGAGGAGAAGCCAAAGTATAAGAAAGGCAAGCTGAAGACAGAAGACATTTTTGGCCAACTCTACCTCAGAATCATCAAAGAAGAAGCAGAGGAGGTGGTAACAAATTTGTGTCTAATGGCTAATGATAATTTTGATCAATCCGATCAAGATGAGGTATGTCAAGTTTTATATGAAGAATTGTTGGTTATTTCTAAAAGAATTTATGATTCTTATAGAAAGTTAAAGAAAATGCATGCTAACTTTAACATTGAATTTAACACTTTACAAATTGAGTATGATAAATTAGTTAAAGAACATTCTAATTTAGATAGAGATCACATATCCCTGCTTGATAAAATTGATACATTAAATAAGAAGCATATTGAAATATATGATGCACATTATTCCTTGAAAACATCACATACGTAGTTAGTAAAAGAATATAAGAAATTGGATGAACTTATATAGAAAATAGATATTAATGAACATCATTTAAAAGTGAAAGTGACAGCCTAGGAAATTGAAAATAAAGCTATGCAAGCAAAACTCACAGCACTTAAAAATAATAAACCATCATTCCCATTAGACTAAACAAATAACCCCTCAGTATTTCATGTATAATATAACTTTAAGAAGAGGCATCACCATCTACATAGGTTAGTGAAACCATTTATCTATGTTAGGTGCTTCTCTTGTGGTATGCTATGTCATATGGCCCGTACTAACAAGATTCACCATAGGACACACCTCATGTGGAGACCTAAATTATATTCATCACAACATAGCATGCATACATCTCATTAATACAAGCATAAAGAGGAACACAAACTCACTTGAGTTCCTAAATCTAACCTTTAAATGACATTATAGGGATGCTCCCATAAAAGGCCTAGTGAGATCATGTGGTACCTGGATAGTGTGTGCTTGAGAGGTATGATTGAAGACATGAAGAAATTCATTACACTAGAAACTAGGGCTGGAGGCAAGGTGACTTTAGGAGACAACAAGAAAGTGGTGGGCTCATGTATCATTGAAAATTCTAAAATTTTTTTAATTGAAAATATTTTATTAGTTGATAGTTTAAAGCATAATATGTTGAGTATTAGTCAGTTTTGTTATAAAAGATTTGACATAAAATTTCATTCCAACAAATGTTTGATTAGCTTAAATGATAAACTTGTATTAGAAGGAAAATGGATAAATAATATTTATATGTTAGATATTAAATATATTGAAAATTCAAATTCATTTTATTTAAAAATAATAATGGATGACTCTTGGCTATGGCATATGACACTATGCCATGCTAGCATTAAAACACTTAGGAATATCACTGAGAAAAACATGGTTATTGGTGTACCTAAGTTAAACTTTTTTAAAGACCATTTATATGATGTCTGCCAACTATAAAAATAAGAAAACTCATCATTTCATTCAATCAAGGGAATGAATACATCTAGACCATTATAAATCCTTCACAAGGACCTATTTAGACTTATCAAAGTAAGCCTATGTGGGAAAAATTATGGATTTGTGATTATAGATGACTTCTCTAGATTTACTTGGATAAGATTCCTAACACATAATAATTAGTTTTTTGAGGAATTTATAATTTTCTCCACTAGGCCTTATGATCATGGTGGAAAGTTTCAAAATGAAAGATTTGAATCTTTTTATCAAGAGATAGGAATAGAGCATAACTTCTCTGCCCTTAGAACTCCTCAGCTAAATGGGATAGCTGAAAGAAAGAATAAAATCTTGGTAGAAGCTGCTAGGGCAATTCTAGTTGAGTATACTTTTTTTAGATTTTTTTTGGCAGCAGTCGTGAACACTGCTTATTATGTTTTAAACAGGGTGAATATTAGGTCGAAGTCGGATAAAATACCCTATGAACTCCTTAAGGGTTGAACACCGAATCTTTCACACTTGCATGTCTTTGATTGTAAATATTTTATCTTAATCAATGAGAAATCTCCCTCAGGAAAATTTGATCTCAAGGTCGAGGGTCTGTTCTTAGGTTATTCATCTTTAGGTAAGGCCTATAGAATCTTCAAAAAGAGGACCCTGGTAGTAAAAGAGTCTGCCCATGTAGTATTTGATGAATAAGATAAGTCCTCTGGACCTAAATTTTAAGAAGAAGAGGTCGAGGCCATTCAAGGAGTAAAAATAATTACCATAGGAGAAAGGGTAGAACATCAAGAAGAATTGCCTAGAGATTAGAGATATTATTCTAGTCATCTTACAGAATTAATCTTAAGAGACCCATCAAAAGGTGTGAGAACTAGGCATGGACTTAAAAAAGTGGTTAGTCATTCAATGTTTATTTATATGATTGAGTATAGATCAAGCTTTAGGGGATGAATTCTAGATCCTAGCAATGCAAGAAGAGCTGAATCAATTTACTAGGAATGATGTATGGGAATTAGCCAACAGACCTAAAGAGTAGAGTGTAGTGGGAATAAAGTGGGTCTTTAAAAATATGGTGAATGACTTAGAAACCATAGTAAGAAATAAGGTCAGATTGGTAGCTAAGGGGTATAACCAAATTGAGGCATAGATTTTGAAGAAACCTTTGCCCTGGTAGCAATATTAGAATCCATAAAGGTTCTCTTATCCTTTGCTTGCTTCAAGGTTTTTAAGTTATATCAAATTGATATTAAGAGTGTTTTTCTAAATGGGGTAATCAAAGAGGATGTTTATATTGAGCAACCACCCAGATTTAAAAACTCACAATTCCAAAATCATGTATTCAAATTAAAAAAAAAATTGTATGGGTTAAAGTAAGAACCTATAGCCTGGTATAAAAGACTTAGTTCATTCTTACTCGTTAGAGGATTTGTTATGGACAGTGTAGACACCACCCTCTTCCAACAAAGGGTAAAAAATGAAATTCTCATTTTTCAGGTTTATGTAGATGACATCCTATTTGGATCTTCAGATAAAACCTTATATAATGAATTATTAAAAATAAAGAGTAAAGAGTTTAAAATGTGCATGATAGGAAAGCTAAATTATTTTCTTGGTTTTAGTGTAAAACATTTAGAAGATGTAACATTTCTTATCCAAACCAAATACATCAAGGATATTCTAAAAAAATATGAAATAGGCAATAATAAGGCTATGAACACTCCCATGAGTTCTACAATTTAACTAGACATATAACCGAATGGAAAATCAGTTGATCAGAAAAAAATATAGAATAATAATTAGATCTCTCCTCTATTTAACTACTAGTAGATTGAATATAATGTTTAATGTGTGCCTTTGTGCCTGATTTTAAGCTGACCAAAAAGAGTTTCACTTGACTATTGTCAAGAGAATCCTTAAATATCTATAAGGCACTCTAAACCTAGGAATTTGGTATCCTATATATTGTAGGTCCTTTGAAATCTTAGGGTATTCAAATTTTGATTTTGGAGGATGTAGGGTAGATAGGAAAAGCTCCTTTAGAACCTATCAATTCATATGAAAAACCTTAGTTTCTTGGTCCAATAGAAAGTAAAATTTAGTATCCCTTTCCATGGTAGAGGAAAAATATACAGTAGTAAGGAGTTGTGTTGCACAAGTTTCATGGTTGAAACAATAATTTTTAGATCTTAGAATACCTGTAGGAACCATCCCAATTATGTGTGACAACACTAGGGCAATTTGCATATCCAAAATTATAATTTAACACTCTTGAATAAAATATATAGATATTAGATATCAGTTTATAAGAGATCATGAAGCCAAAGGAGATATAAAATTGCAACATATAGCTACAAGAGATCAATTGACACACATATTCAAGAAACCATTGGCCTATGACACCTTTAGCACCTTGAGAATAAAATTAGGTGTCATAGACATTCATGCTTGATAATAATAATAATAATAATAATAATAAAAACAAAAAAAAAATAAAAAAATGGTCTAAGGTGTTTCCTGGTCTTCACACACTCATCTCATTAAATTCCCAAAATGAACAATTTTTTGTCCAAATAGTATAGTACAATTCACCTTCGTACTGTATAAATATTACAAAATACACATATCACAACCCTCTATTTAATCAACATTCCAAATTTGATTTCTGATCTGCCTATTATATTATACGATAAATGACGTACTGTATGATACACGTGGCCATGCATTCAAATCATTTGGTATGATATAATTGCCCTTCATATTGTACAATATCCACCTTTCGTATTGTATGATCCCCATGTCCAAATGGATTGGGAAGAACTTAACTCAGTCGGTACGATATTATTATCCTTCATATTATATGAACACCCATTTATACTATACAATACTTTTCATCAAAAGTCATACTGATGACCCCTTTGGATGAACATATTTCCTTTATATCATACAGTATGATTATGATCGTATTATATGATTTGACCACATTTTCCCATCTGATCATCCAAATAAAATAAATGCTTAATCGTACTATATGATCCTTGATCATAGTGTACGAATAATAAAAAATTCTATAAATAGGATGAGAAAAAAGCTCATTTCACTCAACTTTCTATTACTACACTCTTATTCACTATTATCTTCTCAATGGCTAGCTCAAGAAAATGAGGCTAAATCATCCTAGGAAGCTCCTCTTTCTCTTGTCACCATGATGATCGCTTTCTGTCTGCTTTAGATGAAGATGCCTACCATAAATTCAAAGCATGCAAGATCATTCCTTGCATATTAAACCAAGCATCCTTAACTTTGAGGTGATAAGCCTCTTTGCTTCCACTACCCTCCAATTTCTTCTCACTCTGACCTTTTCATTTAACTCTGATCTCCTCTTTGAGTTCATTTCCAACCTAAGTATAAATCTAGATAACTTAACCCTCACTTTATTTGTTTAACATCAATATATTGAAATCACCAATGAAAACCTTGCTGAATATATCAGGCATTCCACTGAAGGACCTCGAGCCACTTCTTCATAAAAAATGAGTTTGATTAGAGTTTCATCAATTTAGTTCTTAGAAATATTACTGTTAACCATTACCAATCTCTTGTCCAATCCTTAACACAAAATACCTGTATCATCTAACACATTCTTAGGACATCTATAACACCCAAAGCTATATATAGGATATGCATGACCCCAATCCTATCTATTATCATTTACCTAATCATGTACAAATCTAGATTTGATGAAGCTTATTTGATTATTGACTATATCTAAAACATGATCCAAATTCTCCATCCAAACACCTACAGAAAACTTAATTTAGCCCTATGACATCTCGTAGGATACATTCTTCACAACAAATACTAGTTGACCTATCCTGGTGAACTCGATAATGTCCCTATTTTCTATATGGATGCCTCCTTCTATATCTTATTTCATTAGTGCCATGAGCATGCTTAGCCAAATTTTGATGAAGAAGGGGAGGCTGCTCCCGCAGGAGAACCTGCTCCACCAAGAGGACCTACTCCAAAAAAAGGACATACACCTGCCTACCCTCATGATGACATCATTCAACAACTCGACTGACTTGAAAATAGAATTAACTCTTATATCCAAGAATGATACGAACAGCACGAGGAGGACATGCAGTAGTTTGGGGAATAATTTGCTTTGATCGATCATCATTTTACTTCCATCCATTACTTCTTTCAACCACATCCACCACCATTTGATCAGTATCCATCATTTGACTAAGTCTCTATCTGATATGTTTCATATACTTTTTCTTTGATACTCCTCTTTTTGGTGATGTCAAAAGGGAGGAGAAGTTTGTCTGTCCTTAGTTAGTAAATTTTCCTATTGCATATCATATTTTCTATTTTAATTTCTAACTTAAAATGAAATACATGTTCCTGTTCATATTTTTATGTTATTTTATTTATGTTAATATTAAAAAAGAAAAAAAAGCATAATCATGCCTATCAATAAAAATTATTTATCATCATTAAAATGGGGAAGATTATTACATTCCATGACCCATAATCTGAGATTTTAATGATGATAAATAATATTGATTGAGTTGTTTTATTCTTCATTAAATATTTTGAATATTACTCTTATCTGTGAGTACTAACATTTCAGGGAGACCACACACTGCTTAAGACAATGGAAGACTCGAGACTGTGTAGAATAGGATGTGAAGGAGTCTGAATCTTTGTATTTTTTTTTTTTTTTGTTTCTTGAGTCTGGACATAAAAAGTGTATGCAAACTGAGTAACCATACACACACATTAGGGAAGAGTTCTTTTAAAGAAAAAAAATTATTTTTATATAGATCATACTATATGATTTTAAATCTTAATATATGATACACTATGGCTCAATGATTATATTTTGTGAACTAATCATACTGTAGGATAATGATCGTACTATATGATTTATTTTCAACCCGAAACCCTAGCTACTATATTAATTTAAGCAAGCTTTTAATATTTGAATTTTGAATTAATTATACTGTACGATCATATCATAAGGTATGAATATTTAATTACTTACTAAAATAAACCCCCATGATTAGTCAATTAAATCAAGTCTTAATTAACGATTGGTGTTCATACTGTATAACTCAGTTCGCACAATACGATGAACCGAGACTATTTTTGGTCATCCTGAATATCGTACTAACTAAAATTTTGATTTTTAAACTAATCTTATTATATAATACATAGATCATACATAACGACCTGAATATTTTATCTGATCATAGTATATGATTTGGATCAGATCGAATAATAAACAAAGATAAATTTTGGTCGTCCCATCATTCATCCTATATAAACTGAAGAAATATTGTATATCGTACTTGATGATATTCATATCGTGTTGTATGATGTATTGGACAATTATGGTCTATTCGTACTCTTTTGTACCAGGATGAAAGTTGTTTTGAGCAGATCATATTGTATGATAGTGATTATATTGTATGAATAGAAATTACTAAATTGAACTTTTAGGGTTTATTGCGGCCTAAAATATATTAAATGCCTTTATTTTTTGAATGAGAGTGAGAGGAATGTGACAAAGAAAAGGAACTCTTGAGAGGGAGCTTCTTGAAAAGATTTAGGGCTTGTGAGGGGAAAGAGAAGGTTCCTACAAGTAGTTAACAAACAAAAGGAGAAAATTTTTCTAAGTACAGCTTGTACTATACAAAGTGTTCTTCGTACAGACGATATCCAGAGTATGAATTGGATGGGTCCTTTTTTGTACCGACAATTTCAAAGGTTTTTTCTGAATTGATCATACGGTATGATACCATGTTCATACAGACGACATCTAGAGTATGAATTGGATGGGTTCCTTTTTGTCACGATGAATCCTAAAGTTTTTTTGAACTGATCATACTGTATGATGTTCTATTCATACAGACGATGTCCATAGTACAAATTTGATGGGTCCCTTTTCGTCCTGATGAATGCCAAATTTTGCTGGATGGATCGTAGTATATGATTTTCTTTTCATATAGACGACATCTAGACTATGAAAATTTGACATACCTTTCCATCCTGCTTAAGTTGAAAAATTTTCTAACTGTTCATACAGTACGAACTTGATTCGTACTGGAAGATCATCTTGTATGAAAATATTTCATACATATTCATAATAGGTTCGTATGCAATAATTTTTAAACAGCTCGTACGTATAAACATACTTTTTTACATGCTCAAAATAGAAAATTTTAGTTTTTTGGATGATTTTTTGTGTCTTTCATATAAAAGGTCCTTATAAATTGATGTGAAAAAAGTCATTTTTCATGATTTTTCAAGAGAAAGTGAAAGTGAGATTGTGGGAGAGTGTTTAAGATTGAGTTCTTGCAAGTAGAGTGTGAAGGGTTCACAAGGTTATTCAAATGTAAAAATCTCTTTTACTTTTTGGTTATTACTCTTCTTTTTAGTTTCTTATGAGAAGATCTTTGAAGATGATCCGATTCTCTATCGATACTTAAGGGTGTGAAAGGATGACATTTCTATGCCGGCACTTGGAGAGTGTGAATAGATGACGGTTCTCTACCGACACTTGGAGAGTGTGAAAGGATGACGATTCTCTGCCGACACTTGGAGAGTGTGAACAGATGATGATTCTCTGCTGACACTTAGAGAGTGTGAAAGGATGATAGTTCTCTGCTAACACTTAGAGAGTGTAAATAAATGAAAATTCTTTGTTGGCACTTAGAGGGTATGAAAGGATGACGGTTCTCTACTGTCACTTAGATAGTATGAGAAGTCGATGGTTCTCTGCTAACACTTGGAGGGTGTGAGAAGATGATGGTTCTTTATCGTACGGGGAATTGGTGGAAAAGAGGAATTGTAAAGGATTCTCTGCCTTGCTGTGGAAGTAAAAGGATAGTCACTTTGATAATAGTGTAATACCTGAAGAGGGAGTCTTCATGGAGTGGGTGTAGTCGTATTTGACCGAACCACTATAAATCTTTGTGTCTTTTTTATTTTTTGTATTTTTATTTTATATCATTTTGTTATTGTGGTTGAAAAGCTTATTTCAAAAAGATAATCAAATTTTGAATTTTGCTAAAATTAGTTTTTTTATAAAAATCTATGAAATTTCCTAATTACCGATTTACCACCCTTTTGGTTAGCCTTGGAAAAATTGCTTAGGTTTAACAACCTATACAGAATCAACAAGTGGTATCATAGCTTTATTTTAAAACTATAAGTTTATTTTACTTTTTAAAAATGATAATATCTAATCATGGAAACTAAAACACAACAGAAGGGTATTCAATCACTAGTCCTCCATTATTTGTTAAAATCCCTTTTGATTTTTTGAAAACATGAATGTCTACATTTCTTCAATCACTTGACTATCGCATATGGATTTTAGTTCAGGAAGGGTATACTAGGCTAACTAGACTTATAGAAGGCATTAGAATTGAAACATATTTTATTGACTGGATTGTAGAAGAATATGACTTAGCATAACTAAATACAAAATGTTTAAATAGTTTCTTTTGTGCACCTAAGTATGTGGATTACATGCAGATTTCTACTTGCAAAAGTGGAAAGGATAATTGGGATTGGCATTGTACTACATACGAAGGGACTAATAAAGTTAATAAATCTAGATTATATATCTTATTACATGACTATTAATTATTTCTCATAAAATCAAATGAATTCATTTCTAACATGTACATAAGATTTACTCAAATAGTGACTTCTTTGCTTGCTTTAGGTAGGGAACTAATGAATACTAAAATGATTGAAAAAATTCTTTGTTATTTTCCTACATCTTATGATGCTAAAATAACTACTATTACAGATGTTGAAACTCGTTCACTATGAATTAGGATGTTAAACCTAAGCTTATGTCCAAAGGCTATCCAGGAGGGAGGGGGGTGAATTGGTATTTTAAAAATTTATCCCTCTTTTGAATATTTTGAACCGAAAGTAAACTTTAATAAATTTTTAGAAATAGTTTTTCAACCACAATTTTTAGAATAGAAAAAGAAGAAAATAAAAAGCAGTAAAGAATAAAAGACACAAGATTTATAGTGGTTCAATCAAAACCAGACCTACATCCACTCCTCGGAGGAACCCTTCGAGTATTGCACTAATATCAATAGTGTCTCTCCTTTTGCACTCATAGAAAGGCGGAGAAGCATTTACAACAAACTTTTTCCACCACTACCAGGTGCGGCAGAGAACCGTCATCCTTTTACACTATCCCCAGTGTTGGCAGAGAACCATCATCCTTTTACACTATCCCAAAAATTATTAGAGAATTATAGTCCTTTTACACTATTCCCAGTGTTGGCAGAGAACCGTTTGTCATTTCATACTCTCCTAGTATGGGCAAATAACCCTTCGTCTGTTCACACTCACCAAGTATCGGTAGAGAACTGGATCTCCTTGACAGATCTCCTCATAAGAAATCTAGAAGGTAGAAAGAAAAAATTAAAGTAATCACAATTCAAAAGCAAAGACTCTTACCTTTAAACTTCAAGTGAAGCCTTCACGCTCCTGTAGCAAGAATCTTTCTTCGAAAACTCTCTCACACTCTCTCCTTGACTCTTCTTTCAGTAGACACGAAGATCAATGGGAAAAAAGATTTGGTGGCAGTCAAAATTTGACTATATATAGAAAAGACAAGAAAAACCGTCCAAAAACTATAAATTTTTAAGTCAACACGAAATGGATCGTCTCGTACGATCGTGGATCATCCTGGATGATTTTACTTAAAGTGTCGGAAACGATCCTAATGAATATTGGTACAAACTGAGTTCGTACACGATCATCATCCCGTACGAACTAGGTTCGTACGGACGAATAGTTATTTCATAGGTCGGTTCCCAAAAACTCTAGAAGATCGTCGAAAAGTGAAGTGTTGATTCACTTTGTTCTTGGAAGAACGTATCTTCATCCTGGATGATTTTTTGACAAAGGATTTTTTCCAAAGACGAATAGTGAATTTCATCTCGATGATTAGTGTAAACTCAAAGTCCAGAGGAGTTCATCCAGGGATGAACTTGGACTTCGTCTGGACGAACAGACCAAATTTGAAATCCAGAGGATTTCATCGAGAGACGAATCATATATTTCATTTGGACGAGCAGTGTAAGGTGAGAATCAAGAGGAGTTTTTCCAGGGATGAATATGGAATTTCGTCCGGACGATCATGACATAGAAAAATTTTCTCACTTCATGTTTGATCCATTGCTCTACCGAGGGGATAACTGACTTGATCGTCCCGTACGAACTATGTTTGTCTCGTACGATCATTATAAATTCCTTGTTCCCCAAGTGTGTGTGTGTACTACACAATTACAATCACTCTCTCTCAAACTCAATACAAAGCTAAGTACAAACTTTAATTTATAAACTATCTTATGCTGAATATGAATTGAAGTCTTCAGTAGTCTAAAGTTTAATTTTCTTGAAATGTTAGTACACACAAGAGCAAAACAAATTTTCCATAAAAGTGTTAGGAAATAACTACACATAAAACAATAATATTTGGAATCATCAAAACTATAAAAGTTGCAAGAATGTAAAACATGCAAATAGCAACTCTCTTAACAATCTCCCCCTTTTTGTGATGGCAAAACAATTATTGTTTGTAGGATTTCAAATTCTAAGAATCTCCTAAACTCCCTCTGAATTGATGAACACGTGAAAATAAAGAGACATTGAAGCAAAAAAAGATTTTTGTTTTTCAAAAGTTTATATAAAAACAAAATAATTACACAAAATACAACGATACGAACGAACGAATCACAATTTTTAGTTTTCAAAATTTTATACAAAACAAAACGATCACATAAAACAAAATGATACGAACAAACAAACAATTTCTCCCCCTTTTTGACAACAGCAAAATGTGAAGAACAAAAAGACTTGAAATGTAAGCAGAGATATGAAAAGCAATTGAAATTTAATGTTGAAAGTAATTTAAATAAGTTATGCAAATAAAATTAAAACATTAGGCAAATCATAAAAAATTATAAAATTTAAGAAGAGATATAACTTAGATAATAAAAAAGATGTATCAAAAGCATGGTTCAATTTAGACACTAATATAGAGAAAATCATTGCAAGAAGGATGATTAAAAAATTGTATATTTCAAATTTCAATATGAAATATAAATGAACATAAGATCAATTTGAATTAAGATATTAAAAGAGTCTGGAAAGAAATAACTACCACATGTGACGTTTTGCGCATCTTTTTCAAATTTGTAGCACATTTTTGTGCATCTTCTCACTTTGGGCTTATTTTTGCCTCTTTTTTATATTTTGAACCTTTGCGCATTAATTTTGATATTTGTACTTTTTTACAATTTTCAAGAGTAATCATATTCTTTCCAAAAATAATAATCTAAAATTTAAAATCGTTCTAAGTACATAAATATTAATTGATAGGTGAAATATAAAATAAAAAAACATCACACTTGCAATAATAATATTAACAATAATGTAGTTTAAATGAGAGACATGGATTGATAATCTTAATAACATCAAGTTATAAGCAAAACTTAAATTTAGAAAAAATAGATTTTCTAATGAATTTAATTTTAACTTACAATTCAAGATATAGCACTATTAAGATTAAAAAATCTAATGATTTTCATAATGCTACCACACATTTCAATAATATTAAAGCCAAAATCACAATATCATATATTGATATCAATATGATAAAATTACAATCTAACTCGAGATATCAATATAAAAACATCTAAATAAAAGAAAATAAAACAAACTTTCTTAAGATACCAACTAACACAAAAACTCCAAAAAAAAACACACAAAATAAATGCAACAGTCACTTAGACGGACCCTAATCTGGAGGAGGAGGAGGAGGAGGTGCAGCACCAAAGAAGTTGAAATAACTACTGATCATAATCATATTGGAATTTATGTCATTTATCTGATCGCGCATAAATCCCATGTCTTGATTGTATTGTATATCCTACTGCTGCATTTGAGCTTCAATTTGATCAAACCTTTGATCAAAATGAGTCTCTAAACTGTCAAATCTTTGAACCAAATCCTGATAACTTGGTTCACTAGCAGGTGTAGGCTTAGCTTCTTCTTCTGATTCACTAATAACAACATGAGTTTTTTGTAGTTCCTCCTTATTGAAGATTGCTCTAAAGGATACATCATTGTAGTAGAGCGGTTCTTCAAATTCTTTATCTGGATGAATCAATTTGTACTTCTTTTCCAGAATGTAGGCTACTAGATGTCCTAAGGCAATGTTCTTCTTTCTTTTATGTGCGACATGACCAATTTCAAATAGTCCATAAATGTAGTCAATTAAGAGTTGGGCCTCATCTATAGGTTGTTTGGTCATAATCAAGTAGGTAACAGTAGAAAGAGGAGGAGTAATATTGACTCTATCACCAACTTTAGGTATTATAGAAGTTCTAAGAATGTGCTGGACGATACGGGCATCACGAACTAGAGTTGCTACCTTAGGCAGATGTTCCTTAAAATTAACTTCTCTAACCACTCGATTTACTTCAGTCTAATCAAAATTAGAAGTGGTTAAGGTGTGTGGTCTTATTCCTTCAGTCCTTAAGTTTAAAAAGATACAAAGCTCAGCCTTAGTAATTTCAACTCTCTTTTTTAAAACAAAGGAACTGATGACAGAATGATCAGGGTTGAAAGACATGTTTGCTAAAAAGTAATGAAAGGTTTCTTTGTTGTAGAAGTGGACTAAAGTGAGGATTAACCCAAATTGAGTAGAGGAAAAAATGTGTATTGCCTTAAAAGTTAACTGTTCCTGAAGAATTACTCTAGACGGGGTGATTTTTGCAGAGACAAATCTAGCAAAAGATTCTTCATTGGCTTTAGACAGAAAATTTTCAGACGAATTTTTAGGTGGACCCTTAGCCAGTCTCTTTTGACGCTTGCTAGAACTTTCCATTGATAGATCTAAGGAAAGAAAGGTTTGAAAGTGATGTGTGAGTGTGACTGTTCAGTTAAAAACACTGTCAATTTATTAAAAAATGACTGTTTGTACCAGACGAAATCTCTTTCGTACCGTACGAATTTTTGATTTGTCCCGTATGAAAAAAATTAGTATGGACGAACGAATGAGTCCAAAATGAAATGGCTTTTCATAATCACACAACTTATGAAGCTTCTTTTCGTACAGACTTTTGACCAAATGATCGTACAGACGAACATGTGTTTGTCCTGGACGATCAGAAATTCAATTCATTTTAATGGCAGTTGAAACCGTCCCCCGCATTGAACCGACATATGTTCGTTCGTACGAACTAAAGGTTCTTACGTACGAAGTTCATATTAAAAACTACCTTATCCTTTCAATTGCTTTATTCATTCGTCCCGTTGTTTAAAAAATAATTCATCCCGGATGATCGTGACGATCGTACAAACGAATTGATAATAAAACACTGAAAACTGCACTCAAACGGTTAAAAATCTGACAGTTTGTCACATTACATATATCGTCCTGTACGAAACAAAATTTCATCCCGGACGGATGTCACTCAAAAAATTTCAATTTTATGCAATCAATCAAAACCCAGATACAAAACATACTAAAAACATTAAACAATGAAAAAAAACACAAACTCTAGAAGAAAGAAAAAAAATCACACAAATAAAATCAAAAACTCATAAAGAACACAAAAACATTTAACTAGAAAATAAACATCAATATTGTAAAGACATTTTTATTTAAGCATTCAAATCAATCACGCCAAGCCTTGTTCTTAATGCACTGAAAGTGTCAAAGGCTAATGGTTTTATAAAAATATCTGCAAGTTGATTTTCAGTAGAAACATGATTGAGTTCAATTTCTCCTTTAGATATATAATCCCTTATGAAATGATGCCTTATGTCTATGTGTTTGATTCTTGAATGTTGAATATGATTTTTAGAAATGCAAATAGCACTGGTGTTATCACAATAAATTGGAATAGTACATATAGTCAATCTTAAATCAATCAACTGTTATTTTAACCAAAGTACTTGTGCCACACAACTTCCTAATGCAATGTATTCAGCTTCTGTAGTAGATAGGGCTACTGAATTTTATTTTCTACTGGAACATGAGACTAGAGAATTTCCAATAAATTGACATGTTCCAGAAGTGTTCTTTCTATCCACCCTACAACTTGTAAAGTTAGAATATGAAAAATCAATTATTTCAAATGAAGAGCTAAACTTAGGATACCAGATTCCTAAGTTCTGAGTTCCTAACATATATCTTAAAATTTCTTTCACTGCTGTCAAATGTGATTCTCTTGGATCAGATTGAAATCTAGCACATAAGCAAACACTAAACATGATATCGGGTCGGCTAGCAGTCAAGTAAAGTAAAGATCCAATTATCACTCTAAATTTCTTTTGATCAATAGATTTTCCCTTAGGGTCTTTATCCAACTGAACTGAGAAACTCATTGGTGTACTAACAGGTTTAGCATTGTCCATTTCATATTTTTTGAGGAAGTCCTTAACATACTTTAACTGACTAAGAAATATGCCTTCCTCAATTTGCTTAATGTTAAATACTAGAAAATAACTCAAATCTCTCATTAGACTCATTTCAAATTCACTACTCATTATTTTAAAAAAATCATCACAAAGATTTTTATTTGAAGATCCAAAAATAATATCATCCACATAAATTTGAACAATGAGTATATCTTTTCCATATTTCTTCAAAAAATGAGTTGTATCCACACTTCCTTTTTCAAAAGATCTTTCAAGTAGGAAGGTGCTCAATCTCTCATACCAAGCTCTAGGTGCCTGTTTTAATCCATATAATACCTTTTTTAACTTGAAAACATGATTTCGGTATTTATAATTTTCAAAACCTAGAGGTTGTTCTATAAAAACATCATCTTCAATTATCCCATTTAAAAAGGCACTTTTTATGTCCATTTGAAATAATTTAAATCCTCTAAAATAGGTAAATGCTAGTAAAAATCTAATTGCTTCAAGTCTAGCTACGGGGGAAAAAGTCGCCTCAAAATTAATCCCTTCAATCTGATTATACCCCTTAGAAATTAATCTAGCCTTATTTCCAATGACCACTCCTGAGTCATTCATTTTATTTTTTAATACTCACTTAGTTCCAACTATACTTTGATCCTTTGGCCTTGTAGTTAATTCCCAAACTTTATTTTTTACAAATTGATTCAACTCTTCTTGTATGGCCAAAATCCAAAATTCATCCGAAAGTGCTTGATCAATATTTGTGGGTTCTATAGTTGAAATGAAGGCTGAATGATTTACTTCCTTATTTAATCCACGCCTAGTTCTTACACACTCACTAGGTTTACTTATAATCATTTCCCTTGGGTGGTTTTTAGAAAATCTCTAGGCAAAGGGTTTTCTATCTCCACATTTTCTTCCAAATTTATTTTATCAAACTTTTGGGAGTTATCCACAATCTCATCTTCTATAATATTTGGCTCTTCCAAATTTTCAGATTCATCAAAAATAACATGTGTGGTCTCCTTAATTATCAAAGTTCTTTTATTGAATACCCTATAAGATTTTCCAACACTTGAGTATCCAATAAAAATTCCTTCATCTGATTTTGGATCAAATTTTCCTAAGGCAGATTTTCCATTGTTATGAATCAACACCTTGCAACCAAAAACATGCAGATGAGGCAAATTAGGTGTTCTTCTTTTTAGCAACTAATAGGGTGTATTATTTAATTTAGATCTTATGTTCACTCTATTCAGAACATAACATACAGTGCTAACCGCCTCAGCCCAAAAATATTTATGAAGTGAGTATTCTGTCAATATTGCTCAGGCGGCTTCTATTAATGTTCTATTTTTCATTTCGACTACCCCATTCTGCTGAGGGGTTCTAGGTGCAAAAATATTGTGATCAATTCTTTTCTCCTTACAAAATTCCTCAAATTTCTCATTCTTAAATTCTCCTCCATGATCACTTTGCATAAAAATAATTTCACACCCTAGTTTTCTTTGAATCCAAGTCAAAAAATTTCTAAATTCCTCAAATGATTTACTCTTATGAAATAGAAATCTGACCCATGTGAATCTTGAGTAATCATCTACAATCATAAATCTGTATACCTTCCCTCCTAGACTCATAGTTATAACAGGTGCAAAAAGATCCATATGTAAAATCTCCAATGGTTTACTAGTTTTAAGATCTTTTTTGGACTGAAAAGAGGACTTCACTTGCTTTCCTAGTTGACATGCATCATAAAGGTGGTCCTTAGTAAAGTCTAGTTTAGGTATACCTCTCACTAAGTTCTTTTGGGTAATTCTCCTAAGGTAATTCATGCTAGAATGACAAAGTCTCCTATGTCAAAGCCATGACTCATCGGATACTATTTTCAAACAAAAAGCAGTAGGAGATTGAATGTAGTTCAAATGTAGCATATAAACATTGTTTACCCTTTTTCCATTCAAAATATCTTTTCCATTTAGGCTTAATATGTAGCTATTAGGAAAAACTTTTACACAATAACCTTTATCACAAAGTTGACTTATATTTAACAAATTATACTTTAAGCCTTCAACCAATAACACATTATCTATAAAACAATTCTTAAGATTTCCAATCATACTTGATCCAACCACCTTCTTTGTGGTATTATCTCCAAGTGTAACCTTGCCTCCACTCCTGGCTTCCAACATTATGAATTGAGTAGTATCTCCAGTCATATGCTTTGAACATCCGCTGTCCAGGTACCATATGCTCTCACGAGGTCATGTGTGAGAGCGACCCTGCAAAATTATCAAATATTAGACATGGGAACATGGGTTCACCTTTTAGCAATTTATAATCAGATGCATGTATGATATGTCTACATTTATGCATCTTAGGTCTCCACACCAAATTAGTTTTCATCTTCAAAGTACAGGTGTGAGCTATATGTCCAAGAAATCCATAATTATTACATTTTACTTTTGGAAATGGTTTCCTAAGTCTTTTAACATTCATCTTTCTATTCAGGGATTGTATAAATTTAGGATACATAATAGGATTAGTAAAATCTTCAAGTATAGGGGGTATCATATTATCCTCGAGAGATTTTATCGTTAATTTGTAAAATGAATTCATATCTTCCAAAATTTGATTCATATAATTTATTTTATATAATTTGCTCTTTGATTCATCCTTAAAGTTCTTAAAATATTTCTCAAGTTCTGCATAGGATGATTTTAAATTCTCATGATTTTTATTTAAGTCATCAAACTCATCGAGTAGTTTCATGTGATTATCATCTATTAAGGCATGATCTTTCCTAAGGATTTCATGTTCCTTTTGAAGTTCTTCAAATTTTAAACTTAGACTAGCATGCATTTTCTTCATTTTCTCATATGCATCATGTATGTGTTCAGAAAACTTCAAATAATTCATCATAAGTTAAGTCACATACCTCTTCTTAATCTGACTGATCAAGACTATCAGCCATTAAGCAAAGATTAGTGACTTCTTCTTCCTTTTTAGTCTCTGATGAATCTAAAGCTGAGTCCGCCCAGAAAGTTCTTTGAAACTTCTTCTTGCCCTCATTATAATTGATTTCTCCTCTACCTTCTCCTTGCTAGGAGTGGCTTTAAGTTTTGGGCAATTAGTCTTGTTTTGACCAAGTTTCCTGCACTCATAGAAAATCACATCATTTGAAACCTTGCCATTTCTATTAAATTTACCTCTATTCCATTACTGGTGTCTCTTATGCTTCCTCTTTAGAAAGCTTCTGAACTGTTTAATCATCAATGCAATGTCGTCTTCATCCTCAAGTTGTGAGTGTTCACTCTAATACTCTTCCACTTTTAGTGTTATGTTCTTCTCCCTTTTTGGTTCACCTGTATCAATCTTTTTTTGGCTAACTCTTTGCTCGTAAGCAATTTGCAAATCAAGAAGATTATCAATAGAGTAAATGTTTAAATCTGTAGACTCTGTAATTGTAATAATTTTAGCATCATATGTAGTAGGCAAACAACGAATAATCTTATTAACCATTTCAGCATTCGTTAGTTCCCTACCCAGTGCATGCAAAGAGGTAACTATTTGTGTGAATCTTGTGTACATATCAGAAATTAATTCATTATATTTCATGTGAAATAATTCATAATCATGTAACAAGATATTAAGTCTAGATTGCTTAACCTCATTAGTCCCCTCATATGTTATACAAAGTTTATCACATATGTCATTTCCACTTTTGCAAGTGGAAACCCGCATGTAGTCTTCTGATTTTAAAACACAAAAAAAATTATTCAAGCATTTGGCGTTTAGTTGTGATATGTCAAGTTCTTCTACTGTCCAGTCTGTAAAAGGTGTTTCAACTCTATTTCTGTCAACTAATCTTGTTGGTTTTGTATATCTTTCCTGGACTAATATCCACATACGATAATCAAGTGACTGTAAAAAAGTAGACATGCGAGTTTTCCAAAAATTAAAAGGTATATTGTAAAACAGTGGAGGTCTAGTTATAGTGTAACCCTCAGGTATGTTTCGGTTTCTAAATATAGTCATCTACGTTAATCAAAAAGTAGTCCAAACTTATGATTTTGAAACAAAGCTCTGATACCAGTTGTTAAAACTTGTTCACTATGAATTAGGTTGTTAAACCTAAGCTTATGTCCCAAGGCTATCCAAGAGGGGGGAGGTGAATTGGTATTTTAAAAATTTATTCCTCTTTTGAATATTTTGAACCGAAAGTAAACTTTAATGAATTTTTAGAAATAGTTTTTCAACCACAATTTTTAGAATAGAAAAAGCAAAAAATAAAAAGCAGCAAAGAATAAAAGACACAAGATTTATAGTGGTTTGGTCAAAACCAGACTCCCTAGAGGTACCCTCAGAGTATTGCACTAATACCAATAGTGTCTCTTCTTTTTCTCCCACAGCAAGGCGGAGAAGCCTTTACAACAAACTCTTTCCACAACTATCAGGTGCGGCAGAGAACTGTCGTTCTTTTACACTATCCCTAGTGTTGGCAGAGAACCATCTTCCTTTTACACTATCCCCAGTGTTGGCAGAGAATCGTCATCCTTTTACACTATCCCCAGTGTTGACAGAGAACTGTTCGCCCTTTCACACTCTCCTAGTGTGGGCAGAGAACCCTTCTTCTGTTCACACTCTCTAAGTGTCGGCAGAGAACCGGATCTCCTTGACAGATCTCCTCACAAGAAATCTAGAAGGTAGAAAGAAAAGAGTGAAGTAATCATAATTCAAAAGAGAATACTCTTACCTTTAAACTCTAAGTGAAGCCTTCACGCTCCACTAGCAAGAATCTTTCTTCAAACACTCTCTCACACTCTCTCCTTGACTCTTCTTTCAGTAGGCACGAAGATCAATGGGCAAAAAGATTTGGTGGTAGTCAAAATTTAACTATATATAGAAGAGACAATAAAACCGTCCAAAAACTACAAAATTTTAAGTCAACATGAAATGGATCGTTCCGTACGATCGTGGATCATCCTGGATGATTTTACTTTTAGGTGTCGGAAATGATCCTAATAAATAATGGTACGAATTGAGTTCGTATAAAATCATCATCCCGTACGAACTAGGTTTGTACGGACGAACAGTTATTTCATAGGTCGGTTCCCAAAAACTTTAGAACGACGTCGAAAAGTGAAGTGTTGATTCACTTCATCCTGGGACGAACGTATCTTCATCATGGATGATTTTTGGACAGAGGATTTCATCCAGAGATGAATAGTGAATTTCATCTCGATGATTAGTGTAAACTCAAAGTCCAGAGGAGTTCATCTAGGGACGAACTTGGACTTCGTCTGGATGAACAGACCAAATTGTAAATCCAGAGGATTTCATCCAGAGATGAATCATACATTTTGTCTCGACGAATCGTGTAAGGTGAGAATCTAGAGGAGTTCGTCCAGGGATGAATATGGAATTTTGTCCGGACGATCAGGACTTAGAAAAATTTTCTCACTTCCTGTTCGATCCATTGATCTACCGATGGGATAACTAACTTGATCATCCCGTACGAACTATGTTCGTCCCGTATGATCAATATAAATTTCTTGTTCCCCAAGTGTGTGTGT
>NW_021319941.1:88779-101784 GCF_001605985.2 Dendrobium catenatum | reverse complement strand
CAATAATATTTGAAATCATCAAAACTTTATAAGTTGCAAAAAATTTAATGCATGCAAATAGCAACTATCTTAACAATGTTAACTTATATGAAAGATGTTGGAAGAATCCACCAAGGATGTATTTCTAATCCGAGGTTGTATATCAGAGCGTTGCTCGATAATGTTAACCTACATGGAAGATGTCTAGATAATCCACCTAAGATTCATGACCTATCCGAGGTTTTATGTTAAAGTGTTGCTATATGACGTTAACCTATATGGAAGAGGTCAAGATAATCCACCAAGGATAAATGACATATCTAAGGTTTTATATGAGAGTATTGCTTAATGATATTAACCTTTATAGAAGAGGTCAAGAGAATCCACCAATGATGTATGATATATCTAAGGTTCTATGTTAGAAAACTACTCGACGATGTTAACCTATGTGGAAGAGGTTGGTACAATCAACTAAGGATGTATGACCTATTTAAGGTTGTATGTCAGAGTATTTCTTTTTTACATTAACTTATATGAAAGAGGTTCAGAGAATACACAAAGGATGTATGACCTATTCAAGATTATATGTCAGAGCACTGCTAGATGACGTTAAACTGTGTAAAAGGGGATGACATAATCCACCAAGGATGTATGACCTATCTGAGGAAATATGTCAGAGTAATGCTCGATAACATTAATTTATATGAAAGAGGTCTAAATAATCCACTAAGAATGTATGACCTATCTAAAGTTGTATGTTTGAGCATTGCTCTATGATATTAACATGTGTTGAAGAGGTTGAATTAAATCCCCCTGAGATTAATTTTTCCTTGATTGGGAGGGGGCGAATGTCGCATGTATCCCAAATTAAAGGTAAAAAAATGGTGACGTGGTGCATCTGGATTGGTGTCTAGATGAAATCTGAACATCAGACGTAATAATTTTCCCTTCATGTGAGTATTTTCCATGTAGCTAAGTATTGAATTCCAACGCATGATTTTTTTGAGAGGCAGGATGGAGCTTTGGGTTTTCTTCTTGAAACCCTAATATATTCTTGGCATGTTCTTCACTCTATTTCTTCTGATTACGAAGATCATTTGACATTAATTTTCTTATTTTATGTTATTTTCTTCTTCTTTGGTTTTTTATGGATTATTTTTCTAACTTTCCTCCTCTAAAAACAGATCAAAATATTGGGTCTGTTTCTGATATTTCACCGAAGCAAATGCATGTATGGAATGGGAAGGGGTTCTTGACTTCTTGTCAAAACTCTCCTAATCCTTTTTCTGTTTCTCATGTTCCTTCTACTAATATATTTTTTCTTTCACCAAAGGAGATGTTTTGGTTGCATCGGATAAATGGGGCTTAACTTTGGTGGGTTATTCTTTGGGTAAAAGGCCATATTTTGAAGCCCTTAAATCTATCATTCATAAGGTATGGAAATTAAAAGGTAGTTTTACCCTTCTTGCCTTGAATGAGTGTTTCTTATTAATTAAATATGTCTTTCTAGAAGACTATTATCTTGTTTGTTTGGGTGGACCGTAGTTTTTCTTTGGTAAGCAATTTATTATTTAAAAATGGTCGCCAATTTTTTGACCAAAAAGGGAAGAATTTACTTTGATCCTATTATGGGTCAAATTTATTGATCTACCTTTGGTATGTTAGACATTGGAAGGGATTTCTAAAATAGCTAGTTTGATCGGGATACTTGTTGTGATGGATTCTTTAACATTTGCTCAAACTCGGCTCACCTTTGCTAGGGTTTGTATTCTTGTTAATAAAGTTTCTTTTTTTTCTAATGAAGTTAATATTTCTATTACTGGAAATATTTTTCCTATTAAAGTTAGTTATGATTGGAAGCCAACGTCCTATCAAGGTTGTGGATCTTTTATTCATCCTTCTTCTTCATGCCCTACTAATCCTCAGGTTGTAAGTCAAAAGCTGCTTCATATCTCGAAACCTAATAGGGGAAGAAGTAAAAGTAGGAAACATTGGACAGTAGTTAGAACATCTACATCCAAGAATCATAAGGAGTTTACATCAGAAAAGTTAGAGCATTCTTTAAATGTTCTGATTTCTTCTAATTCTCTTTTAGTCTCTACTGATCATATTACTTCTGATAATATTTTAAAATCTAATTTGTCTACGATTGATAACATTTCTCATAAGGAATTGGATATTCCTTCAGATATTATGAAGGATTTGGATAAATATGATTTTAAATATACTTTTAATTCAATAGAGACTTTACCTAACTTAAATCGCCTTTGGAAGAGATTGTTACTAAGGTTTTTGATGTTATAACTTCATCAAATTCTTATGATATTTCTTATTTACATAACAAGTTTCAGGTGTTAGATGCAATCGATGGGGAGCTTAATAAAGATCTTATAATTATTCCCATTCAAGAAATTTCTTCGACAGTTGAAAATGGTAACGAACATTAGAGTTTTAAATTGCCTATTTCTAGTAGTAAGTCTACTAGATCAAAAAATGCCAAAAAGGCAACCTTTATGGATATTATACATTAATGTTTTTTCCAAATTTTATTTCTTGGAATGTGAGAGGCTTTAATGGATTGGAGAAAGTTAAGGCTTTTTTTGATCTTGCCAGAATGTTAATGCTGAATTTTGTTGTATTCTTGAAGCTAGAGTGAATCCTATTCTTCTTGGTGATTCTTGGTTTGTTGCAAAACACAAGATTTTCAGTTAGAAGGTAGCTATAATAATTTTAATTTATCTTTAACCGGTAGAATTTGGTTAAAGTGGAATATTTCTAGTCTTTTTTTTTAATCCTATTCTTATTACTAGTCACCTTATTCATTGTATTATTAATTATGGTTCCAATTCTTTTTTTATAACAGTAACTTATGCTTCCAATTCAGTTTCAGATAGAGTTAATCTTTGGAGGGATATTACTAATCTTTCTACTAATATCTCTTCCCCCTAGATTTTGATGGGGGATTTTAATTTCTATCGATCTAATAAGGAAAAATATGGTGGGAATTCTATTTCTTCTAGTAGTTTGAGTGATTTCAATAATTATATTTTTAATTCTAGGCTTTTAGAGCTTTTTCTTTTGGTCTTTATTATACTTGGTTTAATCAACAATGTAATAACCCTATCCATATTAAGTTAGATAGGGTTCTTGTTAATAATGTTTGGTTAAATTTGTATCCTTATTCTTATTATATTGTTGATAATTCGAACTGCTCGGACTACTCTCTTCTTATTGTTCAAAATAATAACAGTATCTCCTCTAGTTTTAGATTTCTTTTCAAAATTTTTTGGTGCAAGAAAGTTGAGTTTTGGAATTTGCTTATTGAGGTGTTTTTCAAACCTTCGATCTGTTGGTAATCCCATTAACAACATTTTTGGTAATCTTCGTATGATGAAAGGTTTGATTAAAAAGCAAGATTGGGCTTCTTCTAAACATCTTTCTTCTTATATTGAGATGCTTAAAGTTAAGCAAAATGAGATTTGTGGCAAATTGCAGAGGGACCCGCTTAATCAAGATCTTAATTTGGATCTTTCTAATACTATTTCTCTTCTTAAAGAGAATATGATGTATTTATCTTCTTGGCTTTCTCAAAGAGATAAATAGAAATGGTTGTCTTATGGAGAAGATGATTTTGGCTTTTTATATTCTAATATCAAGTACATACAAAACTCTAATAACACTACAAGAACAAAGGTTATTAGCGACCATCAAAATTGGTCGCTAATACACATAATTTGGTCGCTAAAGCTAATAGCGACCAAAAAATTTTGGGCCGCTAATTTGTCGCAGTAGACTCATCGCTGAGGGTTTTAGCGGCCAAAACTATTTTTTGGTTGCTAAATTAGAGACCACAAATTAATGTTGGTCGCTAAAATTATACAATTTAGCGACCACTTTTTTGACGCTAATGGTTATTCATTTAGATGCTACTTAGTTATTTTAATTATTAACTTTATTTATCATATTTTTTAATAACGACCAAAATAAAAATTTGCTGCAACAAGTTCAACCAATTAAATCAAATTCTCTTTTAATTTCATGAAATGTGATTATTTATGAGTATAGATTTTGGTCATATTTAATAAAATTTATTACTAATCCAATAATTATACCTTAGTTAAAACATTTAATATCAAACAATCACTCCTGTATATTATCGCATCTAATTACCTCTCAATAATTACACAAATAAAATACATCATAAAGAAAAAACACTAATTTTTTTTACATTGATGTAACAAAAACAAAAACTATTCATTCATCAATATAGTAAATAAGGATAAGCTAGAACAAAATGAAAATGATATTCATTCATATACTTTTAAATATACATTCATCAATTAAAAATACAAAATATGAACACTTAAATCACATATGAGAACTTACAAAATCTATTTTTATTCAAAAAAAAAAAATCATAAATCTAAAATTACATGATTTTTTCCAACTTCCAAAAATAAATTGCTACTTCAAGCTTAAATATACAATTATACATAATCAATCTATTATAATAATCTTATGCCAATCTTATATTCCTATTCATGGTCATCGCCAACATTGCTTTTACCAAGATTTTTAGTAACATCACTCTTTTCCAAATCTAGTAGATGAAGAAGCTTTAGATGAATCCTCTGTACGAGCATCAAAGAAGGAGTATATCGATTAATGAGGAGCTGATGCCACCGGTTGATCCTGCCAAAGAATGCACATATCCATTGTTAAAAAAAACTAGCTTCCATCGATCTATTGCTCAATAATAACAATAATAAAAACTACCTTTACATATATGATCTATTAATTAATTAAGACAAAAATCATCCCTACAGGCCTTATATCGGCCTCCACATGCATGGTTTTTTCGAATGCTAGTTATCTAATTAGAAAAGTAAGCACCACAGCCCTAAAGCATGAAGTTCTGTTGGTGATTGAATCCTTCAACAAATTATGGAAGGCATCTAGTCCAAAATACTGCAGTGAAATGCTGCTCTGCCACCCAGAACATATGAATGTTTAAAAACAAGGAGGCTCAATAAAGAAAATACAATGAAAAATAGGTCAAAAAAACCTTTTGTAGGACATTAAAGAAAAGCAGAATCACATCATCATTCTGCAAACATAATGAAATAATATATTCAAAGGAAACCATGATTGAGATAACACGGCTACTCTACATTCAATCAAAAGAGCAATTTGTCAAGCATCAAAAAGACAAAAAAACCTTTATTACTAAATTGGCATTCATATCAAATTTCCCATCAACAAGCATTTATATCAAGAAGAGCATTCAGAAGTTGTTCGCTTGGTTGCCACTTGCAAAAATCAAGTAAGAGACTCTGCAAAGTTTGATAACCCACACCAACCAACGCTCTAAATTCAGCCTGCATTTACAAAACTGGATTAGCAAATGCAAAGGAAAAAATAAAATCTAAAAGAATGTACAGTTTAATACAATATTCTCTTTGAAAACAAGTAGCAGATGAAAAATAATTTTTTGCAGATAGGTGCAATAAATATTCATGAACTTATAAATGAAAGGTGTCACTGCATGGAAAAACAGGAAAGTAATCAGCTGATTATGTCATGTCAACAAAATCCAAACACGTGCACGATTTGCATGAGATGAAGTTGCCTAAAGAATCTGGGGCCAAGATGTACATGCTAATGGAAAACTTACTCTTTCAAACATAATCTTATATGTGCGGAAGGCCAAAAAGTATAAAAAATGTGTAAATTACATCTACACAAAAGCATAATTATTATTTGCCTTTTCCCAATGAGTTCAATTTTATCAATTTGAATCCGGTGAACTCCATATTTTTCCATACCCGAATGTTTTTGCTGTCTGAGCCGGTGTAGAGAAGGCCGTTGAAGGTGGTGAGGGAGTAGATGTGGCCTACTTCGCGAATGAGAGAGGCGATGAGACTGGTGCCGGAGGGGAAGAGGTCGGTTTGATCCGGCGGAATGATGAAGGGATTGGTGTGGGAAGTCTAAGGAGAGGTTTTGTAAGGAGACATGGGTAAGGAGACGTTGCTGTGGCGGTTTGAAGAGCTCTCTTCTTCCAATGAGGATTTGATTGAGGAATCTAAGTACATGAGATCAGAATGGTTGTAGCCGCAGGAGCATTACTTTTTTCTCTGATTTCTGTGTTGAGTTGTGAGGGATGGAATGAGAAGGAAGAAGAAGAAGGAGACGTAGGGTGTGTAGAAATGAAAGAGGTTGATGATTGTATAAAAAAATATTAGCCAAGCACAACTAAATCAATATGATATGTAATAAACAGAATAAATGGCCGCAGCAGCAAAAATGGAAATCACCTTTTAATATCAAAAATAATAATACCTTCACTTTTGAATTAGAGTTTTGGGATGCCATGATCTCTGCCAAATACAAGGCTAGCTAGCCAATAGGGAGACAACAATGTACACATGGCACGAGTACTGCAACACTCAAGCAAATCATGCGAAAAATAGGATTATGCTCCACTTCAAATGTTTCTCTGCACAAAAAGACTTTCAATTTTGTTTTTTTTTTTTAATTAATTTATGTTACATATAGCATAAGAACAATAGACTTTTATAGAAAATTTAAAAATCTGCATCTCCATCTGTTCAATAACTTTATGAAATGAACAAAACACAATCCACGATCATATGGTTGTTTGCTGTTAATAAATGTATCGATAAAAATAATAAATGTATTAGAAACAATATGCCTAAAGTGAGTTAACAAAGCAAAATAAATCCCACTGCTACATCATTCCATGGCATAGTCCGTCACTTTCAGGATATGCCAAAAATCCATTCAAGAACCTGCATAAGTCTAAATTGAACAAAAGAGACAAATATTTCTGGAAGAATTTAAGAAAATAAACTTTACGAGGTGAATCGAACAAGGAACTAAAAATAATTAAGAGACTCAAAAGAATTTAAAAAAACAAACTCAAAAGATCTGAAATAAGCGAATCGAACCGCACCATTACCTTCATAAATGAAATCGGAGAAAAGAAAAATAATAGAAAAGTTACCTTTGGTTGCAAGATGATGTAGCGTCAGCCGGCAGTCGGTAGTGGGCAGTCGGTAGTCGGCACATATCACTCAAGAAAAAGAAATTTATGAATCTACAGTATAGAAGATGAAATGTGATTCGTGGAGAGGCACGGCACAACTTTACCAATTGCTAAGGAAAATAAGAATCCGAGAAGGAGTTTGCAATCTGCGATAGAAACCTGAGGGAGAAACCGACAGAGAGGCGAGTTTGCGGGGTTGCCGAATAATTTCGAGGGAAGGAACATATCAGGGAGCGCAAAGTAGAGATGTCGAGTCGTGGCAGTGGTCGAGCGCGCGTTAGAGCCTGGAGGTCGTCGCTAAAGAGCAAAAACTAGGGCAAGTAGAAATGGACAGCATGAGATCGCGAGAGTTATGCTTAGGTTCTTCTAATTGTTGTTTTAATTAAATAAGTAATTCGTAAGTTCCCAAAAAAAAAAACAAGTAATCGTTAAATTTAAATAATTTATATTCTAATTAATTTAATTATTAGATCTCTCTTCTTAAAAAAGTGAATATTAATTTCAATTTATCATTTTATTTATTAAATTTAATTTTGAAAATATCCATAAAATCAGAATTTGTATGGAGGGCGCTGCCCCCGGAAACTCATGCAGGGGTGTTGCCCCTTGACCCCGTGACCTGACTGGGAAGACGAACTCGGCAGGGGGCGCCGCCACCTTGGACATCCAGCATATCTACGAAGCGTACGACGGTCAATGATATGAACAAATATGAATCAAGCCAAATTCAAGGCAACTCCAACATATCTTTTATAGAAATTGAATGATTAATCAATTACATCATTTTATTATTATTTGTTTTGCAAACAAATCATCCCTACTTCAACCTAAATTTTGTTTACGAATAATTATCATTATATATAATGTTAATGATATTTTTACAACGTAGTATGTACTATAGTAAAAAAAATATAATTTGTCACTAAAATGATATAATAGAAATTAACAGTTAATTTTTCTTTTAGTGACAAAATTAGCAGTCAATTTTTCTTTTGGTGGCTAATATCTAGATTCCTTATTATTTAGAGGCCACACTTATTTTTGGTCGCTAAAAGATATCTTTAGCGACCAAATTTTTTTTGTCTCTAATTTTTTGGTCGCTATTAACCCATTTTCTTGTAGTGTATAAGATTCATGGTATTTCTTCTACTAATGGGATTGTTACAGATTATTTGGAAATTGGTAATCTTTTTTAGTGTCATTTTAAGAATAGCATTAATTCTCCTATTCCTATTAATGCTACCTCTTTCAACATTTTGGTGGACAATGTTATTCCATATTGTTTAAAAAATGATTTGGTTCTTTCGGTTACGGTAGAAGAAATTAAAAAAGTTATTTTTAGTGGGACAAATTCTTCTACACTAGGGCCTGATGGTTATACCTTTGAATTCTTTAAAAACACTTGGGACATTATTGGTAAAGATTTGTGTAAGGCTGTTCTTTACTATTTCAATAATGGCAATATGACTAGAGCAGCAAAAGCTATGGCTACAGCTCTGATTCCTAAACGGAGTCATGCTTCTGATGTGTTGCATTTTAGGCCAATTTCTTTATGTAATATTTTTTATAAAATTGTGGCTAAGATTTTGGCGAACATGTTACATTGTGTTATGCCACACATTATTCATAACTTTATTCATGTTGCTGAACTTCTTAGAGATTTTAATCGTTCATCTATCAATAAGTTTTTCTCTGTTAAATTAGATATTCATAAGGCTTTTGGCCTTCGGTATCTAGAGATTTTTCAATTTCTAGGCTGGCTCAAAAAGGTTTTCCCAATATTTTTATTTCTTGGATTAAAGGTTGCATTGAAGATGTGCATTTCTTGATTATTCTTAAAGGTTATATGCATGGGTTTTTTAATTCTTCTTCGGGTCTAAGGCAAGGTTGCCGGTGTTCTCCTTATCTCTTATGTATTATTATGGATGCTCTTTCCAATATTTTGGATGATGGCTCTCTTACTGATTGCTTTGAGGGGATTAAGTCTGAAAATTACTCTCTGTCCCATCTTCTTTATGCGGGCGATTTGCTCATTTTTGGGAAAGGTACTTTAGAAAATGCTCGTAATCTTAATAAGATTTTGAGTTACTTCTCTTTGATTTCAGGTTTGTTTATTAATCCGGATAGAAGTTCTCTTATTATTTCTAAAAAATTTAATTTAGAAGCTACTATTAGCTTTATTCTTGGTATTAGAATATCTTTGTATCCTTTAAAATATTTGGGTTTACCTCTTTCTGGTAAGAATGTTAAAATTTCTGATTTTCATTCTCTTTTTAAGCGTATTACGGTTCTCTTAGAAGGTTGGAAAGCTAAATTGCTTTTTTTTCTTGTAGGGTTCAATTCTTTAATTTTACTATTTTTAATATTATTTCTTATTAGATTATAGGTATTGCTTGACCCAAATATTGTTTTAAAATCATTAGAAAGCTTGCTCTAATTTTCTGTTTCATGGTGATCAAATGAGTAAGAAGATTCATATTATTGTCTGGGATAAAATTTGTAAGCCTAGAGAAGTTGGTGGGCTTGCTATTTTTGATCCTGGAGCCCTCAATTTTTCTTATAACTGCTCTCTTATTTGAAGAATTATTAATGATATGGGACCTCTGGCTATTTGGATCAAATTTAAATATAATTCTTTTCTAAAACCTTGGTCGTCTTCTGTTTCCCGGTTCTGGAAAAATATTATTTCTACTGCAAGGGAAATTAAAAGTAAAATTCATTTTAATATTTTTCCCAATAGTACCCTTTCTTTATTTTGGGATCCTTGGTGTATGGGGATATCTATTCATGAGATTGCTATTGCTGAAAGGATTTGTTTGTATACTTATACTGGGAATTTTGGTGACTGGATTTTGCTTAACTGCTGGTCTTATCCTCACTTTTTGCTAGCGAAAATTAGTTATATTGTTTCTCATGTGGCTATTTCTGATTGTCAAGTTTCTAATATTTCTTGGAATAATGTTCTTATTCCTTCTTTTAAGATGTTTATAAAAGTTACAATGTTAATATCAATAAAGTGGATTGGTATAAGCTTATTTGACATAAGAGATATGCTTTGAGGTTCTCATGTTATGCTTGGTTGGCAATGTTGAAGGGGCTCAAAATGACAAGAAATTTGGTTAAGAGAAATCTGAACGTTTCTACTACTTGTATCCTTTATTTGAAAGATGATGAAAGTCATAATAATCTCTTTTTTGAGTGCGATTATTCTTTTAATATTATTTATAGTTTCTTACCTCATGTTAATTTTTCCATTTTTTAGGCCTAATTTGGAGCAATTTTTAGATTATATATTTTCTCTTAATATAAATTCTATTTTTAAGAATATATAATTATTTTTTATTTGTTGTTCTATTTACTTCATTTGGAAAGAGAGAAATGCGAGAATGTTTGAGAATGTTATTACTAATTTTGATATGCTACGCAAAAACTATTCTTTTTAATATTTTTGCTAGGATTGCTTCTTGGAAGTCTTATAATTCTATTATAAGTTTGTTGCATTAATTTTGGATTTGTTTTTCTGGGTTTCTTCTTATTTTCTCGTGGTGTTGTTTGCTTTATTTGTTTTAGTTGGTTTTGGCTATAATATAGGGTTTGGGCTACTCCTCTATAAATTTTTTGTTGTTTTTTCTTTCTTTGGCAACGAGGTTTCTCTTAAACCTTGGACTTTGTTTTGTTTAATTTTTTGGGCATTGTTACTTGCTTTTGTTTTTGTTTGTGCAGGGTGATTTTTTGGTCTCATTTTGTTGGAGCTGTTGGTCTATGCTGGTTGATTCTCTAGGATGTTGGGTGCCAGCTTGAAGATTGAATTCTGTTAGCTTCATTCTTAATTCTACTGGGGAGTTGGATTTTCTCTCTGCTCTCTTTGGTACTTCTTGAAAGCATTTGGGGTATATGTGATTGGAGGTTTAATTATATTTTCTATATTTGGTGGTACTTTCTCTTGTGGAGTATCTTGTATGGAGGTTATTTGATATTGCATCCTTTGTTCGGGATTACCTTTTCTTTATGGGGTTGTTCGTTATTCTTAATTTGTTGTATAGAAGCTTTGCTTCTTTTTTTCTGCCCTTAAGGAGTTTTTTCTTTTTTCTAGTTTAATTTTTTTGTGTGAATTTGTAAGTTTTTCTTTGTTTTTTCTTACTATTCATTTGTAATTTTTTATTTTTGGAATGAAATTAGGCATTTTTGCCCCTGTTTTTCTCAAAAAAAAAAAAAAAAAAAAAACTGACATCATTTATAATTTGTTCTTCATTTATTTTTATTTCCGGCTAAAAAAAGAAAATCACTATAAAAATTTATCCTTTACATTAAACCTCAGATCCAGTTAGGAAGATCTGAGCACAGCAGGAGATTAATAATTTGCAAGTTAAAATAATATCACGAATCCTCGCTTTCAGCACCCTCCTCCATGTTGCAAGCTATCGAGATATTCATCTGCTGCCACTAGATATATTCTAACATTGTCCGTACGCTAGAAACTGTTCTACCAACTCATCCTAATCGCTTCTTCGTTGTCATCTTTCTTCTCTGCTTTAAATCTTCAGCTTCAATCTACTGAGAGTACACGTAACAGAGAGAGAGAGGTAAAAATAGATGAAGCTACTCTGCGATGTTTGCGGCGCCGACGAGGCCGCCTTGTTGTGCTGCGCCGACGAAGCTGCCCTCTGCTACTGCTGCGACCGCCGGGTCCACCGTGCAACCAAGCTTGCCGGCAAACACCCCCGCTTCTCCCTCCTCCCCTACACTCAAACACACCCTCTCTGCGATATTTGTCAGGTCAGCGAAACTTGTCTACTTCAACAAACTTTATAAAGTTAGCTTATGGTGTTTTTGTGATTGGTGTGGTATAGGAAAAGCGGGGGATTGTGTTCTGCACGGAGGATAGAGCCATACTCTGCCACGAATGCGACTCTCCCATTCACGCCGCAAATGGCCTTACAATGAAGCACAGCCGTTTCATCCTCACAGGCATTGGCCTCTCCTCCGCCTCTATTACAGCATCCTCGCATTCGTCAGAGCAAAGCATCAATAAAAAGAAAGTCTCCCACTCCCAGCTTTTCTCGTCGCCCACGGTTGAGTGCAGCAGTACCAGTAGCATCTCCGATTACCTGATTAAAATGCTGCCTGGCTATCAGGTTGAGGAGTTTCTACTCGATGACTCCATGAATTACACTGCCGGCGATGTCTTCTATCAGGTGTGTGTTCATCCGTATTTACGTTATGAATATAATAATAATAATAATAATAATAATATAACGCAAAAAATGCACAATAATATAAATTCTCAAATAAGAGGATTGTTTTTATTTTTCTCTTGATTCTTCCTGTTGCGTCCTGGAATATCTCCATGAATTACACTGCCGGCGATGTCTTCTATCAGGTGTGTGTTCATCCGTATTTACGTTATGAATATAATAATAATAATAATAATAATAATATAACGCAAAAAATGCACAATAATATAAATTCTCAAATAAGAGGATTGTTTTTATTTTTCTCTTGATTCTTCCTGTTGCGTCCTGGAATATTCGCGGCGGTAGAGAAATATATAATTTAACGTCTTAGCGTTGTACGAAGATCCAGCACACAATCAGATAAGTGAGAGGGTGTAGCGTTCAGAAGAAACACCAAAGTTTTTACGTGGAAAACCCCTGAAAAAGAGAGAAAAACCACGGGGCCTGGCCCGGTTTGAATGAATCCACTAGTATTTGTAGTCGATTACAAATGAGGCCCTTCCTTAGGAGAAGGCCTTGGATTGATGTAGCAAATGTACATCATATAGATTGCATTACATGGTAAGAGTTACATATACAAGTTTGTTTGGCCTGAAGGACCGTAGTCGGCAGGAGACCGTGGTCGGCAGGAGACCGTGGTCGGCAGGAGACCGTGGTCGGCAGGAGACCGTGGTCGGCAGGAGACCGTGGTCGGCAGGAGACCGTGGTCGGCAGGAGACCGTGGTC
>NW_021319941.1:70922-81698 GCF_001605985.2 Dendrobium catenatum | reverse complement strand
TAATTTTTTAATAACAGTTTTTTAAATAATGTGTTTAAGAACATTAAGATATACCCTAAATAACATTATTTAAAAAATATATTTAGATAATATGTTTAATAACTGTTTTTTTAATTTTTTTCGTGGCCACAAGAAAACAAAAAAGAAAAAATACTGTGGGGTTTAGTCCCACCCGCATAGAGAAAATGAATTTTCTTATATATAAATAAATGCATACTCAACAAATTTACGCCCAGCTTGTGGCTGCAGATGAGTTAGGTTTACTTTCATGCTATTGGATGGAATCTGTATTTCTATTTTATTTAAATAAATACATTTTGTGAATTACCGTCGGCTCGTTTGCTGCCTATACAGGAAGGATGAAAAAGATAAAAAATTATTTGATTTATCCTATATTTAAAACATCATAAATAAATAAATAATACAAATTAAATGTTCATACCAAAGTCAGTGGGGGCCGTGCCCCTAGGGCCCCACACTGCATCCGCCAGTGGGCACGGGCCCCACACTGCATTCGCCAGTGATTGCAGAGTGACGCGTTGGCGCCTTCAGTGGAGGCAAATCTTGCTGCCGGCAATATCGGAGCTGCACACAACTCTCCTTGGCCTATTGGTTGAGAGCTTTGGCTTCCAATTAAGAGGTTTAGGGTTCTAGTCTATGCGTATGCGTTGTGTGTGTGAGTTTGCCTTAAATGACCTAAATGTCCAAAAAAAAATAATATCGGAGCTGCATCAGCTGCGGACTGGAATTTCTCAGTTCCCGATGCAACACTGCATATTCATCATGCAACGTTAATCATCTCAGCCACTGCCGTTGCCGCCGGTGCCAATGTTGTTAACGAGTCATCGAACATGAAAACGATCGGAGCATATAACCTCCTCGCTTATCCAGCGGTAACTACCGTGCAAGTCTTTGCAAAGAGCCGTGGACTCCTGAGGAAGTGTTCGCTGTGCCTCAGCTTGCCTGGGAGCAATAAAAGGCCATGCAGGGCATCAGCATGGAATTTCTAATTGAGCTTGCTCGCCTGTGAAAAGGGGCAAATTCAGCTTTTTTTTTTAGGTGGGCAAAAAAAATTTTTTGGGTGGAGGATGGCCAAAAATGCTTAGGATTGATAAAATGAGGACAAAAAAATTTTTCTAGAGGGGGCAAAATACTTAAAATACCTAAAATATTCCAAACTATTCCCTTTAAAATTAAAAAAAAAAAAAATTTGAGGGGGGGGCTCCGCCCATGCCTGTGAACCAAGTTTTGATAAAAAGGCTAGAACTGATTGAAGCTGTGAATGTGAAATAGATCGATCATCTGCATATAGGTGTCTTTCTGTCTGGTGGGAGAAGATGGCTGGTGTGCGTGGTAAAATCACTTTTTTTTTTAATCTTTTAATTTTCTTATGTTCCTTTGCTTTGGTGAAATCTAGCGTCGGCTCAGATCTGTCATTCTGTCGTTAACGAATAATCTAACTACAAGGGCGTTGATTGCAGTTGAGGGTGTGATTGGTATCAGGTGAATGGTTGATTCATGCCAGATTTCTTTTTAGTCTGTGAGATCGTTGGATTTGCTTGGCAACCTCACTTGATAATTAAAGAACAAGATGTGATAAACGCAAGAGAATTCTGCTTTTAGAACATGGTGTTTCTCTTAGTTAGAATGACCTAATTATACATATAACCTTTATCGATTATGACCCTAAAAGTCAGATGCAACCAACCGTAGCATTGGTATTAATAAATATTGGTCGCTTGATATTGGAGATCGATCAGGCGAATAAATTAGTCATTTTGAAACGAGGTCCGTTCGGCATGAGTTTCAGTCGAATGCTTTTTTATATATAATTTAGCACATAAATATTGCTTCCCTTGGTTAAAAGTCCTGCACGTTCTTGTCAAATATTTCTCTCTTTTGATGGAAAAAATTTGAGCGGGACCAATACAATTATGTTAGCCGAATATATGCTATGAATTTGTGTAGGCAGTATAGACATTAACATCTAAAATCAGTAGTTTTATTTGCAAGTGAAAATTTTGGAATGTATAGTTGCAGTAGCTTTGACATTCCTAGGACCGGAGTTTATTAGTAAAGAAGAAGTGTCTTGATGGTAGAAGAGACTTATGGCGTAAAAATATCCCAAGCAGAGGATAATTCAACAGTCAAACCATCAAAATGATGGGTGAAGTTCTTAAGGGATTCAAGGATGACCTGTTTGATCAATTCATGAGATACAAGACAAAACATGAATTATATAAAATTCATGGTAAGTTTTACGCATCGTGCTAGCAAAGAAGAAGTGCCTTGATGGTAGAAGAGACTTATGGCCTAAAAATATCCCAAGCAGAGGATAATTCAACAGCCAAACCATCAAAATGATGGGTGAAGTTCTTAAGGGGTTCAAGGACGACCTTTTTTATCAATTCATGAGATGCGATACAAAATATGGAATGTAGTAAATTTACGGAGAGTTTTACGAGTCGTGCTGGTAAAGAAGAAGTGCCTTGATGGTAGAAGAGACTTATGGCATAAAAATATCCCAAGCAGAGGATAATTCAACTGTCAAACCATCAAAATGATGGGTGAAGTTCTTAAGGGATTCAAGGATGACCTGTTTGATCAATTCATGAGATATGAGACAAAAAGTGGATTGTAGAAAAATTATGAAGAGTATTACCAGTCGTACTAGAGTGTATATAGATGATAGAGTATGGACTGTTGATATTATCTACCTCATGACTTATTTTAGAGATTTTGATGATAACAAACATATGCTTGGATTATCTAATTTGTGTGCTAAGTATTTCAGGTGTAATGATGTGCATTATAATTAATTATGGGGTTTACATTACATAACTCAAGTTCAATTAAATGTTGAGATAAATATGGACCAACATGGACAACTTGAAGGATTTTACATTATCGTAGTAGCATGTTAGTGGTCCACTAATATTACTTGTATGATTTAATTTACTCACAATCTAAATATTTATTAATTATATATTATTTTTGATATAGAAATATATAATATTACTTTATTAAATAAATTTAATAACCTTCATTTTTTTGCTTAATTATTTAAATAGAATCTGCTGCTAGCCATTTTAGCCCTATTTTGAATGCATATGAAGACTTTTTTTATCTTCCCATGTGGCTAGCTGTTTTATAGCCATTTGAATCACATATATATTTAATATAAATGAATTATTAATGAAATATAATATTATTAAGTGAAAAAACATATTAGAATAATATTTTTATTCAAATGTGGCTTTACTTACCCTTTCTCTTTAAATACCTCTCTTCTTCCTCATGTAAGAGCTGCTCAAACAAGAAAATCTCCAGCAATTCTTCCATTTTTTCTTTCCTCTTTACATGCTAAATCTTGAGAGGAGAAGCCTTGATTTTATTCCAATAGTTCTTTTCATTTGCGAGATCAAAATCATTGTTGGAAAGAATCAACACACAAAACTGAGTAACATCTCTTGAGTTCTTGAGTTTGCTTTCCATCTCTAAATTTTTACTTGTTGTTCTTTTAGCTTTTACCATATATTTCTTTCTTGAAATATTTATTTTATGGTGAAATACTTATTGAAAATTTTATATTAAAGTTTTATATATAACATCTTTTAAATCCATAAAGTTTACACTACTAATAAATTAGGCTTTCGCAGCGCTTTTTTCTAACCTACAGCAGCTGTTTTTGCAGCGGTTTAAAATCCGCTGCACATCCGCCGCATTTGCTTTCTCTAGCAGCGATGTTTTAATTGCTGCTGTAGGGGTGTTTTAGCAAGTGCTAAAACCGCTGCTAAAAGGTAAGGTCGATTAAAAAAAATAAAATGCAAAAAAAACCAATTTTTATGATTAACATAATAGATGTTATAATCATGGCACATGTAAGAAGGAAGGTATAGTGAGCCTATGAGAGAGGGTAGATAAAAGTCCTTTGCCAGAGTAAACAATGGGAAGAGTTGTACTGTTGCCGATTAGTACTTGACCTAAGCCTTGATAAGAAAACATTTTGTAGAGAGTGGAGATCAGGTGTTAAATGAGTAGGAGAAGCAGGGGATGATGAATGACCACAATAATTTCAAAAAAGCAGGCATGAAGGTTTCAGTGGAGGTAGTCTGAGAAGAGGGAGGAGGATGTTAGTAGAAGAGTTATGAGAGGTGTCCATTATGCAATTATGCAAATGACTCTGATATCATGATAAAATACTTGAAGAGCTTAGCTAACTACAGCTATTTTTATGAAAATAGAAGTATCAGAAAACTAACAACTAAGAGAAGAACAATATTTGCATTAAATACTGCTATATCCCAATTGCTGGATACAGTAACTGCTTTCATACAAACAAAAAAACTAAACCACCAATTAATAAAAGTAGAAAAATTATAGAATGTGTCATATGTTCAATGCAAAAAAGAAGACAAGAGTGCTTTGATGGTTCAAGCTAATGCCGCACCAAATCATTAAATAATATTTACTACATTGAAGGCTTTGCCATAAGGAATTCTACAATTAGCTCCAAATATGGAATATCTTCAACATGGAATTTTCAAACACACATCTAGCTTTACAACAGAATAAAATTTTGATGCACAAAAAGGAAGCACAACCTCATGCACTAAGGAAAAAAAGGTTGTCACAGAATTCACACTAGAAGAAACTTAAAACAAATTCATAATTGTATATATTCAACAACTTTGAACTAAATAGTATGCACTTCTCTTATAATATTTCAAAACATTGGCCATACATAATGAAAATATTGTGCCCATTTATACTACGCCTTCCATTCTTCTACACTTTGGATGTCAATTAGGCAAAAATTTATCATTATCTCCCTATTATTAACATATAAGTCATCAGTAAAAAAGAAGGTGATAAATAAATTAATAAATGAAAATATCTAATTTTATAATTTTACATACCATAGTTGAGCTTCCTGGTAGTGGATGTTGTCTCTGATAATTTTTCATGAATTGTCTAACCTCACTATGTAGTGTTTGAACCACCTCCTCAAGTTTTACAACTCGATCAAATGCAGTATTGCCTCCACTGTTGATGCATCGAGTCGTTGTGTTATGAGGAAAATATCTGCTTGGAGTTACCCCAAAACCCTGTGTACATACCCTCCCTGGGTGTTCTGGCCCCATGATTGCTTTGAAAACTTTTTCATTGGCCTCAAAATTTTAATCTTCTAGCGTCAACCCTTCCTCGGCAAGCATTTCAGAAGCACGTGCCTAGATTTAGAAAAAAAAAAGTTATCATTCAATAAATCGATCATGTGAAATGTTACGATTTTACCCATTTTCCTCTGGCCTCCTCAGATGACCATGATCCATTTTTACGCTTGCGATTGATTTGCCATAATAGCAGGCGATCTCGTATAGACTGCAAAAAACTGAAAATTAATTTCCTTCATATAAATATAAATATATAAGCAATTTGAATATGTGTCGTTTCTTCCTGTCTCCTGACAGAGCTCACCCGACCCATCGTATGCGGACACTTTTGTTTTTTTTTTTGCATTTTCTGAATTTCTTAACGCCCTCTCCTACAATGAATAATCGTCATATCAATTTTATTTTTTTGAAAACTTAATAACATTGTTTATTTTGCTAACTCACCTTATCCTGAGGTTGTGACCACTTATTAAAAATTTGACACCACTGCACTGGGTTTACTCCTGCAGGGACAGCCTCCATAATCTCCTGTAGTGGTCTACTATCCCAGTGCTCTGCCTTCAAACTAGTTTTATAATTACACCAATTGGATCCAAGAGACTGTAGTATCCAATGCTTTATGTTTGCAGGGAACTCAAATTTGGCCTAATAAATGTTAAATGATTTTAATTATTAAATAAACATAAATAACATCAGACTATTTGTTATGATACTTACCTCTACTTCAGCTAGCATTCTATTTTTAAAAGGTTCCATCCCTTTATTGCGCCAATCTGAGAATGAGATCGGTGCCAAAATAGGATCTCTAGCTATAACCCCTAAGTATGAACCAAGCAGAATAGACTTTGGTATATTACATGGCACCCTATTCTCATTAACTTCAATGTGAACCCCTGTACCTAGAGGCATGCTCTGTATGTCTGCACAAGTAGTTCGACCTCTCTTTTTTATTGGAGCACACTCATCATTTGAAAAATAAAGATGTAAGAGACAATTATTTTATTAAATTATTAAAATTGACATAAATAAATAAATATTTAAGTGAACAAAAACCTATGAGTCATATTCCATCATCTGCCATTGCACCTGCCATCTTAAATCTTAAGATGACTGAATCGGGGATTGTTCGTTATTATTGTAGTCATCAGCATTGGATGAATTTGGACGCACTGGAGTTGATGTATTATTAGAATTTGTACTAATCTGCTCTACACTGAAAGATCCTCGATGTGTAACCTTCTTAGCACGCCGGAATGAGCTAATTCCTGTCATTCTTATTTGTGCAAACAAAAATCAAGGAGAATTATTAAAATATCGTACACTTAAATATAAAAAATCTGTCACATGAGTAGAGCATACAACAAATTATTGCCTCGCAACCAATCCATGAATAAGAAGGCATCCAACGAAATGAAAAAAACTGAGGAAATTCTCATTAGCAAGGAAGATTTTTTAAATGTTCTGAGAGTTGATTTTGAAATGCTAATAAAGTAGCTAATGCCTTGTCACACTCCAAAGTTTATGAAGTGCTCATATGGCCTATGGTTTCCAGTTTCCTGTAACTGTATCATGTACTGAAACTTGTTCAAGGAATATGGCAGTAGTTTGTAAGGCAACCTGCAACAACCGTGTAAAGGAAGAAATAACATGTGATCCCTGCTGTTACCAGGAAGTTAAGTATCTAGAGCGGAAGGCAACCCGTAGCTCCAAAATTTCTTCATGCAGTTAGCTTGTGATTTAAAGTCAAGGAAAACCCAAAAAGTTGAATTATAAACTAGTCATGATATTAGTTTAATCAAGGATCTTGTTATCGTAAAATTTAAGAAACAGTGGTTCAGAAAAAGGAGTTTTCTAACAAAGAAAGCACATATAAAAAGCTTTCTCAAAACAGCAGAAAAATGAAAAAAATGGAGTTATTGGGAACTTGGTTTGAGGTACCAAACAGTAAAGAAGAAATAACTTTACCATTTTAAAAAAGAATAAGCACAAAAAATGCCCAATCAAACTAGGCCTAAAAGAGAATATAATAAAATTCATTTTGTGTTCCCTATGAGTGTACATTATCAGATTTCCATGGCTTCCCTACTATCCACCTCTGTCACTTGCACCCAGTTTAGAACAAAGCTTTCCTTCTCTTACATCTTTTATATTCTTAGTCTAAAATTATTCTTGTTCTAAAATTAAGAGCATCTTATTCATAGTTTTAGATACTGGCCCTCTTGACATCATTCAACTATGAAATGGTATGACCACTCTTACACAAGGATATATCTGAAGATCGAAATTGATGTCAAGGATCCAGGTGAAATCTTAATAAAAAGCTGGAGATCAAAAGGTTTTTGCATGCGCAGACCTATTTCTAACCTATTTATAGTCTATCCGTTCAACAAAGCTTTTATAAAACATTATATGGTTGTATTACATGTTTTCTTTGTCTACTTAACCCCATGGAACAAACTATCACAGACAATTGGAAGGACTACAGGGTCATTGGGTGGTACCATTCACATCCACATATTACATGTAATAATTATATATATTTCTACCAATTATATTCTGACACTTTCCATGTAATAATTATATTCTACTGTGCGTAAACATCTACCTAAGTACCCATCATAAGAACCATATACAAAAAAATGAGAGCTCAAACAGTCTACATGCAAGCTGCTACTTCATTTTTTTTCTACATTAAGAGCCACATTAATCTTAAGAAAAATAAATAATTTATTTTATGTTGAAACATTGAAATATATTGAATAATAAACACATACATCATATCGTCTCACAATTAGGAAGAAAAAAATAGGGTAAGACAAGAAATGGATCATAAATTCCTATAATTAATCTGTCGAGAAATGCTTGAATCAAATACATCTCTAGACTTTACTAGTAAGACAAAGTTCTAGTTTTTATGTTTTGGATCTTCAATGAAAAAAATGGGCTCAACTTGTGATGAGAAAATAAATGGATCATCTGCCCATCTATCACCTGTGTGTATTAATCGTGAAAAGTTAACCAATGTATTTCCGTAATGATCTACTTTAGTGCCAGCTGAAGTTGTGTTAGCTCAATCACACTTGAAGAAGACCACACGAAATAAGTCGGAGTAATTAAGCTCAATAATATCATTCAGTCGACCATAATAAGAAAAATTTCCAACTTCAGTTTTGTTAACGACGCCATAATTTTGTGTCTTCTTGTTCTCATCGTGATCTTTAGTATGCAATTCATACCCATAAATATAAAATCCTTTAAATCTTCGTGCGATTTGCTTAGGACCAACTGCGAGAGCTCTAATTTCTTCTGAAACATTTGAATCATCTACACATGTAATCTAAACAAAAAAATTATTAGTCAAAATCAGCATATGATATTGAAATTGATTGAGAGATTTTGATATCTTACTGTTCGTTTGAACCAATCATGAAAATGTTCATTAACAAGTTTATCAAGAGCTAATGGCGTTAGAGGAAAGTTGTTGGCTCTTTTTTGTCTATCTTCCTCCTTGTACAGATCAATATACTTTGTTAAATGATCATAATGTCGGAGCACATATCTATGACCTTGATTCAATGATAGGACATCTAATACAAATATAGACACTTGACCCAAAGGTTTACCGGCAGTTAAGAACTTATAGGAAACACCATCATCCTTAGATGAAATTGTAGTAGATATGGACTTGGAGAAAGTTGGCGGACCATCCAGATATTTTGAGCAAAATGAATTTCCCTCTTCAGCGATGTATCTCTCAGCAATTGTCCCTTCAGGTTGTGATTTATTTCTAACAAAATCCTTTAATACTAAGAAATATCTGTAAATTATAAAAATGCATATAAATATACCGCCCTAAATAATAAAATATTGAAGCAAAAAGAAAGATATATTACCTCTCAAAAGGGTACATCCATCTATAATGTACAGGCCCATCAAGTCTCACTTCTTCAACCAAATGGATGAGCAAGTGGACCATGATAGTGAAGAATGATCGGAGAAAGTACCTCTCCATATTACATAAAGTTAATGCAATTTCCTTATGTTTCTTGTCAAGTTCAATTGGATTTATGACCTTCCCACATATGAATTTCAAGAAATGTGAAATCCCAACAATGATGGTCAAAACTTCATTTGATGGAGCACATGATCTTAATGCAATAGGCATAATATCCTTAATTAGTACATGACAATCGTGGCTTTTTAGACCTATTATTTTGCACTCTTTAATTTTAACACCCTTGGAAATATTTGATGAATAACCCTTGGGTAACTTCATCTTCTTGAGAACTTCACAAAACATCATTTTATCCTTCTTAGATATGGTAAATAATGCTGGTGGTAAAACATAACTACCATCTGAAAGAACATGAGGATGAAGTTCAGGCTTTACTCCAATTTGAACCAAATCTTGTCGAGCTTGTAAGTTATCTTTAGATTTCTCAAGGTCTAGCAATGTAGAAAAAAAGTTATCAAAAATATTTTTCTCTATGTGTATAACATCTAAATTATGAGGTAATGTGTTATATTAACAATAAGATAAATAAATAAAAATATTGATTTCTTCTTCCACTTAGTGACCATACTGTCATTGATAGACATTGCAGCTTCATACTCTCTCTTCAATATTTTTAACCTATCTTTATCAATTTTTCCAAGAGTGAATTGATGATTCTGTAATTCAGTACAAATTTCACTACCAGAAATCCTTGAAGGCGCTGATCTGAGTTCATCTATATTATCAAAGTACTATTTTTGCTTGCGAAATAAATGAGATGATGTAAGCCAACGTCGGTGGCCCATATATGCAAACTTCTTACTCTTATACAACCATAAGGACTCTGTATTGTCGGCACAACATGGATAAGCAAATCTTTCTTTGGTGCTCCACCCCGACAACATGCCATATGCTGAAAAATCATTAATAGTCCATAATAATGCTGCACACATCATGAAATTTTCTCCACTTGCTGCATCATACCATTGAACACCTTGCCATAATTGTTGCAATTCATGAATCAGAGGTTTAAGATAAATGTCAATATCATTTCCAAGACTTTTTTCACCTGGTATAATCATTGAAAGAATAAATGATGATTGTTTCATTCCACTCAAGGAGGAAAATTTATATGGCACTAGAATCACTGGCCAAATGCTGTATGTGCTGGTCATAATCTTAAAAGGATTAAAACCATAAGTAGCTAAACCAAGACGAACATTATGTTGATCTGCGACAAAATCAAAAAATCTGTAATCAAATGATTTCCATGCTTCTCCTTCATCTGGGTGTCGCAGCTTACCATATGCATTTTGTTGTGTGGCATGCCAAATCATCTCTTCTGCCATTTTTTGGCTTAACATCCAAGAGTAGATCCACTTAAAAACTATGGCACAAGGTTTTTCTAAGGGTTCACTTCCTGAAAGACAATCCACTCACCGTCCTCCATTGTTAGATAATGTTCCTTTTGATTATTGGAAAAATAGAATTAGTACATTTTTAAGAGGGCAAGACTCTCGTATGTGGCATATGCTTACATACCAATATCATACACCCACTAAAGAAATTAATGGTATTAAAATTGAAAAATCTTTTGATGAATGGACT
>NW_021319941.1:55584-70822 GCF_001605985.2 Dendrobium catenatum | reverse complement strand
TTTTTTAAACCAAAAATAAAATGCGAAAAAATAAAAATAATAAAGTAAATGACACTAGATTTATAGTGGTTCGGTCTAAACCAGACCTACATCCATTCGCCAGAGGCACCCTCTGGGTATTGCACTAATACCAATAGTGACTCTCCTTTTGCACCCACAGTAAGGAGGAGAAGCCTTTACAAAACACTCTTTTCATCATTACCCGGTGCGACAGAGAATCATCGTCCTTTTACACAATCCTAGTGTGGGCAGAGAATCCTTCGGCTGTTCACACTCTCCAAGTGTAGGCAGCGAACCCTTCGGCTGTTCACACTTTCCAAGTGTCGGCAGATAATCGGATCTCCTTGACAGATCTTGTCACAAGAATCTAGATAGTAGAAAGAAAAGAGTGAAGTAATCCTAATTCTTAAGTAGAGATTCTTACCTTTAAACTCCAAGTGAAGCCTTCACGCTCCAGTGGTAGGAATCCTCCTTTGAATGTACTCTTACACTCTCTCCTTGGCTATTCTCTCAAAAGGAACGAAGATCAAATGACAAAAAGATTGGGTGGCAGTCTAATTTGGACTATATATACAAAAGAAAAGAAAAACTGCCCAAAAATGGCAAGTTTTCAATTCTGTACGCAGTGGATCGTCCTGTACGATCGTGGATCATCCTGGAAGATATTACTTAAAAGCCTTGAAACGAACCTGTTTGTATATGTGTACGAAATGTTTTCGTACAAGTTGATCATCTTGTACGAACCAAGTTCGTCCGGTACGAACGGTTATTACAAGATCGGTTCCAAAAATTGTAGAAAAACTGTCCTAAGTCGGTTGTATCGTCTGGACGAACATTGGTTCGTCCTGACAAAATTCTTACAGAGACCAGATCGTCCTGGACAATTTTTAATTTCGTATGGACGAAAATCTTACAGAGAGCAAATCGTCATGTACGATAATTTAATTTTGTCTGGACAAAAATTTTACAGAGACCAGATCGTCCTTGACGATATTTAATTTCATCTGGACAAAAATCATACAGAGAGCAAATCGTCATGTACGATAATTTTAATTCGTCTGGACAAAAATTTTACAGAGAACAAATCGTCCTGGATGATTTTTAATTTTGTTCTGGATGAATAGGACTTAAAAATTTTTTCTGGCCAGTTCCTATTCGTTCCATGTGATCTTAATAGGAGATAACTGTCTGATCGTCCCGTACGAACTGATATTGTTTCGTACGATCAGTATAAATTTTATATGATCTCCTTATGTGTGTGTGTGTGTATATTTTTATTCACTCAATTACAATCACTCCCTTTCAAGTTTATTTCAAAGAAAAGTACAAGCTTCAAATTCACAAAGTATCTCATGCTGAATTTGATTTGAAGTCTTCGTAGTCTGGAGTTCAATTTTCCTGAAATGTTAGTACGCACAAGAGCAAATACAAATCTTCTAAAATTATTAGGAGATAACTACACATTTGAACAATAATGTTTGGAGTCATCAAAACTATACAAGTTGCAAAAATGTAAAACATGCAAATAGCAACTATCTTAACAAATGTGATTTTCTTGGTTGATTTTGTTGCAGCCAATTTTTATTTTGGTCGCTATTAAAAAATGTGATAAATAAAATTAATAATTAAAATAACTAATTAGCTTCTAAATGAATAATCATTAGCGTCAAAAAAGTGGTAGCTAAATTGTACAATTTTAGCAACCAACACTAATAAGTGGTCACTAATTTAGCAACCAAAATATAGTTTTGACCAGTAAAACCCTCAGCGGCGATACTACTGCGATAAAGCAGCAACCCAAAAGTTTTTTGTCGCTATTAGCTTTAGCGACAAAGTTATGTGTATTAGCGACCAATTTTGATGGTCGCTAATAACCTTTTTTCTTGTGGAATATTCCATAGTTATAACAGCACTTTGGAGAATAGATGGTCAACTATATTTAACAAGTTCCTATTTATCCAAAATTCATAAAAGATAAATTAACTGTTGTTGTTGGGAAGTTTAGGAAAATAGTAACAGCTATAGCTTTTGAAATAACACTTCCACAATAAGTGTGGTACTTTTTTAATGGAGCATCATAAGAAATTCTCATCTTACAAATGACTAATTTGTATATAGAAGGCTATAAAAGGTACACTTATAGTGTTGGATGATTTAGACTAATTATGTAGAAGTTTTTATCGCATAAAGATAAAGGTAGGTGAGGTATTCATTATGTTATGTGTTAATATCTTTGTATTCCCAACAAGTTAGGAAGCTTGGTATTTCGTTCAGCATCCAATTGGGAAAGTCCTTTGAGAGCTAGATTAGCATGGTATTTTTGTAATTATCAAATCTCTTTCCTCAATTTAAATATTATTTCCAAATATGAAAAGAATATTTGTTCTGCTTCATTGAATAAAAATAATTTGGCATGTAGAAAATTTTGATATATGTTGCTCAATATCTAAAGTTGCTTCTTAGATGGAATATTAAGAATGGATAGAATATGGAAGATGCGTGTATTACTAAAAAATCATGGTCAAAGGACATACATTTTGGGACCATATCAATTTATATAATTTAATATTTAATAATATGTTAAATCATGAAGAAAGATGGGACAACAACAAGCTACAAAATATTTTTTGGATTGAGCTAATTAATTGCATCGAACAAATTCTTATTAATTTTCAGTTGAGTGAGGACATAATAGAATTAATCTATCAACATACAAGCAAATCTATATCATCTTTTGTAATAGAATATAATTTCTAAATAATGTTGTGCGGAATGAGGATGAATCCAAGAACATTATTTGGTTAAGTTAAAATTGAGACATACATAAGCCTTCTTTTGGTGAAGGCTTACAACAAATGCACTACCAACAAACTCTTGACTTAATCAAATGGAAGAGGATGTTGATCAAAATTAAATTCACTATTTGAAGCTCAAAGAATTGATAGTACATTAGATAAATGGGGAATTCATATTCCATTTTTTAATAATTTTTTTGAACCCTTATCTGCAAAGGATCCTGTAATGAGGTGAATATATTCTTCTTCTTTTTTCAAAGCTTGGAGAAATAGAACAACATTAAACATGGATAACCTATCTATCTTCCTTCTTCTACGTTAGCTGCTAATTTATCTACTATTATTGGTCCACTGAATAAATTTTGGAGAAATGGGCTGTTAAACAGCCTGGTGAGGTGATGCATAAATTTTGGCATCCTCCAAATTGGATAAAAGTGAATGTGGACACTTCTATACTCAAATCTAACAAAGTTGAAATTAAAGAAGTTATTAGAGATAATAAAGATAGGTTTATTTTTACATTTGGAAGAAGACAATTTCATTGGGATGATGCTCAAGCTGAAGTTCTTGTTGTTCTTTACCTTAAACAAGTACTAGAAGATTAGGTGTTGGAATTTAACTACATTTTGATTGAAGGAGATAACATCAATGTTATCAACATGTTTCAGGAATGTTTCTTCTCCTTTTAAGCATAAAATAACTAAGGATCTCTTAGATTTTCCTTTTAGCATGACTTTGTCGTGGATTGTAATAAAGTTGTGGATTATTCTATAACTTATGATTTTTTAGGAAATTTAATTTGGAATGTTCTAGAAAATAATCCTCCTTTGTTTTTTTGTCTTTGTTCAAGGAAGAATGTGATAGAATAGCCATCACTTAGTTTGTAATTTTCCTTTTTATCAAGGAGAGTAATTTGTAGATTCTTAAAAAAAAATTTGAATAAAACAAATGCTTATAGCCTTCATATTGTATAATTTTTTATTTATTCATGTATTATTTATTTTTAAATCAATTTTATTTAATTGAATTCATTAATTTGTTGTGAATTTTAAGCATTATTTGATTTATTTACTTTAATTTTTTTTTAAATTTTGAAGTAATCTAATTTATACTTTATTTTTGAAATTTTGAATTTTAGATCTGGTGGCTCTAATCCAACCCAATAAAAGCTACCCAATCCATTTGAATTAAATAAAGGGCATTGATTTTATCATTTTTGACCTACCTCATTTATCAGCAATCAAAAAAATCTCTCTAATCTATAAGGCATACTAAATGAAATTAATGAAAATTGATCATAGAGGATCATCCATATGTGAATTTCTAAACTAATGCCTAGATGGCAATATATTAAAAATTCATTTCACACTTGCTCATCCTTAATGATAGTAAGGCTAAAAATTAGGATTTACTAGTATCTTATGGAGTTTTATTTAGGAATTTTGTTTCCTTTCAGTTAATTGGTCCTAAGGTTAAATTTCTTCAAGCTGTGGAGGTAATGAAAGTTTTATTAAAGAAGTGGTTTTTAGTCAGAAAGATCTAATAAGAGCTTGATCAAATTCATTGGAAAAATGTTTTTTAAAGGTTGGGGAGCTAAGGAATTTAAGGTAATTCTCTATGGAGTGAGATGAAGCTATAAGATAGAACCCTTTCTTTTTTAAATCAGTTTTATTTAAAAGTTTGTGAAGGTTGTTAAATCTTAAGGAACTAATTAAAAGCTCATTAAGAGGGGGGGGGGGGGGGGGGATTTATTGGGGGGGGGATGAATTAGTAATTTAAAAAAATGTCAACTTAAATATAATGATGAAAATATTTTTTAAAAGTTCAAAAATTGAAAATACCAAATTTTAACAACATGGGGGAGCGAACTATCTTATCAAAAATATTGATTTAACAACAATGATTTCTTGATTTATGAAAAGAAGCAATAATCATCAATTTTCTAAGTATTTATAATAGAAGTTAAATGCAGGAAAAATAGAAGTGCAAAAAGGAAAAAATACACCATAGAGTTTTATAGTGGTTTGGTCAACCTTGACATACATCTACTCCCTGGAGTCCTCCACTCTGGGTTTTTCACTAATCACTAAAGGACTCTCCTTATGATCCCATAGTAAGGTGGAGAAGCCCTTATAGACTAATTTTCCCTAAACCTAATGCTGCAGAGCATCGGACGCTATGTCACCCTCCCGGTGACAATAGGGAACCTTGACTCATTTTTGTACCACCTTGAGATGGATGAGAACCTTACCTCCATTTTCTCTCTCTCATAAAGATGGTAGAGTATCTCAGCTCCTTTTTCTCCCTCATGAAGAAGGCAGAGTACCCTAGCTCCTTTTTTTAACTCTTGGTGAAGGAAGGGTACCTCGAGGAGTTGATCTAGAAGCCTCTCACCCATGAGAACTTTTAAGACTCACCAAGGCCACAGGAGGATCGAGGGTGTAGATAACTAGGAGAAAATGTGTGATCCCATCATATTCCTTTTCGTCATGCTCAACCTCACTTTCTCCTTCCTCTTAAAACATTAATTTCTCAAAGACTCCTCTTTTATAGTTCCTTTAGTTGTCACACATTCCTCTCTCTATTACAAAGAGAAAAAAAAACTTTCTTAAGTATTGGGCTTCAAGAAATCCTAAAAATTCAAGTTACCCATCACTAATCATACAACATGATTTCATTTTGTACATTACAATCAGTTCAAACTAGACCCATCTAGTATAATGTAAATAGCTGTTCAAATGAATTATTTTACTTTTTGAACACATCATGTTGTATAATCTAAAGATTGTCCATTATGATCTAGTGCTCTTCTTTCTAATTTATATAGGACTATTACAAATCATCTCCATAAGTCATTCCATACTGTTATCATCATATAGTATATTAGTTGATTTCATGTAAGTCATTCAATACAATATGAATATCCTACAATACGATTAGTTCAAAAACCATGGTTTAATTTGGTACAATCTTTGGGACAACCAAATTATATCTCTGCAATACTTTTGGTACGATCAATATCATACTTTATGATTTTCTATCATTAATTAAACCATTATTTGATTGACTAAAAATGAGGGTAAATTTAAGTAAAATTTCAAATATTCATCCAGTATGAATAAGATCGTATAATACGATTAGTTCAAAAATCAAATTTTGAAAATCTTTCATAATTCATTTGGTGGCTAGGGTTTTCAAATTGAATTGAATCATACACTACGATTAGTTCATAAAAACTAATTTTTAATTAGCCATTAATCCCATTATTTCTATATTAATCATAAGTATGATTGTAAGTTGTATAGTATGATTAGTACAAAAAAATTTAAATTTTAAAAATTATCTCACTCCCCTTGTGTGTGGGTGTATGGTCAACCAAGTGCATACCCTCTTATGTGGCTCGACTCTAGAAATATAAAATAAAGAAAAATAAAATTATAGACTATATTTACTTAACATTCATATTCTACCTAATCTTGAGCTTTCAGTACCTTTGAGTAGTGTATGATTTTCTTGCAAAGTTAGTGCTCACAGATAATGAAATATCTAAAATATTCAATGAGAAAAATAGCATATCAATCAATAATGTTTATCATCGTCAAAATCACAAAATAGGGATACTGGATTACAATAATCTTCTCTTTTATTATGATGGCAAATAATAATAATTCATAGGTATGATAAAAATTCTTTTCTCTTAAGCCCCCCCTCACTAGGTGATATTTTTGAAAATTAGGGGTTCCAAATTTTTATTTTTCTTTTTATTTTTTCTTTTTAATACAAGACAAAAGGAGAAAATAACTTATTAGAAAAACAAAGTAACAAAAACACATTATAATATTAGAACATACAACCAAAACATATATTTTTGTCCCCTTTGACATTATCAAAAATAGGAGGAATTACAAACAAAGAGAATATTATAAGAAATAAAAAAAGTAAAACAAAAAAAAATAAACACTAAAGGTAAGGAAGATCCTGGTCAAGTGGGGGTGGTTGAAAGTATTGATGGATAGAGGTAAATTGATTATATATTGAGGAAAATCATTCTCCCGGCCATCACATTTCTTCCTCGTGCTTTTATTGTTGTTGTTGTTGTTGTTGAATTTGGTAGTCAAGCCTAGTTTCTAATTGATAGAGTCAGTGAATGATATCGTCATGAGGGTAAACAGGGTAGGTAGGTGTAGGTAATGGTATTAGTGGTGGTGCAGGTCCATCTACAGGAGTAGCTTCCCCTTCTTTAACAAACTATGGCTCATTATGCTTGTGCCCCTGATTGAAAGGATATGGAAGGAGGCATCTGAATATAAAATAAAAACAATAATGGGAGTAGCATGAAAATTGATTTATTATTATTTATATATGATTTAACATATAATGTATCCTAAGGAAACATTTTGTTTTCTTTAGGTACTAGGATGTCGAATATGTGTCATATTTTTGATATAATCAATAATCCTTTGGGCTTCATAAAATTAGGTATTCAACATTAATAGTTAGGTGACTACAGAAAGAAGTGGGGTTATATTAACACAATACCTAGCTTTGGGTATAATTGAGGTTCTTAGGACATGCTGGATGACCTGGGCATTCTTATTTAAGGTGTTGACTAGTGCTTGATGTTGGTTTATTAGCACATTCCAAATAATCTAGTTAACAAAAGTTCAATCAAAGTTAGTTATAGAATGGATTGTGGAAAAGGTCCTTCAGAAGAAAGACTAATATGTTCTCCAAAATACTCATTATGATCTTTATGGTTTGGTAGCAAACAAAGGAAGACTTGATAGAGTTTTCCAAATATAGCCTAAGGTTGGTTAAGAATTCATAAAGAAGTTTAGAGTTGAGGAGAAAAGCCATAGTAATGTGAAATTGAAGAGTAGTGAAGGCAAGGATATTCATCACCTTGATGTTAATTGCTTATTGATTTAACATTCTAGAAGGTGTTATTTTTTCCACCTTGTACTTGTAATAGGTATCATCATTTCTTACAAATAGGAACTGATTGTTAAAGAAACGAGAGGAGGAGGAGCTCCCCTGACTCATTCTATCGCATTTGCTGCCACCAGCCATTGGACAAGAAGGTTTGAAGGGTATGGGTTAGAGGGAGTAATGGGTTGAGTGAATTAAAATATTCAAATCCTTCCAATTTATAGAATTTGGCAAATTATATAGTATGATCAATGTTTATATAGTACGATAAGAGAAATTAATTCATGTTGATGAGTTTTTAGAAAAAGTGATCAAATCGTACAGTACGATTGAGTATCATATTAGATGATCTTAAAGAATTACATTTATCCCGAGGAGTCACAGGTATGACATTTAACAAAAGGAATCATACAATATGATTATGTGCTCATACACAACAAAACATAATTATTATCATATCGCCTGAATTGAATTCATCCTAATCCAGTTTGACATGTGTATCGTACAGTATGAAGAGAGGTATCATACCATATGATTGGAAATAATTTTATACAAAATGAATTGAATTCCTCAATGGTTATTTACACATAAATTGTATAGTATAAATATGGCTTTTACAGAATGAATACATAACTTTGACCAAATATGGACCATTAATTAAACTACGGGTTGTGATCCATGCATATCATAATGTACCAATTTGGATCATATAGTACAATATAAAATAAATCTTAAGAATTTATTACGAAGTGAGGTGTGTGTGATGATCAGGAAATACCAAAAATAAACTTTTTTAAGAAATATAAACAACAAAATAACAACACATAAACATGCACAAGAATAAACACATACAATTTAACACATATGAATGAATTATTCCAAATGAATTTTTGATTTATCTTGAGTTAAGCATGAATGTTTATAACACCTAGTTTAGTCCTCATGATGCTAAAGGTGTCATAGGCTAGGGGTTTAGTGAAGACGTATGTCAATTAAACTCCAGTAGTTATATGATGCAGTTTTAGATCTCCCCTGGTTATTATCATGTATGAAGTGGTGCTTAATGTCTATATTCTTTATACTAGAGTGTTGAATTGGATTTTTGTATATACAAATAGCACAAGTATTGTCACACGTAATTGGAATTATTCATATAGTTAGTCCAACATACAGGAGTTTTTTCTTTAGCCATTAGACTTGAGCAACATAGCACCTTGTTGTTATATATTCTTCCTTAACTCTGGAAAGAGCTATTAAGTTATGTTTTATATTCAACCAAGAGAATAAGGATTGTCCTATAAATTAGCAGGTTCCAGAAGTTCTTTTTTATCTACTCTATATCCTGTAAAACTAGAATATAAATATCCTATGATTTTAAAAGAAGTGTTGTGTCTAGAATACCAGGTTCTTATGTTTGGAGTGCCTAAAAGGTTTACAAGGATTTCCTTATCAAAAGTCAAGTGGGATTCCTTTGGATCAGGTGAAATTTCATATAGAGACACACACTAAACATTATATCAAACATTTAATTTTTTTTATATCTACTGATTTTCTATTAGGGTCCTTGTCTAATTGCACAACTGAGTTCATCAGAGTGTTAATTACCTTATCATTATCAATTTCATACTTTTTAATGATTTCCTTATTGTATTTATGTTGGAAAAGGAAGGTTCAATCATCTATCTACTTTAAACTAAATCTAAGAAAGTAGATTAGCTCTCCCATCATACTCATATTAAACTATCTTCTCATAATTTTTGAAAATTAATCACATAAGATTTTATATGAGGATCCAAACATGATGTCATTAACATAAACTTGGAAAATGAGTAAGTCATCTCCTTCTTTCTTTAGGAGGGGGGTGTCTATAATACCCATAACAAAGCCTTTGTCCAGAAGAAATGTGCCCAGCCTTTCATACTAGGCTCTAAGTGCTTTCTTTAACCCATACAAGGCCTTCTTTTCTTTGAATACATGATTTGGGTATTATGAATTTTCAAAACTTGGGGGTTTCTAAACATAAATATCCTATTAAATCACCCTATTTAGCAATGCACTCTTAACATCCATTTGATACAGTTTAAAACCCTTAAAATAAGAAAATTCTACTAGCACCCTAATGGTTTATAATCTAGTTATAGGAAAAAAGGTTTTCTCAAAATCTATTCCATCAATCTGGTTATATCTCTTAGCTACTAATATAGCCTTATTCCTTACTACTATTCCATAGTCATTCAACTTATTTTTAAAAACTTACTTTGTTCTAACCACACTCTAGTCCTCAAGTCTCTTGATTAGTTCCCATACCTTATTTTTAACAAATTGGTTTGAATCTTCTTGCATTACCAGGATCAATAATTAATCAGCTAAGGCTTGATCTACATTGGTGGGTTTTATTAAAGAGATAAAAGTTGAATGACTAATTTTCTTCCTAAGTCCATACCTAGTTCTAAAACCTTTAGATAGGTCTCCAAAAATAAGTTATTTAGGATGACTAGAAGAATATCTCCATTCTCTAGAAAATGATTCTTGAGGTTCTACTCTATCTTTTATAATAATGGCTTCTATCCTTTGAATGTCCTCCACTTCTACTTCTTCAGGTTTATATTCAGAGGTCCCATTTGATTCATCAAATACTATATCGATAGACTCTTCTACTATGAGGGTCATCTTATTGAAGATTCTATAGGTCTTACCTACATATGAGTAACCTAAGAAGACACCTACATCAGACATGGAATAAAATTTTTATAAGGTTTATTTTCCATTGATTAAGATGAAGCATCTACAACCATAGATATGCAAGTGAGAGAGGTTGGTTTTCCTATCCTTAAGGAGTTCATAGGGTGTGTTATTAAGCTTGGATCTAACATTCACCCTTTTTAAAACATAATAACCTATATTCACTACTTCTACCCAAAAATACTAAGGAGGTGAATATTTAGCTGGCATTGCCCTAGCAGCTTCCAATATCAATGATAGAAGGATTCAAACTTGTCATTTTTAAACTCTCAATGAAGATAACTATGAAATGTTGAGATTTCACATCATAATTTCCTTTAAATCTAGTTGCAAAAAGTTTTAAATTCCTCAAATGACTCACTCTTATGTGCTAGGAACCTAACCTAAGTAAATCTAGTGTAGTCATCTACTATTACAAACCTATATGCCTTTCCTTCTAGGCTAGTTGTGCTAATTGGTGCAAAAAGGTCTTTATGAAGGATTTCTACTGGCCTAAAAATGTTAATGTCTTTGATTGAATGAAATAAAGACAACATATTTCCCTAGTTGGCAGGCATCAAAAATACTAACTTATGTATGCCTCTAACTAGGTTTTTATGGGTGATATTCCTAAGATTCTTCATTCTTGCATGACATAGTATCGTATGCCATAGCCAAGATTCATCAATTATAGTTTTTAAATGCAAGGAATTTTAATTTTTAATACAGTTCAAGTCTAGCATGTAAATATTGTTCAATCATTTTCCTTCCAACACAAGTTTTCCATTTAAACTTATTATGCTTTTTTTAGAAAGAAATTGTATATCACCCTTTATCACACAGTTGATTAATACTTAATAAAGTATGATTTATACCATCAACTAGTAAAACATTTTTAATTATAAAGTTTTAGAGTTGCCAATTATACCGTAGCCCACCACTTTCCTAGTGGTGTTGTCCCCTAATGTCACCTTGTATCCTAACCTAATCTCTAAGGAGATGAACTACTTCATATCCAATCATGTACCTCAAACATCCACTGTCCAGGTACCACATGCTCTTTATTTGTCTTTTGTGAGAGAACACCTATATAGTCATTCACAAGTAAGATTTGGGAACCCAAGTGAGTTTGGGCTCCACCTTATGCTTGAATGAATCAGATGAATGCATGATATGCTATGATGAATTTAGTGTAGGTCTCCATACTGCATGTGTCTTATGGTGGATTGTGCGAGTGCAAGTTATGTGACCTAACATGCCACAAGAGTAACACCTAACACCAAGAATTATATTTATTAACCTATGTGGGTCATTATGCCTTCTCTTATGTTTAGGTGATGCATGCTGTATCCAGGGCTTATAAAATTATTCTAAGGTAGGTGGTGGTTTGTTATTCTCAAGTGCAGATAGTTTTATTTCTTGAAATTTGTTTGCACTTTCAAGAAGAGATAGTTCAATTTTTAATGCATGCTCCCTACTATCTAGTTCAGTTGCACATGTATCTAACACCTTGTATGCTTTCTCTAGTTTAATATGTGATGTTTTTAAGGAATCTTGTGCATTATATAGGTTAATATGATTCTTATTTAATGCATTATGTTCATCTAATAAAGTCATAAATCACTATCTAAAGTAGAATGCTCGGTAATTAAACTAGCATGCCTGCTTTATAAGTTAAAGAATTCAATGTTTTGAGTAACATGCATCTTCTTTAACATCCTATATGAGTCTTGATTTATTTTTGAAATAATTAATAATTCATCATAAGATAGCTAACATACCACATCTTAATCTGATTGATCAAGATTATCTTTACCCAAAAGACACAAGTTTGTTACCTCCTCCTCTTCTCCTGCTTTTGATGATTTTGAAATAGAGCTAGCCCAAAAATCTTTTTTAATCTTTTTCTTACCACTCATGAACTTTGGCTTCTCTTCACCCTTCTCCTTGATCAGGTAATTCTTCATGTTGGGGCAACCAGCTTAGAGGTGAAATGATTTTCTGTAGTAGAAATAAACTATGTTAAAAGAAGCTTTAATATTTTTATTGCTTTTAACTTTTCTCCAATTATGTTGATAAAATCTTTGTTTTCTTTTCAAAAAACTCTTGAACAGTCTTTTCATTAAGGCAATGTCATCATCATCCTCTATTGCAGAACTGTCAATGGAATAAACATTTAAATTTTTAGATCTAGTTATTACAGTTAACTTGGCATCATAAGAACTAGAAACTATTGTAGAATCTTATTGACTTTTTTTTTATATAGTTTGATAATTTTCTACCTAGAGCATGCAAGAATGTCATGGGTGAACCTAGTATACATTTCAGACACATTCTCGCTAGGTTTCATATGAAAGAGTTCAGAATCATGTATTAAAATATTTAGCTTAGACTATTTAACTTCACTAGTTCCCTCATAAGTGATACATAATCTATCCCAAATATCCTTCCCCATAGTCCATATAAAAACTCACATATTGTCTTAATATCTTAAAGAACAAAAGAAATTCAAACATTTAGCATTTAATTGTGCGAGTTCCCTATCATCATAACTCCATTCATTAAAAGAAATAACAGTTTTGACACTATTAAGTACATGTGATGGAAGTGAATAGCTAATTTGAATTATATGCCAAATTCTACATTCAATGGATTATAAAAAAGTAAACATGCATATTTTTTAGAAATCAAAAGGAATATTTTCAAAGAGTGGTAGACAAATTATCGAGTAACCCTTCGCAATCTTATGATTACCAAAATGAGCTATTGATCAATTTTTCAAAAGTTTTGTAAAACTTGTTTTTAAATCTCACTCTATATTACTTAAAAGTTTGTGAAGGTTAGTAAACCTTAAGGAACTAGCCTGAGCCTCACCAAAAAAAGGTTTAATTAGTAATTTAAAAAGAAATCAACTTTAAAATAAGGATGACAATATTTTTGAAAAGTTTAAAAATTAAAAATACCAAATTTTAACTAATTTTAGAAGCAAACAAGTTTAGCAAAAATATTGATTTAACTACAATGATATCTTGATTTATGAAATGAAGTAATGATCAGCAATTTCCCTTAGTAGTTATAAAGAAATTAAATGCCAAAAAAATAAAATTGCGAAAAGGAAAAAATATACCAGAGATTTTTATAGTGGTTCAGTCAACCATGACCTACGTCCACTCCCCGGAGTCATCCGCTCTGGGTATTGCACTAATCATTAAGCGACTCTTCCTTTCTCCCACATAAAGGCAAAGAAGCCCTTACAGACTCAATTTCACCAAATCTAATGTGGTGGATTACTGGATGTTGCAACTCAGAAATTAAAGATTGTGAATTTTATGATAATAAAATATTATGTTCCTCATTTTATTATTTCTCCTAGCATATGGATATATATTTTTGTGTGAACTAAAATTTTAGGAACTCCAGATTGCTAAAGACTTCAAGATATGTTAGAATAAGATTTCATGTAATAGAGTCTGTATATTTCTATTTTTTTATTTCTTAAGTCTAGATAATTGTATTGTATTTAGGTAACCATGCACACACACAAGGAGTGAGAGTTAAAAATAAAATTGTTAAAGGTAATCATATTGTATAATATATAATTATACTGTTTGATTTGACTTAGTTTTCCATCCAAATATAGTTAATCAAATTATTGCTTAAATTTTTTGAACTAGTTATACAACACCATGTCATGTTGTATATATGACTAACATAGTACAAAATTCCTTTCATGCTGGATAATACCAAATGAGCTAATTCATTTTTGAATAGTTTGTATAGTATGATGTCAGGTCGTATAGACAAATGACAAAGTATGAAATTTTATTCATATCGAATCGTACCAAACAAACTTGTTCATTTTTTAACAGTTCATATAGTACGAAGTCAGGATGTATATATGACTGATAGTGTACAAATTTATGTTCATCCCAGATCATACCAAACAAAGACCTAATTTTTGAACTGTTCTGAATGTACAGTACGATCGGAAGACCATTTCACTTGAATTTTTCATTTTTTGGACTATTTTTCATGTCTTATCTATATAAAGAGTCTTAGAAACTGACTTAATGAATTTTAATATGAATTTCTCTTTAGAGTCACCATCGAGTGTGAGTGTTTGAGAGAGATTGTGAGAGTGAAGTGTGAGACATCAAGTGAGGGGGAGTTGTGAGGGATTCACAAGGTTGCCCAAAGTGAGGATCTCTTTATCCTCTTTTAATTTCTGCCAATCTCCATATAATGCTCTTGAAAGAAGATTATCAACATTGTGCCAAGGTACTTTACCCTCACTAAGAGGGTGAAAAAAGATGTCAAGGTACTCTTCCTTTGTGAGGTCGATGAAAAAGGATGTTTTGGTACTCTTCATTCATGAAGAGGGTGAAAAAGGATGTGACGGCATACTGTCATCACATGGAGAGTGTAAAAGGCATCAATACTCTATCGCATCAGGTTTGTGGAAGAGAGTTTATAAGGGCTTCTCCGCCTTGCTGTGGGTGCTAAAGAAGAGTCACTACTATTATACTGTAATATCTTGAGAAGTAGTCTTCAATGAGTGAATGTAGGTCAAGTTTTACCAAACCACTATAAAATTTGATGTACTTCATTTGTTATTTATTTTTCAAGCATTTTTATTTTCCATATTTTAAATTTCTATGGTTGAAAAGTGCTGTGATACTAATTTCATTAAAAACATCTACATAATTTAGGAATATTGATTTTGAATTTTATAAAAAGGCTTTCAAATTATATAAGAAGTTTAAATTTTAAAATAACAAATTCACTGCACCCCC
>NW_021319941.1:44302-55564 GCF_001605985.2 Dendrobium catenatum | reverse complement strand
CCCCCCCCCCCCCCCCACACACACACATACTCACTCTATATTACCCTTTGGACAGTTCTAATAGGTCTAACGACCCTCACAAACTAAGAAGTGGTATCATAGTTTATTTTTAAAAGTAAAGTTTAGACTACTTTTTGTAGCACGATCATGGCTACTTTTGGAACTTGAAACACTCTTGAGGGATATTCAAACACTATACCACATTATTTGATAACATTCCTTTCGATTTCTGGAAAACTTGCATGTCTAATTTTTTGCAATCACTTAACTATCACATGTGGATATTAGTACAAAATGGTTACACTAGACCTACTAGACTTATTGATAGACTTAGAATTGAAATACTATTCACTGATTGGATATTATAAGAAAAAGAATTAGCATAATTAAATGCAAAATGTTTGAATATTTTTTCTATGCTCTAAATTTTGAGGATTACATGTGTGTTTCAACATGTAAATGAAAAAAGAACTCTGGGATAGACTTTCCATAACTTACAAAAGAATAAATGAGGTAAAGCAATCTAGGTTGAACATTTTATTACATGACTATGAATTATTTTGCTTGGAACCAAACAAGTTAATTTTTTATATGTATAGAAGATTTACTTAGATACTCACCTCATTGCATGCTTAAGATAGAGAACTTATAAAATCAGAGAATGTTAATAAAATTTTACATTATTTACCTACTAAATATGATGAATATGGATTATTAGTGTCAAGAAGTGAACCTAAATTTATTTAGGTTCCTAAGTTTAATGTTTCATAATTTTATAGAGACGCTCTCATACAAACCCCGTTAGAGCATTTGGTACCTAGACAATGGATGTTCAAAACATATGACTAGAGATGTAAATCAATTAATATTACTGGAGGCCAGTACTGCAAGCAAGGTAACAGTTGGAGATAACACCACTAGGAGAGTGGTAGGAGTAGGTATGATTGGTAATACATGAATTTTTTAATTGAGAATGTCTTATTGGTAGAAGTCTTAAAACATAATTTGTGAAGTATTAATAAGCTTTGTGAAAAGGGTTTTAACATAAATTTTTTGCCTACAAGCTGCATAATAAGCCAAAATGGAGTTGATGTATTGCATGGAGTTAGAGTAAACAATATTTGCATGCTTGATTTAAATAGTGTTAAATATTTTAATGCTTTTTATCAGAAAACCATTACTGATGTATCTTGGTTATGTCATAGAAGACTTTGTCATGAAAGCATGAAAAATCTTAGAAAGATTACACTGAAAGAATTGGTAAGAGGTATACCCAAATTAGAATTTACTAAGGATCATCTTTGTGATGCATGTGAATTAGGAAAACAAGTCATGTCCTCCTTAAATTCAATTAAATATTTTAGTACTAGCAAACCCCTAGAAGTCATTCAGATGGACCTATTTTGACCTGTTAGCAATATAAGTCAACGAAAAAAAGTTTTTGGGTATGTAATTGTTGATAATTTTTTAAGAATAGCTTGTATTAAGTTCTTAACACATAAACGTGACCATTTAATGAGTTCAAATTTTTTACTTAGATTCAGAGGAAGCTAGGTTATGAAATTCTTGCAATTCTTAGTGATCATGGTGGAGAATTTGAAAATAAAAAATTTGAAGTCTTTTATAAAGAGCAAGAAATGGATAATTTCTCTGCACCTAAGACACTTCAATAGAATGGGGTTATTGAAAGAAATAACAAAACCTTAATAAAAGCTGCTAGAGCCATATTGGTTGAATATTCACTTGCTTTTTTTTTTTTTTTGAAAAGAAATGCAATCTATATTAGCATTACCAAACCAAAGAGCCTAAATACAAGCTAATTGAGAGTTAGACCCGAAATCACATTCCTCCTTTACAAGTTTAACAAAGGGGGAAGGGAGCGTACTCTCACTAAACAATCCCAACATAAGTCTTATGAAAAGGCTAAGTTAGCACAATAATCTGCTAACCTATTACATTTCCTACCAACAAATTGAAAAATGACATTATTCCAATAACTCAAACCAAAGAAATCTTCATTTTTCAATGCCTCCACCTAACTTCTTCTCTTTGTTGTACATGTTGTGAAGAACTTGGATCACATTTTAATTGTCTCCCTCTATAATAACACCTAGCATTGCCTATATAATTGTTCAAAACTTCCTTTAATGACTTAAAAGTATAAAGTTCCACTTGTGCTAAGTCCCAATGCAGCCCATAAAAGCCAAATGCACGGACAAATCTACCATTGTAGTCCCTTACAATTCCTCCAATACCTGCTCCATAGTTACTCTTCAGCAAATCATCTATATTAATTTTGTACCACTCGGATGGAGGGGGACGCCAGAAATCTGAAAACAATTCGTGGGATTGGCCAGCATCCCAGTTATTCGAGAGCACCTTGTTCTGTTTGTCCATTCCAACAAGACTAATCACACTTGAAGCAATAACTGAATCACTATCTTCTTTCTTTCCATATTTAGCCTTATTTATGTTGCTCCATGAGATCCATAACAGAGAAAAATATAACTTTACCATCATTGAATTTGTGTCAGACAAAGACTTCAGCTCTTCCATACAATGCTGAAATGAATTGAATAGAGGAATAAAAAAACCCATTTTCTCAGTTTACAAATTACCTTTAACAGCTTTGGACAATTAGTGGTCACATGATCCACACTCTCCACCTCTCCACATCCTCTTGGACACAAATTACTATCGGCTAGCTTTCTTCTCAAAAAAAATTCTGCTGTTGGAACAGCACCTTTGCATAATCTCCAAATGAACAATTCCACCCGAGCAGCTAAATTCATCTTATGAATCCAAGAGTAATGATCCTCTCTTGCAGCCACTTTAACATTTTCTTCCTTAATCATATCTGAAACATACTTCCCTGAAAATTTCTTTTTTAGCTCCATGAAGTCCTCATCATCACCTTGGCAAATCTGAATGTTGCTAATCACAAACACCAGGTCTTTCCCAAAAAAAAAAAAAAAAAACAACTCCTCTATATTCCATCTGCCATCTAAAATAAAGAAGTTAAGCAAACTATTATCATCTTCAAAATTAGCAACATAAGTGGGCCATCTGAGTAAACTTTTATCCAATATCCACACATCCTTCAATACTTTTATATTTGTACCTCTCACCACATTCCATCTAAAAATACTTCTAAGTGCATTCCAGCCACTAGAGATGATCCTCCATGCCGAAGAGCCGCCCTTTAATACATCATTTCTCCACCAATCTTCACCATATCTAGCCAACAGATTCCTGTTTAAGAAAGAATTCGGCTTCTCTACCAGATTCCAAGCAAATGTTTCACTCATTGGTTCCAAGCTGTATATAGCCAAATGAAGCCCCCATCCCCCCCAATGCTCTCGATTTGCACAACTCTTCCCAAGCCACATAATGTATTCCATGTTTTCCATCTTGTTTATTCCAAATAAAATTCCTGCAATACACATACGAGAATAAGTGAGTGAGATATTAAGAATAATGGAAGATTACAAAAAATTAATTTTGCCAAAACCAATTTTCCAACAAGGGAAATATATCTATTTCCACAGGCATTTAAAATCTTCAAGGATTTGTCCAAAAGAATTTGAAAATCTACCTTCCTCAATATCCTTAAAGCCATCTTTGTTCCCAAATAGTCCAATTCTTCTACCACCTTAATCTCCATGATCCTTGCAATTTTCTTCTTCTTTCTCCTCTCAACTGTTCTACCAATAATCATTGCAGATTTTTGAAAATTCAGTCTTTGTCCCGTCCAGCCGCAATAATTGCTTAAAATGCACTTCACCTTCTTAATACTCTTTAGCTTAGCTTCAGAAAGTAAGAGGACATCATCTGCATAAAGAAAATGTAATACCTTATGACCTCTTGAAGCAACCTTAATGCCTAAGTCCTTGCCTTCCTGGAGAAAGACATTAGATAGCAATTGGGAACATATGATAAATATAAATGGTGAGAGTGGACAGCCTTGACGGAAACCACTCCTCCCCATAATCCACTTGGAGAGTCCTCCATTGATTAAGATAGAAAATCTTGGCTCCATAATGCATTCCACACCAGTTTCAAGTACTTCTCGGGAAAGCCCATTCTTTTCATCATCTCATAAAGAGTTTTCCTACACATGCTGTCGTAGGCTTGCTCCATGTCCAGCTTGATAGCAACCATAACTACACCTGATTTAGAAATTCTGATTTATTAAATAATTCCTGAGCTAACAGTAGATGATCTGATATGCTCCTCCCTTTCACAAAGCAACCTGCTCTTCTGAGATAACCTTGGGAATTACCAACAAAAGCCTGTTCAACAAAACCTTAGCCATAATTTTATAAATAGAATTGCACAAGCTAATCGGATGATAACCATCAGGGGAGATTAGGTTACTTATTTTAGGAATAAGCACAAGAAGCATGTCCTTCCATTCCTTACACATTATACCAGTTTCAAAGTATCTCTTCACTACTTTACATACATCACTCCCTATAATACTCTAGTAATTTTTAAGAAAAGAATATGTTATGCTATCATAGTCAGGGGATTTGTTACTGCCCAGCCCTTTGATAACTTCCCTTATCTCTACATCTATAATATCTACCTCCAAACTTCTTCTGTCTGCATCAACTAAAACAACTCTCGGGATAGGCCAATTGTCTATGCACATCCCCTTTGCATCCACTTATTTTGAAACAAATTGAAGAAAACATCATGCTGCTCCTCGTGCTTCTAAGTGAGATCTCCATTAGCTTTTCTAATTTGAGAAATCCATTTTCCACTTCTTCTAGCATTTGCAAAAGAATGTAAAATTTTAGAATTACTGTCTCCATCCTCAATCCACTTCATCTTTGCTCTTTGTTTCCACCAAGTATTCATCCGGGCAAGAACCATATTAAGTTACTTGACTTTAGATCTCAACCGCCAAAGCTTCTCTTCACTTAGCCACCCCATACTAGCTTCTTCTTCTTGAATCTAAAATATTTCTTCTTTCAATTCCTCCTTCTCCTTAGAGAAATCCTTTATTTTAGCCTTGCTCCAATAATATAACTCCTTCAATGCTTTATTATATTTTTTATTAAGGATTTCCATATCATCTCTTTAAAATCCCTTGCTCCATACTCTAGCAATAATATGTGTCGAAGCTTTATAAGAAATCGAAACATCTTCAAAATTAAGAATCCCACTCCTTCTTCTAGAAGTCTCAAAAATCTTTAACACAATTGGACAATGATCAGAAGATACTCTGCCTAAGTGTCTTACCACCGCTACCTGAATACCATTGATGGCTATGGAATTAAGTAAACACCTATCCAACCTCTCAAGTATTCAATCTCCTCATATTTTATTGTTACACTAAGTGAACCTTGGTCCAATAAACCCCACTTCATGCAAGTCATTCACAATTATAAAATCAGCCATCTCTTTGGGACCTAGTGAGAAAATAAACTTCCTTCCACCTCTCTTGTCCTCTTTAGACAAAATAAAATTGAAATCCCCCCCAACGATGAAAGGAACCTTTTTATTAGCCACCTCCTAAATACTTCCCCATAACTCTCTCCTCTTCACAACCTCCTTGCTCCCATAAACAGTTGCAATCATCCACATACCTTTATTGAAAACATTAAGGTCTCAAATAACACACTGCTCTGACTTCTTTAGAACTGAGAAAGAAGCCAAATTTGACCTCCACATTACCATAATACCTCAAGATAATCCTTCTAGTGGAAGAAGAAAGAAGTCCCAATCAGGTCCCATAAAATTCTCAAAGGAAACTTTGTCAAAAGCATTGATCTTAGTTTCCACCAACCCCACAAATATAAAACCATGATCTTTAATCACCTCCTTAAGATATAGATAGGCCTCTTTTTTCTTGACCCCCCTATAATTCCAAAATGCTAAGGAATTCATTAATATAATCTAGGGGATGAGCCCTCTTCCCTCCTTTTGCTTCCACCACCATCAAAATTCCTTCCACGAGGAATATTCTTAATTGTCCCAAGCGACTTTAACTCTTTTTCCAATTTCATCTTATTCACCTCTCCACTAGCACCTCCATCCCTACCCAAAATACTTCCAGATTTATTTCTGTCATAACCCTTTGTACTACTCAAATCCACTGCTATACCAACACAACTTCCTTCACCTCCAGCCAAACTCCTCTCTCCTTCTAACATATCTTCATCCAACATATTCTCATTAACCCTTTTCAAAATATTAAATTTATTAATAGGATTTGATATACATGGAACAACAAATTTTGAGATCATACCCAAATCATCTTCGGAATTGATCTCGCATTTGTCAAAAATATCCTCTCTTCATCTCAACTTCAGCTCCATTTCCCTTTTCCATGTGCCGATCACCTTCCAAAATGAATCCACCTTCTTCTAACTGTTCTGCATCATCAGTCAAAATAGCTTGCTCTTGGTGAGAAGAAACCTTCCTGATATCGAAAGATAGATCAGATCTCTCCTCCTGGACAACCGAGACCAATTTAGCAATCTTCTTAACAAATCTCAAATTACTAGACTTCACAACATTGCTTCTTTAAATAGCCCTTCTCCCTTTCTTGTGGTTGACAAGAATCCACAGCCCATAAGAAGGTTCTTTAACCACCTCATGCATAGTTTCACCTCCAGCTCCCTCATTATTATTATGAACAGCAACCTTCACCTCCTTGGTAATGGGCTCTCTATGGTTATAATCACTCTTCACGTGCCCGATCATCCCACACTCAAAACAAAAGTTCGCCACCTTCTGATATTCCACCTTCTGGAAAAGCCTTCCAGAAATGTTATCAAACCATACTCCCAACGGAAGAGGTTGATCATGCTTCACCCGAACACACACTCTAGCAAATTCCCTCCTTCACTATTGGAAAATATTCCCATCCATCATTAATGGTTTACCAATTCTTGAAGCAATTCTTGCTATATTTATTTCATCTCAACATTGTAATGGAAAATGCAGCATTCTAATCCAAATTGGATAGGTTAGCCCCTTCATGGATAAAGAAGAAAATTCTGCAGACTATTTCTCCATTCCTATAATATGTCAATTAACAAACCATGGACCTCCTGACATAACTGCTTCCAACATCTCTTCTGATTTAAATGAGCATAAGAACCAACCCTTCCCAAAGTGGTGAAGTGAAATTGCCCAAAATGACTCCATTGCCTCCTTATTTCCCAAGCTACCAAATGAGACAATAATTCTTTTCCAAACACCTTAATCACCACCAAATTCAACAGTTTCTTTGAATTTGAAATCTCCAGATCCTCAATCATCCTCACGGCCTTACCATCTTCTGACAAAATCAATTCATCTTCTTTGAAATCAAGTTTGATATACGGCATGTTACTCCAAGGATTAATATTACCCATATTAATAGTAGTATTTGGCATTTCATCATTCACCTTAGCCACTTTCGGTCCATTACTATCATTCACCAACGAATGAATATTATTATTAACCAAATTTAGTGAATTTGCATTTATCAAACTGTGTCCAGGGAATTGCATTTGAATTCCCAAATCTGTTAACAAAAATCTTCATTCCTGATGACGACATAGTAGGATCCAAAGAGATAGAAGAAGAAAAACCTTTTTTAGTTCTAGGAGTAACATTGAACACACGTTCATCAATTCCTTTACCTTTTCCTTCCACATACTTGATATTTTTGGGTGCTACTTCAGACACCTCTTTAATCACCTAGGGGCCTTGCAATTTAAATAAATGATCATCAGAATCCATTTTGGATTTCAGTAACAGCGATTCATTACCTTTCACATCTAACTTCGAATTCCCTATGAAGGACAGAGACCTTATCGCCGGGGCCTGTGCTTGCCGACGGCTCTCCGCTGCCATCAACCACACATAGTCCTGATAACCAGGAACAAATTTCCGGAATGAAAATTTGAATTTACTATAGTTTCTCTCTCTAATGGTTTTCCTAGAGTTTCTCTCTCTAACCTATTTCAGTTCGGATCTCCCCAACTTTGTAGATTGAAGTAGTTAATATAGCTTGTTATATTTTGAATAGGGTGAACATTAGATCTAGATTGAATAAGACATCCTATAAACTTCCTAAAGTTAGGAAACCTACCCTCTCACATCCATATTTCTTTGGATATTAAGTGATCATTCATAATAATGGTTAAACTCTTTTGAATAAATTTGATCCTAAATTTGATGAGGGAATTTTTTTAGGATATTCAAGTGTTAAGAAATCCTATAGAGTTTTTAATAAAAGGACATTGGTTGTAGTGGAGACCATACATATAGTTTTTGATGAATATGATGTTTCTAGAGAATCTAAGTTGGAAGAAGAGCATGTTGAAGAGATCTCCCAAGGAATAAAAAATGCAAATATTGAAGAAAATGATATAATAGAAAATACAATGCCTAGAGAATGAAAATATTCTAAAAGTCATCCTAATGAACATATTTTAGGAGACCCAAGTGAAGGAGTTAATACTAGGTATGGACTTAAAAAAGAAGGGACTGCTCAGCATTTATTTCAATGATTAAACCCACTAATGTAAATCAATCACTTTCTGATGAATTTTTTATTCTAACAATGTAGGAAGAGTTAAATAAATATATTAGAAATAATATTTAGGAATTCATAGAAAGACCTAAAAATCAAAGTGTTGTTGGAAATAAGTGGGTTTTCAAAATAATTTGAATGATTAAGGTGTAGTGGCTCAAAATAGGACAAGATTGGTAGCTATGGGGTATAATCAAATAGAATGAATTGATTTTGAAGTGAAGTTTACAAGTGTAGCTAGACTTGAAGTAATTAGGGTACATCTACCCTTTACCTATTTTAAAGAATTTAAATTATTTGAAATGAATGTTAAGAGTGCCTTTGTTAACGGGGTGATAAAAAAGATGTTTATGTTGAGCTACTGGCAGGTTTTGAAAATTCATAATTTCCTATTCATGTGTTTAAATTGAAAAAGGCATTATATGAATTAAAATAGGCACCTAGGACATGGTATGAAAGGGTAAGTACATTCCTATTTGAAGTATCCTTTGTTAAAGGGAGTGTGGAGACCACTCTCTTCTTAAAAAAAGCAAGAGATGACATACTCATTATTAAAATATATGTTGATTATATATTATTTTGATCCACTAATAAAAAGGTTTGTGATGATTTTTTAAAAATAATAAGTAAAGAATTTGAAATGAGTTTCATGGAAGATTTGAGTTACTTTCTTTGTTTTAGCATAAAACAAAAAGAGGATGGCACATTTCTTAGTCAATTAAGATACATTAATGATATCCTTAAGAAATATGAAATATATAATGTTAAACTAATCAATACACTGATGAGTTCATCAGTTCAATTAGATAACGATTCTAAAGGAAAATCTGTTGATCAAAAGAAATTTAGAGGGATATTTGGGTCATTACTTTATTTGACTTCTAGCATACCCGATATCATGTTTAGTATTTTTCTTTGTGCTAGATTTCATGTTGATCCAAAAGAATCCCAATTTGGTGAAATAATTTCATCCATGATGATTGGTCAGAAAAGCAGTAAAGTCGTCCAAGACGATCAGATATCATCCGAAATGATAAGACACAGGCGATCGTCCTGATGAGTAAAGCTAGATGACCATTAAAAAAGAAGATCATCCTGGCCGATTAGGTGGATCATCAAGGATGATACATGATAATTGATCGTACCAGCAAATTTTAAAAATGTTTAAAACATTGCCATGTGTATCATTCGGGATGAATAGGTGGATCATCTGGGATGATCACCAATAATTGATCATATCAGCCAAATTTAAAGGGTTTAAATGTATTGTCATGTATATCATCCAAGATGAACATGTGGATCATACGGGATGATTTTCCATAAATTGAGCAAAGAGTAAGAACATCATCCAGGATGAAGAGAATCAACGAAGATGATCACAAATGATTGAAGCAGAAGAAGATCAGATCATCCAGGATGATAGAGCATCATACATGACGATCAGAAGAAGAAAAGTCATATTATACGTTTAGATGGAATTTTAATAGTGACTTGAACCAATCGTCTAAGATGAGATTGTTAAGATAGTTCTTATTTGCGTGCTTTACATTTTTGCAACTTATGTAGTTTTGATGATTCCAAAGATTATTGTTCAAATGTGTAGTTATCTCCTAACATTTTTTAAAAGAATTGTATTTGCTCTTGTGTGTACTAACATTTCAAAAAAAACAAACTCCAGACTACGAAGACTTCAAATTAAATTCAGCATGAGATACTTTGTAAAATTTTAAGCTTGCACTTTTCTTTAAAATCAAATTGAAAGGGAGTGATTATAATTTGAGTGAATAAAAACATACACACAAACATAAGGAGATCATATAAAATGTTTATACTGATCGTACTGGATGATATTCGTTCGTACAGGACGATCAAACAGTTATCTCCTCTAGAGCATATGAAACGAATAGGAACTTGCTCGAAAACTTTTTCTAAGTCCTATTCGTCCAGGACAAAATTAATTATCATCCAGGATGATTGGTTCACAGTAAAATTTTTGTCCAAACAAATTTAAATTATCGTCCGTAGCGACTGGTCCTCTAGAAAAATTTCATCCCGACGAAATCAAAAATCGTCTATGACGATCTGAACTCTGGAAAATTTTCGTCCAGACAAAAATAAATTATCATCCATGGCGATTGGTCCTCTGGAAAATTTTCGTCCAGTTGAAGTCAAGAACCATCCAGGACGATTGATTTTCTGTAAAAATTTCGTCCAGACGAACATATTCTCGTGCAAACGATTAACCGACTTAGAACAGTTTTCAGCAGTTTCTAGAACCGACCTTGTAATAACCGTTCATACTGGACGAACCTAGTTCGTACAGGACGATCAGCTGTACGAAGGCATTTTGTACACATATTCAAATAGGGTCGTTTCAGATCGTTTAAGTAAAATCGTCCAGGACGATCCACGATCGTACAGGACGATCCACTGCGTACAGAATTGAAAACTTGCAGTTTTTTAGTGGTTTTTCTTGTCTTTTGTATAAATAGTCCAAATTAGACTGCCACCCAATCTTTTTGTCATTTGATCTTCGTGCCTCTTGAGAGAATAGCCAAGGAGAGAGTGAAAGAGAGCATTCAAGGGAGGATTCCTACCACTGGAGTGAGAAGGCTTCACTTGAATTTCAAAGGTAAGAATCTCTACTTGGGAATTGGGATTACTTCACTCTTTTCTTTCTTCCTTCTAGATTCTTATGAGAATATCTATCAAGGAGATCCAGTTCT
>NW_021319941.1:16450-40866 GCF_001605985.2 Dendrobium catenatum | reverse complement strand
TATATATATATATTCAAAAATTGTATAATATCCGATCCTGCTAACCCTAGCTCGGACTTCTCTTAGGGAAAAATTATCTTTTGAAAATAGGAGATCTAACTCAAGACAAATTAATTGGATAAGAAAAAAATATATGTTCAAAACTTGGTTCAAAAAATAATACTTTATAGAATAATATACCAAAGTAATTTGTCACAATTATGAAATTTGAAATCAAGTCTTTGAAAATATCAAGTGCACATGAATTTTTCTAAGATTTAAAGGTTTTGAAAGAGATGGAAGCTTTTCTTTTTGTGGGCTCATTTTATGCCTCTTTTTAATTAATTGTTGCACTTTGCGCAACTTTTGATTTTTGATTCACTTTATGTATCTTTTAATTTTTTTGCGATCAATGCGCATCTTTAGTTTTGGCGTCATTGGCCACTTTTTTTTTATTAAGCTAGATCCCTTTTTAAAACTCTTAAATATTCTCAGTTGTGTGTATATCTTCTAGATATTATAGAAAAAAACTCACTCTCTAATAAACAAAAGAATAAACCACAAAACATAATCAAATTCATATATTATACAATAATAAGATTTCAAAGAACTTTAAAGTAATATAAAGACTTTGAACATTATAAATACAATATATATTACTGTAGCAAGGTAGAAAAGATCTTAATTGTAGACTCCAGTTATTAATTTGAGATAGACTTTTGCTTAGAAAAAAAAATTACACCACTAAAAGAGGTTAGAGGCAAGGAAACAATCAACGGTGTTACTCCCTTTAACTGATTTAGAGATGTTTAGTCATTAATTATAAATTTCCAAAAACCAAAAATAAGGCAAGATATCATTTCAACTAAAAAAGGAAAACCAAAAACATCAGAGATGTAACAACTAAAAAATAACAGTAAACGTAATACACTAAAAAAAACAACTATCAACAGAGTAGTAAACATGCAATTTAAAATTTATTCAGCAACAAGTTTATATAATTATGAGCCACGAGCCTCCATTGTCCATGTACCATATGCTCTCATGATATCTTTGGTGAGAGCATACCTACAAAAATCATCAACTATCAGATTTAGGAACCCAAACAGGTTTGGGTCCCTTCTTATGAAAAGAAAAATGCAATGCATTTGTGTTATGCTGTGAAACATGAAATTTTGGTCTCCATACCCAATGAGTACTATGGTGAACAGTGCAAGTGTGTGAAATGTGTTCTAGCATGCCACATGAAAAATATCTAAGTCCGGGAAAGAGATTTACTAATCTACTTTGGTTATAATGCCTCTTCCTAGGTTTTGGCTTTAGATCAAATGTTGATGTATTCCAATTTCTCTTAAGCATATTTTATTTAGCTTTAAACCTCAAGTTAGCACTTTCTAAAATAGCATTATCAACATTCAAATAATGCTTTTTATGCTCAGATTCTTTAGTATAAGTTTTAAAATCAGGTTCAAGTAAGGTGTAGGATGCTTTCAAATAATCATGCTTAATAATCAAATCATAATGCTTTTTCTTTAAATCATTAAATTCATCAAGTAAAGACATGTGATTTCTATCAAGTAGAGTGTGATCCTTACTTAAACTTTCATGCTCTTTTTGCAAATTCAAAAACTCCAATTTCAAACTAGCATTCATTTTCTTAAGTTTCTTATTTGATGCATAAATTTTCTCATAAATTTCAAATAATTGATTATAGGTTTGTTCACATACCTCTTCTTAATCAGATTGACAAAGATGATCACCCATTAAGAATAATTTTGTTATCTTCTCTTCAGCTTCAATCTCAAATGAGTCAGATGCAGAATTCACCTAGAAAGCTTTTTGGTTCTTCTTCTTATCCTTCTTGTACTTGGGTTTCTCCTCACCCTTCTCTCTGCTTGGGTGCTCCTTAAGTGTAGGACAATCAGCTTTAACATGTCCAGGCTTCCTACATTCAAAGCAAACAACATCATAAGAACTTTTAAAATTTTTGTTATCCTTATCTCTTTTCCACTTCTAATAATACTTATTATTCTTCCTTAAAAAGCTTTTAAATTGCCTAGTGATGAAGGCAACATCATCATTTTCATATCTGAAAGAATTAGTGTCCATGTTGTTGGCCTTTAGTGCCACAGTTTTCTCCTTCTTTTTCACCTGCATCAAGATTTGTTTGATTCACCCCTTTCTCGTAAGCAATGAGTGATACAAGTAAATTATGAATAGAATAAGTATTTAAATATTTAGATTTAGTAATTGTAGTGATTTTAGCATCAAAAGAAAAAGGAAAGCATCTCAAAAAATTTTTGACTCTTTCATAATTAGTTAGCTCTCTTTCTAATGCATGCAATGAGGTGATAATTTGAGTAAACCTAGTATACATATCAGGAATTGATTTCATATAAAAAGGTTCATAGTCATGCAACAAAATATTCAACCTAGATTGTTTAACGTCAGTGGTTCTTTCATAAGTTACACACAATCTATCTTAAATTTCTTTACCACTTACACAAGTTAAAACACACATATAATCTTTAGATTTCAAAGCACAAAAACAATAGCTTAAGCATTTTGCATTAAGTTGTGCTAAATCTCTTTCATCAAAAGTCCGTTCAATAAAAAGAAGTTCAATTTTAATGGCATTAATTTCATGAGAAGGTGGTGTATAACCTTCTTTAACAAGCATCCATATATGATAATCAAGCGATTGTAAAAACATAGACATGCGAGTTTTCCAAAAATCAAAAGGAATATTGTCAAATAAAGGTGGTTGAGTAATAGAACATCCTTCTATTGTATTATGATTACCAAAGTTAGCCAACAATCAAAATTCAAAAGTTTTCAAAAACTAGATTTTATGAATCCCGCTCTGATACCACTTGAAAGTGTTCTGATGGCACTTGAAAGTTCGATAGGGATGTTAAGCCCTTATGAACTAATCTTAAGGCTAACCAAGAGGGGGGTAAATTAGTATTTAAAAAAAAAATTGATCAAAATATAACCTTAAAATAGAAACTAAGTTTCACCACAAAAATCAAAGTGCAAAAACTAAATATAGAAGCAGTAATAAAGAACACAGAATTTTATAGTGGTTTGGTCAACATGACCTATATCCACTCCCTGGAGGCACCCTCCAAGTATTGAACTAAACTCAATATCTCTCCTTTGGCCCCCATAGTAATGTAGAGAAGCATTTACAAACCTCCATTCCACCAACCCAGGTGAGGCAGAGAACCTGACTCCTTTTGCTTCCTCTAGAATCAGACAGAGAGCTCAACTCCTTTTGCTTCATCCTAAAGCAGGTAGAGAATCTTGATTAGATGCTAAAATAGACCTCTCTAGAACCCCCAAGGAACTAAGGATGATGACTGGAGAAGAAGACGATGGATCCTTGCTTGGAGCAACCTTTGTGAACCCCCTCACAAACTCTCCCTCACAATATCCTCTCTCTCTCTCTCTCCCTTGCTCTCCCTCTCCTCTTGGCTCTCTTAGGTCAGAATAGTAGCAAAACATGTTTTTTGGGTAGAACAAGAGGTCTTAAATAGAAGAGCTTTGGAATAGCTCATTAATTGCAACAAACTGATTTTATCATCCAGGATAATACCAATATCATTCTATATGATTAGTGTAATTTAAGTTCAATCATCCAGGATGATTTAGGATGATCAGAAGCTTTTTGTTCATATCATACAGGCTGATATAAAATCATAACATATGATCAGTACAAATAATTGAATGCTATCCATATAATTGCACTGAATGGATGTCTAGATGATGGAAAAATAGCTTGATCATTCAGGCCGATCTCACAATTGTCTCATCCATTCGAATCATGTAGAGCATCGCTTTAAATAGTAGTTGGCCAATATTGGTCATTCAGAAATAACTAAGGTTTTTTTGAACTGATCGTCTTGGCCGATCCTACAATCATCCAAGACGATATGATGGAGCAATCAAACTTTAATTGCTTTCTTAATTACCAGATTAATTTAGGCATAATTATGTTGCATCATCTAGGATGATGTCATGGATGATATTCAAAAAAAATGTCATGGATGATATCCTGGATGATGTCCCAAAATAAATAATACCTAAATAGACATGGCAGCTGATTCTTTCTGATTTGAACCTATCTTCCCGGGCGATATAAAGATCGTCCAGGATGATGTGCTTAATGATGGTTGCCTTAACCAGGATGACCAAATTAGGGTTTTATTTTTAACTAATCATCCAGGCCAATATTTGGATCATCCTAGATAATGTGAGTAAAAATAGAAAACTCTAACTCAGATAGAAAAAATTCCCCGAAGTTTGTGTCTGCAAGGTTACTTAGCATCAGGAACCATATCATTTACAATAGACTCAAGAAAGGAAAAAGTTTTACAAACTGACTCAGATCTAGTCTATCCCAATCTTGAGCTGGTTCAAATTATAGTTTGATCTTGTGGACCTAAAATGTTAGTAGTCAAGGCAGTCGTTGAGAAACCAAAGTATTTGCTATTATCAAAATTATATTCCCTAAAAAATAGATTCGTAATAACATGTAAATCATAAAATTGACTAGCAGTGTATGAAATAGTGTTTATAAATTGTTTGATTATTTTTAAACTTTTCATATATATGATCTATGTTCATACTGTACATTCTGACTCATTTTCACATTAAAAATATAGTTTATGGATATTTTTTATGTATTTTCTATATATTGAGTCGTAACTTAGATTTCTATTTATTGTGAATTTCTCTTGAGAGTGGAAAAAGAGAGTAATTTGGGAAAGTATTTGAAAGTGGAGAGTGAGAGATCTTGCAAGAGGAAATTATGAGGGATTCACAAGGTTTCCAAAAGGTGAAAATCTCTTAGTTTTTTTTTTTTCAAAACTCTGCCTCACATCTTTTAAGACTCTTGAGGGAAGATCTTTGGACTAGATTGAGTACTATGCATGCCCTAAGAGGGTGAAAAAGGATGATGATAGGATGATGGTACTCTACCTTCACCAGAAGGGTGAAAAAGGATGATGGTACTCTGCCTTCACTAGGAGGGTAAAAAGGGATGATTGTTCTCTATCGCACCAGGTTGGTGGAAGAGAGGATTTATAAGGGATTCTCCACCTTGTTGTGGGATCAAAAGGAGAGTAACTTATATTTAGTGTAACACCTACAGAAGAAGTCTCTAAGAAGTTGACGTAGGCCTAGTTGGATCAAACCACTATAAAATTTGGTGTTCTTCTATTCTTTTACTTTTTACTGCATTTTTATTTTCCACACTTTTATATTATAGTGGTTATAAAATATTTTGTGAAAATCTATTTCTAAAAACAATCACATAGTTTAGGATCATTGTGTAAATTTTCTTAAAATGGTTTTCTAAAATCCTAGAGATTTTTTAAATGACCAATTCACCCTCCTCTTTATTAGCATTGGGATAGTTCTATTAGGTCTAATAACCTGCATAAACTTTTAAGAGGTATCAGAGACTATTTGAGGTTTAAACAACCTTTTCAAAAAATGATCTTGGTTACTTTTGGAAACTAGAACACTCCTAAAGGATATTCGATCACTAGACCACCATTATTTGATAACATTTCTTTTGAATTTTGGAAAACTCTCTTGTCTACTTTTTGGTAAACACTTGACTATCACATGTGGATTTTAGTACATGAAGGTTACACTAGACTCACTAGACTTATTGATGGCATTAGGATTAAAATATCGTTTACTGATTAGACATTACAGGTAAAATTCTTAACTCAATTAAACATAAAATGTTTAAATATTTTTTTATGTGCCTTAAAATATGAGGACTACATGCGTGATTTAACCTATAAAACTATAAAGGAAATTTGGGATAAACTTTGTATGATATATGAAGGAACTAATGAGGTAAAATAATCCAGATTGAACATTCTATTACAAAATATAAATTTTTTTGCATGGAACCAAATGAGTCAATCTTTGACATGTATACATGTTTTACTCAAATAGTTACCTCATTGCATTCTTTAGGTAGGGAAATATCGAATAAAAAAACTTAATAAAATCCTATGTTGTTTACCTACTACTTTGTATATTATATTGATAATCTACTAGGATCACTGATTGTTTATGAGCAAGGAGTGACTAAAAGATAGATTGCTATAGGTTACAAGTTGAAAGAGAAGAATATAAAATTGAAAGTTGATGATTTAGAAAGTGATCAATCACTACCTAGGGATCAAAAAGATATTACACTCATGTTGAGGCAATTTAAAAGTTTCCTAAGAAGAAATCAATGGAGACGTTAGCAGTGGAATAAGGGTAAGTTCAACAAGAATGCAAAATGTTCTAAGGATGTCTTTTGTTATGAATGCAAGAAGCCTAGACATATTAAAATTGACTGCCCAAATCTAATCCTTGCAAGGAGAAAGTTGAGGAGAAAACTAATATTAGGAAGTGCAAGAAAAGATTACAGAGAACTTACTATGCTCACTCAACTTCATATTCCTTAGAAATAGAAGCATAAGAGAAAGTCACAAACTTGTGCTTAATGAAAAAAAAAACTTGATCTTTTAGATCAAGAGGAGGCACGTGATTTATGCTTTGATGAATTATTTGAAGTTTCTAAAAAAAATACATTCTGCATATAGGAAACTCAAAAAACTGCATGATAAACTAAACATAGAATATTTAAATTTATAAAAAAGATCATGAAATCCTTAGGAACAATCATGCAAATATAGATAGCAACCACATGGCCTTGTTGGATGAATTTGATGATTTGAATAAAAAGTATGAACTTTTAAAATCATCATGTACTCAACTTGAAAATAATTTTAAAACATTTATGGATGAATCTTATCATAGAGAGCATGTTTTGAAGATTGAGAATTAAATTTTAAAAAGTGTAAATTAATACCTTAAAGTATGAGTGAAAGCTTTTGAGCAGAATAGGATTCCACCCACACTTAAACAATTTTATAATCCTAATTAAAAGCATACAAGTTTAAGACTTATGAAAAAATATTATAATTCACATAGATTAGTAAATCATTTTCCAGGTGTAAAATGTATTTCTTGTGGAATTATAAGGCATATTTCCCACACTTACACTCTTCAAGATAGAACCCATATAGTGTGGAGATTTAAGATGCTTAAATCACAACATATTAAACTTGCATCTAGATTATCATTGTCAAGAGGTGAACCCAAATTTATTTGGTTTCCCAACTCTAACGTTTGATCATTTTGTACAAACGTTCTCATACAAGCCCTCTTGAGAGCATTTGGTACCTAGACCATAGATGTTTGAAGCATATAACTAGAGATACAACTCAATTCATATCTTTAAAAGCCAGGAATGAATATAAAGTGTCATTGGAAGACAATACTACTAGGAGAGTGGTAGGTACATGTATGATTGGAAAAAGAATAATTTCTTTATTCTTAATATATTTTAGGTTGAAGGATTAAAACATAACTTGTTCAGTATTGGTCAACTTAATGATAAGGGTTTTAGCATTAAATTTTTACCTATAAGATGCATTATAAGCCAAAATAGAATTGATGTGTTACGTGAAAATATGATAAATAATATATACATGCTTAATTTAGCTTATGTTAAATATTCTAATACTTTTTACCTCAAGACTATCACTAATGAATCATGGTTATGACATAGAAGGGCGTGTTATATAAGCATAAAAAATCTTAGGAAGATTACCCAAAAATAATTAGTAGGAGGAATACCCAAATTAGACTTCACTAAGGATCACATGTGTGATTCATGTGTATTAGAAAAATAGGTTCAGTCCTCCTTTCATTCAATTAAGGAACTTTGAACTAGCAACCCATTAAAAATCCTACACATGGATCTTTTTATACCAGTTAGCACTGTAAGTCTAGGATGAAAAGTTTTTAGGTATGTAATTGTTGATGAGTATTCAATATTCACTTGGATTAAATTTTTATCACATAAGAGTGAATCATTTGATTAATTTAAATTTTTTTCTTCATGGATACATGGGAAGCTTATGAAATCCTTATAATTTAAAGTTATCATGGAGGAAAATTTGAAAGGAAAAAATTGAAAGGCTTTTATAAAGAATAAGGAATATATCACAACTTTCAGCTCCTAGGACCCCTTAGCAGGAAGGTTTTATTGAAAGAAAGAATAAAAAATTGATAGAAGCCACTAGAGCCATATTAGTTAAATATTCATTTTTAAAATATTTAAGAGTCGAAGCGGTTAGTATAGTTTGTTATATTCTGAATAGGGTGAACATTAGATCTAAATTGAATAAGATACCCTATGAACTTCTTAAGGGGAGAACACCTAATCTTTCACATTTATATATCTTTAGATGTAAGGTGTTTATTCATAATAATGGTAAAACTCCTTTAAGAAAATTTAATCCTAAATCAGATGAAGAAATTTTTTTAGGATATTCAAGTGTTGGAAAATCTATAGAGTTTTTATTAATAGAAGGACTTTGGTAGATGAGGATACCACACATGTAATTTTTAATGAATCTGGTAATTCTAAAGAGCCGATGTTGGAGGAAGAACATATTGAAGAGATCTCCCAAGTAATTAAAAAAAACAAATCTTGAAGAGAATATTGGAATAGAAATATATTGCCTAGAGAATGGAAATATTCTAAAAGTAATCCTAAAGAAATTATTTTAGGTGAACTAAGTGAATGTGTTAGAATTAGGTATAGACATAGCAAAGAAGTAAACCACTTAGCTTTTATTTTAATGATTGATCCCTCTAGTATAAATCAAGCACTTTTTGGTGAATTTTGGATTTTAGCCATAAAAGAAGAATTGAATCATTTTTTTAGAAATGATGTTTGGGAATTGATCAAAATGCCTAAAGTTGAAGTGTTGTTGGAACTAAGTGAGTGTTCAAAAATAAAATGAATGATTCAGGTGTAGTGGTTAAAAATAAGGCAAGATTGGTGGCCAAGTGGTATAATCAAATAGAAGGAATTGATTTTGAATAAACTTTTGTCTTAGTAGCCATACATGAAGTAATAAAGGTGTTACTTGCCTTTTTTTGTTTTAAAGGTTTTTAATTATTTCAAATTGATGTTAATAGTACATTTCTTAATGGGGTGATATAAGAGGATATTATGTTGAGCAACTTTCAGGTTTTAAAAATTCAAATTCCCTAATCATGTGTTTAAATTAAAAAAGGCATTGTATAAACTAAAATAGGCACCTAGGACTTGGTATGAGAGGCTAAGCACATTCATAATAGATAGATCATTTATTAAAGGAAGTGTAGGCACCACTCTCTTCTTAAAAAGGTAGAAAATGATATACGCATTGTTCAAATATATATTGATGATATCTTTTTTGGATCTACCAATAAAAATCTTTGTGATGATTTTTTAAAAATAGTGAGTATTGAATTTGAAAAGAGTTTGATGGGAGATTTATTTTACTTTCTTGGTTTTTGCATAAAGCAGAAAGTGGATAAAATAATTCTTAGCTAGTCGAAGTATATTAAGGAAATCCTCAAGAAATATAAAATGGATAAATCTAAACCAATGAGTACACCAATGAGTTCCTTAGTGCAATTAGATAAGGACTCTAAGGGAGATTCTATTGATTAAAAGAAATTTTGAGAAATAATTAGATCATTACTTTACTTAAATACTAGCAGACCAAATATTATATTTAGTGTTTGTTTGTGTGTTAGATTTCAAGATGATCCAAAGGAAATACATTTGACTGCTGTTAAAAGAATTTTAAGATATTTTTTGGGAACTCAAAACTTAGAGATATGGTATCCTAGGTATAGTTCTTATTTTAAAATCATTAGATATTTTGATTCAAATTTTGTAGGATGTAGGGTTGATCATAAAGGTACTTTTGAAACTTACCAATTCATTAGAAACTCTTTAGTATATTGGTCTAGTAAAAAACAAAATTCAGTAGCCATTTATATTGCTGAAGAAGAATACATAGCATTAAGTAGTTGTGTGGCACTGGTTCTTTGGTTAAAATAATAACTTACTAATTTATGAATTTCAATTGGAGTTACTCCAATTTTCTATGATAATATAAGTGCCATATGCATTTCAAATAATCCAATTCATCACCTTGGAACCAAGTATTTAGACATAAGGCATCACTTCATTAGAGACCATGTCACTAAAGGAGATATTGAGCTACATCTTGTAGCTACTAAAAATTATCTTACAGTTTTTCACAAAACCAATGGCTTTGAAATGTTTAGTACCACAAGAAAAAGATTATGTGTGTTTAATATTCATGCTTAACAATTATAATTCTGTAAATTGCATGTGTAATGTATTTCATATATGCTGATGTGATGGTTTGTTCTTTATTTGTATTTCATTAATGGTTGATTTTTTCTCTATTTTGTGTATGTTTTTTGTTAGTATTATTATTTTTTTTCATTTTTTCATCTCATAGATCTTGAGTGATTTGTTTTTGGAAAGAGTTTTATTTATCATATTCTAAGTTACTTTTTCATTCTTATTATATGAACCACTTTTATATTATACGAATTCAACTGACTATACATGATATTTTTCCTGAGTTGAGCAGACAAAAAATGAGATTTTTATAAGCATATTATACTATATGATGACATCATCATTTGTACAATTCATTAATTTTTTTCTTTATGAATGGGAAGAGTTTTCCAATGATAGTTATTTTCAAAAATTATACATAGGAAAACACATTTCATCTGTACGGTCTAGTTGCTAGTTTGTATGTGGATGAACCTAACTAACAGGTATAATCGTTATTGTTTTATCATCCTGGATGAACACATGTTCATCTATATGATTGATTTAGTCAAAAATTCATACAATACAACTTTTCAAGAATTGTGTATTACAAAAAGTTGTTTCATCACATTAATTGTTTTGATCGTTTCTATTCATATGTATGAAAATATTTTCATCTAGTAAAAACTTCTAATCATACATATGAACCTTATGTCCTACTATATGAATGTTCTTGATTTCATTAAATTGAAGGCCATTCTTTGAATTTTTCATCATCTCTTCACTTTTAAAGTATCATGTGCTCAATCTTTCAAAAAAAGGTAAACAATAACAAGGGTGCTAGACATTCTAGGGGTTATTCATCTTGGTCTCATCAACCAAATGAAAATTTTCTTTTTAAAGATAATGAAGAAGCATACCATTATTATTTTGAAGCAAAGATGACTCCATCTCTTCTTCTTATTCAAGAATACATCAACTTTTTAGTAATGCCTCTTTTTGCTTCTACCCAATTTTCTTTCATTCTTACTTTAATCCATTCCTTTCATTTTGTTACCTTCTATTACTTTATTACTAATCTGAGAATGTGACCGGAACACACAATCATGTCTTCAATTATTCTTTGCCAAAGGGTAGAGCTAACTATGGCAAATTTAGGCACATATTTACACCTTAAAACTGAGGGTGTAAAGGCACACACTATGACAACAAGAGATGATTTTGACTTTTCTACTATAAATCAAGCCCTTATAGGTGTACCTTCAATCAATCATTTATCTCGTGTGCACACTTTAAATCAAAATGTTAGGATCATCCAGGATATGTTGAGAACTTTAATTATTTATAAAGCTGGTGATCGTATAAACCTTACTCCTTTGATTTCTATAGTCACTTATCTTATAATGTCGAACACTCTAATTGATGAAGCCTTGTTTACTTTGGACTACATCAATAATCTAACAAACATTATGTTTCTTACCATTAGAAGGAATAATAATGGGACTTTCGGATATCTAATTACCTATATCCTTGAGAAGAGTATAATATGATTCATCTTGAATCCCAAAATAATTTTTCAATCTACTTTACCGATGCTTCTTTCCATGCTCTTTTTCATCAGGACCAAGAGGATGACGGAGAGCAACATAAGGAAAACTAATCCTCAAAATGTAATGGCTCTCTGGCTCAGGGTTTCTAGAAATTTTAAGGCAACTCAGGGTTTTCCTTCTCCGCATTTCTCCTGTCCTCGTTGTTGTTCTCCTTTTTTTCATTATTTTCCTTCTCCTGATTTCGTTTTGGTTTTTTTATGGCTTGTTTTTTAGGTTTTCTTTCAGCTTTTTCATGGAAGGAGATGACGTCTCCGATGTCGTCCATCCTAGCAGGTACTTTGATCCAAATTGGTAAGACCCATTCCATTAAGGATGCTTTGGCAGGTTCTTCTTCCTCTACCGCTAGGGTTTCATTTATGCACACTTCGTTTAAGGGCTACCCTACCCTAATGTTTGAAGATTTGGTTATTTTGTAGCTTGTTGTGCCTTTGTGTTAACATTGAATGGTAAATTTATTTTTCGATGTCCTAACCGTGATGTGATCCATAAGTTTTTCCTTAGTCTTAAACTTTCTGGATCCTTCAATGTTGGTTTATTTGATCCTTGCCATATTTCTATTCAGTTGACAAAAGACTTAGATTATAGTTGCATTTTCTCTAGGAGATCGTATTATATTCAAGCTTGTCAAATGAGATTACTCAAATGGACACTGAATTTTGATGTGAGTGAGGAATCTCCTATTGCTCCTGTGTGGATCTCTTTCTCAAATTTACAGCTTCATTTTTTTAATTTGCAAATTCTCTTTGGATTGGCTTCAGTTTTTGGTAGACCTTTACAAACTGATCAAGCTACTGCTTCCTTATCGTGACCCTCAATGGCTCGTGTCTTAGTTGTGTTAGATGTTTTTAAGAAATATTCTAATGAAACATGGCTTGGTTTAGAATTAAAAGGTTACTTTCAAAAGGTGTAGATTGAAAAGCTTCCTACTTTTTGCTCCCATTGTAGGATGCATGGTCATGGGATTAACGAATTCTTTTAATTACATCCTCATCTTTGAAAGGAGAAAACCACATCTTGTTGCAACCCATGACCCCGAGTTTGAGATTTTGATGATGCCAAATAATTAGTGTTTTGGAACTGCTTTTCATTGATTATTATTTTATTTGTTATTTTCCTTGAGTACTAACATTTCAGGAAGATCACAAGTGACTCAGGAAGAAAGGAAGACTCAAGACCGGGTAGATTAGGAGTATGAGTCAAACATTGTATTTTTTCATTTATTGTATTTTTACTTTTTTGAGTCTGGCCACAAAATGCGTAAGAGTAAGAGCAACCATGCACACACACAGGGGGAGAGTTCTTTTTTAACTGCAAAACATAACTAAAATTCTTCTCTGGAGATCGTACTGTACGGTTTTATTTTGTACCGTACGATCATAGCTATGTGGACAATTCTGCGAATAGATCGTAAATTACGAAGTCTTTCGTACTGTACGATATGTTCAGATCCAAAACCCTAGCCATGACTTAGTTTAAGTAAGTAATTTTGCGCCGTTCGTACTGTACGAACAGGTTCGTACTGTACTATTTGTTTTTATACTTACTTAAATTAACCCGTGATTAGTGCATGTAATCCAGGCCTAATGAAAATTTGAACATCGTACTGTACGAACTAGATCGTACCATACGATGAACAGAGACGAAGTATGATCGTCCCGGATATCGTCCTGGATGATCTCTTCTTTTTTTTCACATCGTACTGTACGATAGTAATCGTACCATACGATGAACAGAGACGACATCCGATCGTCCAGACCATCGTCCTGTACGAATAGTATCTTGTTGAATCGTACCGTACGATATTATATCGTACAGTACGAACAGTTTTTGAACTGTTCGTACAACTTCGTACCAGGACGACGGCTGTTTATGAAGATCGTACTGTACGATGTTGAATCGTACTGTACGAACAGTAACGGCTACTTTTGAATTCAGAGGTTTTTGGAGCCTTTTTTAGATATCAATCAAGTTCTTTTTGAGTAAGATTTACAGAGGGGGTGAACGTGATTAGAGAGGGATTCCAAGGGAGAAAACTCTAGAGAAATTCTTGAGGGTTGAGAGAGGAAGGAGGAGGTGAGCGTTGTGAGGGAGAAGAGGTGTGAGGGAGATCACACGGTTGCTCCAAGCTTGCTGCATCTTGCTCCTCCTGTGGCCCGAGAAGGATTTGAGAAGATTAAAAAACACTAATCTTGAACTATGTAGTTGTTTATAGAAATGACTTTCACAGATAATCTTTCAACCCCAAATATAAATAATAAAGAAATAAAATGTAGGAAAAAATAAAAAGTATTAGAAGAACACCAAATTTTATAGTGGTTTGATCCAACAAGACATACGTCTACTCCTTGGAGACTCATTCTCTAGGTATTACACTAATCCAAAGTGACTATCCTTTTGCCCCCACGATAAGCTGGAGAAGCCCTTACAAACTCTCTTCCACCAACCCGGTGTGGCAGAGAACCGTTGCCCTTTACACTCTCTAAGTAATGGCAGTATACCTTCTCATCCTTTTTAACCCACATGGTGAAGGTAGAGTACCTACACATCCTTTTTTACCCAACTGGTGAAGGCAGAGTGTATGTTTTTATTCACTCAAATTACAATCACTCCCTTTCAATTTTATTTCAAAGAAAAGTACAAGCTTCAAATTTCACAAAGTATCTCATGCTGAATTTGATTTGAAAACTTCGTAGTCTGGAGTTCAATTTTCCTGAAATGTTAGTACACACTAGAGCAAATACAAATCTTCTAAAATTGTTAGGAGATAACTACACATTTAAACAATAAAGTTTGGAATCATCAAAACTATACAAGTTGCAAAAATATAAAGCATGCAAATAGCAACTATCTTAACACCTCTAAGTTTAGAGTTAAGAATTTATGTCGTATTCATAATGTATATATTCTTATTTTGCTTGAGCCTCTTATTTTTGTTGACAAATTACTTGGTACTGCTAAATTTTTGGGTTTTAACTATGCTAAGTTGAATGTCGCCAATAAAATTTGGGTTTTCTAGAAATTTTATGTTAGAACTAATTTTATTGGTGATTTTACTCAAGTCTTGCATTGTAATATTGAAAGTTCTAGTTTTCAATGTTGTGCTTCGTTTGTTTATGCCACTTCATCTTGTTATATTAGAAAGATTTTATGGGATCAAATCATACAATTTCATAGTATTTGTAATCTTTATTGGCTTGTTGGTGGATATTTCAATACTATAACTAACTCGGCTAAGCGTATAGGGGGATCTCTCCCTTTTTATCAGTCAATAGAGGATTTTAATGGTATGAAAATGGATTGTAACCTTAATGATATTGGTTTTTCTAGTAATAATTTCACTTTGCATCATGGCTATTTATGTCAAAGGCTTGATATGGTTTTATTTAATGATACTTGGCTTAATTCTTTTGAGCTGACTAAGGTTGACCATCTTAACCGCACCCTCGGATCATTCTCCTCTTCTTATTAAAATTCTAAATCGTGCTAGGGGTTTCCCTTCCCATTTTACATTTCAAAATATGTGGTTGCTTCTCGATTCATTTCTTAATGTTTCTATGAATTATTAGCATACCCCTCTGTTCCCTGATGATTATATATCTGGTATGAATAGACTTTGGCTAAATTTGAAAGGACTTAAGCAATTGTTGAACTGGTGGAATCCTAATGTCTTTAAAGATCTTTTTTCTAAAATTTTAATTATGGAAGAGAAGGTGAACTCTTTTGAGTATCGTTGATAATTGGATCCCTCTATTCATAACTTTTGTTTTCTAAAAGAAGCCAAAGATGAGCTTTATAAACTTCATGCTCAGGAAGATATTTTTTGGAAGCAAAAGGCGGTTGTTAAACATTTTGTTGATGGTGATAATAATACTAAATATTTTAATGCTTTGGTTAATAAGAAATGTTTTATTAATTGCATTCATAAAATTAATCATAAGGATGGCTCTCTTATTGAGGATACTACTAAAATTTCTAATTTGGTTGTTCATTTTTTTTTTCAAATTCATCTCAATAAAACCATTGTCCCTTCTACTTAACAATCCATCCAATATCCCTAGTCTTATTTCTCTTGAGGATAACTGTGGCTTGTCTCAATCTCCTTCTCTTGAGGAGGTTAAGAACTCTATTTTTGGTTTGAATGCTGACTCTGTTGATGGTCTTGATAGTTTCACGACTACATTTTTCAGAAAATGTGGTCTATTACTATAATGAAATTTTTTTGCTATTACTTATTTCTTTAATTGTAATACTATTCTGAAGTTTTTTTCTTCTACCTCCACTATGCTTATTCCCAAAAATAATTCTATGAATTCGTAGAATGACTTTAGACCTATTAGTCTATGTATTATCTTTTATAAGCTATTTTTTAAAAATTTTGATGAATCGCCTTATTGTTTTATTGCCTAAGCTGATTTCTCCTTTTCAAATGGGCTTTGTCAAAGGGCGTGCTATTGCCGACAATATCTTGTTGGCTAAAGAATTTTGTCTAGATTAAGATGTCAATGTGAGAAGTGGTAATATGTTCCTGAAACTGGATATTGCCAAAGCCTATGATAATATTAATTGGAGTTTTATTTACAATATCTTGAATTTATTTGGTTTTATTCTTAATTTCATAAATCTCATCAAGAATTACATTGAAAGCCCTTCTTTTGCCATTATTATGATTAGTAAGAGCCATGCATTTTTAAGGCTTCCCATGGGCTTAGACAAGGGGATCCTATTTTTCCTCCTCTCTTTATTATTGCTGCTAAGTACCGCTATAGAGTTATTACTGATCTTTTTAATAAGTGTCCTAGTATATACTTTAGAACTTTTGGTGGCATTAAAATTTCCCACTTATATTTTCCTGATGATTTTATTATTTTTACTAAGGCCTCGATAAATAGGATTAATAGAATTATGTCTTTCTTTAAAAAATTTGAATTGTTTAGTGGTTTGTCTTTTAACAAATAAAAGTGTTGTTTTATTACTAATAATAATGTTCCTTCTGATTATGTTGTGGCTATCAAGACTCTTACTGGCTTTACTCAAGGATTTTAGCCTTTAAAGCATCTGGGTGTTCCTCTTTATACAAGTAGAAAGAAGTCCTTCTTCTTTGATGATTTAGTTTCTATAGTGCATAATAAACTTTCTTCCTAGGATTCCAATTTATTATGTTTTGGTGGTCGCTTTATTCTTATTAAAAGTGTTCTTTCTTCTACTCCGGTTTATAGTTTTCAAACTCTTCTCCCTACTAATACTATTTGTAATAGGATTGATAGAATTTTTAATAAAAATTTTTTTGGAAAGGTACTAGGCATATTTAAAAATTCAATTGTATTCCTGGGATAAATGTTATGGGTTGTTGCATGAAGGGGCATTAGGTTTTAAGTCAATGTTTGATTTGGCTTATGCTTTTTTGTTCAAGCTTTGGTATAATCTTAGGGCCAATGTGAGTCTTTGGGCTAACTTTATGGTTGCTAAGTATTATAGGGGGAGACACCCCTCCATGTGTTGTTTATGGGCCACTTTAAAGTTTGGCAGCATATTTGCTCTGTTAAATAGGATGTATAGCCTTCTATTTTATGGGGTCTTGGTAATGGTAATTTTTTCTTTTGGCAAAATTGTTGGTTGAATGGTCAGTCGATTGACACTTTAATGAATTCTTTCTCTATTGATTCTGTCAAGATTAATTACTTCTTTTTGAATAATGGTTGGGATTTGGAGAAACTCTCTAGTATTCTTCCTGAGTTCATTATTCGGCTTATTTTAAAGATCCCTTTTAACATTAATTCGATGGATGTGCTGCTTTTTGCTTTTACTAAATATGGTTGTTTTAGAGTTAAAGATACTTGGCATTCCTTTAGAGCTAAACATGAGACTACCAAGGTTTTTCAAATGATCTGGAATAAAAGTATTCCTTTCACGACTTCTATTTTAATTTGGAGAATTTTGCATAAAATTATTCATACTGATGATAATTTGAGGAGTATAGGTTTTATCTTTCCTTCTAAATGTCAATGTTGTTACCATGTTGATAATATGCATCATGTTTTCATTTTGGGCCCCTTAGCTATTAAAGTTTTGACTTATTTTTAGGACATTTTTCATTTCAACTATTTTACTATGAGGGGTTCTATTAATTCTTTACTTGATTATTGGTTTATTAATTCTAAAAGCTTTTTTAATAATGTGATTCCGTCTCTCATTCTTTGGTTCCTTTGGTTGGAGAGGAATAATTCTCGCTTCAATGGTGTGGGTATGAGCCACCAGAGAATTATTCAAAATATTAAAAATAAAGTGGTGGCCCTTTTCTCTGCTAACTTACTCTCTTTCAAGAATTTTAAGAACTATTCCTTTACTACTGCTTCTTTTGGCATAAACTTAGTGGTGGGTAATTTTCATAAGGCTCCGAAGTGTATTACTTGGTTGAAGCCTCAGCCTAATTTCTTTAAATTGAATGTGGCTAGTGTTAGATTGAGCTCTATGGTTGGCTGTGGTGGAGTGATCATAGATCATAATGGAAACTATAGGTTGGGTTTTTCTAGTCCAGATCCTAATGGTAATCAAAATTTTGCTATTACCTATATTTGTTTTTCATGGTTTAAGTCTATGTGCCAATCTTTACTACATAAATGTTGTGGTGGAGGTGGGTTCTCACTTTGATTATCACTTTTTATTGATAAAGAGGATACTATTAGTTCTTTTGCTTTGTTTTATATTTGGAGAGACATTAGGGAGATTTTGAATACTTTAAACTTCTCTTTTTCTATGATTTTGGAGGAGGGGAATGCTTGTGCTCATTCCATTGCTAGTAGGGGTGGTGATTTTAATGTTATGAATGAGTTATTAATTTCTAATATGTCGTTTCTAGTTAAAGGCCTCTTAAGATTGGATCAAATTGGGTTACCTTATATTAAGAGATAATTTTTGTGGTTTAGCTTCCTACGGGTGGCCGTGGAGTTCTCTCTACCTGTTTTGTTTAGATTTATTCACTACAGGAAAACACACAAAAACCGTCGGATGTTCTGGCAAAATTTTTTGCGTTGATAAATACGGCTTTTATACCAGAGCATAATGTGATGGAATGTTAACGGTGTTTATTCCGGTGTGGATTGCGACAGAAAATTGCCGATGTCCATTGCGCCGATCGTAATGTCAGTAATTAGCAGCTTTTTATTATTACCGATGGAGTTTATGGTGGATTATTTTTGGCACATTTATCGGCGGAAAATATGCTATCTATTTTAAACTCAATGAATTGGAACCGACAAAATGTGAGCCGAACAAAGTTTCGGCATTCCAGACGCCAATAAATCCACCAACGAAAGCCCTATTTCCGAACACAACCCATATGGTTGCTCATTTAATTCTGCTCTTAGTCAATTAAGATCTATTGTTCTAATTATTTGAGCACCATAGTGCCTAGTGATTCAAGTAAAATAAAAAATGTAGTTCAGTCAAGTCAAAATAAGTTATATGAACATAAAACTTTGGTAAACATTGCAGTGGTGATTACTAACATCGTAGTGTCGTTACACTTTCATTACTATTTTTTTAATAGCATCACAGTGGTTATTGACACAAGTGCCACTATGTTTCATGTGTCAAATATCACACTTGTTGCCAATTCTAGAGCAACGCATTAAGTTCAAAAAATCAATATTGTTGTGCCATATGGACTGGACCACTACTGCACTGGTTAGTTTGACCAGTTTATATTATTGTTCATTTTTAGAGTGCCATAGTGCACTTTTTAACATCGTCATAGTGCTTTTTGACTAATAAAATGGGAGTTACATTTTCATTTCATTCATAGCATATCATTTCCTTCAAACTCTTCCCTATTATTATCCTCCTTAGCATGATGGTCCCTAATATATTTAGAATTAAGAGGGCTTCCTCTTCCTTTGATAAGAGCATGTTCATTTTTTTATATATAGAATCTTAGTTTGCTGATTTATTTGTAACCAAACAACTTATTCCTAAGAGGTGTTTTTTTGAATTCAAGACATCAAATCATGCAATTATTACGAGTAGGTATTGGAAAAATTTTTGTGAAGAGTATTTTACTACAATTATAAATTTGGTTAGAGTATTTTCAAATAGAAAGAAGGAAGCATATAAAAAATGCTATGTTGGGGGTAAGTGTATCCCTTTAACTTCTATGGTAATAAATAAAATATACAAACTTGGGGGTTTTGAAATTGATAAATATACTGCTTTTATTGTGACACTTATAAATCCTTAAGACATCCTGAATATTCTTTTTAGACCTAAAATAAGAGAGAATAAAAGTGTCAATCTCCCTACCACTTACCTGACTAAAACCTTAAAAGCCTGGCACTATTTCATTTTATCATGTTTATTTCTTATTTGGAATATTACTGAAAGTTACTTGTGATTTTACCCTTTTGAACTATGTTATTCAAATGGGATATTCCATTGATGTAGGGATACTTATTTTCTCCACTCTTTTGTACATCATTAGTGGTATTACTTCTGGGATTAGGGAACCCTTCTCTGGTTTATATTTTATGTGTTGTAGTGGGTGTAAAGGGGAAGTAAACTAAATAATAATACTTACCGATTATAACCCTTACAAAAAGAAAAAATTTGGGCTTCAATCAAATTGAATGAGAGGGGGAAGAAGGAGACCTTAATGAGTCTAGAGTGTCCGAGAGGCCTAGTAACAGTAGTAACTGCATGAGTAATAGAACTCCTAAAACTTTGGGATATTTGGTAGCTGAACTAAGATGGAAGGTGGAAAAGGTGACTCATATATATATATATATATATATATATATTCTTATATTAAATTGACAAGAGTCTGACTGCAATTCCTGGTGTCATATATTTTAATTCTTCCATGAGTTTCATAAAAATAAGTTTTATTATTATTCATTAAATGTCTAGTTGATTCTTTTATTCTGAGTTGATGATGTAAATTACATATTAACTACTAATATAAACTCTTATTCTATACCTGTTAAAAATGTTTTCAATATTATCTTTTTTTACTTAATGCATATAGTGGACATATGTATAGGTAATATATAATATGATGTATAGCCTCAACAGAGGAATGTAAGAATAACCAGGAATATTGAGATAGAATCCTTGCATGCCTAGATATAAGATGTAAGATGGTCTATGTTCTTAAGGAGATACTATAACTATAGGAGGGCAGAAGATATCCTTTTCACCCCTGCAAGCATGATAGAGATCTAGAGATGCATATTCTTTGAATCATATTTATTAAGAGTATCATTAGGATAGATATACAATTTATGCTCATCAATCAAAAGAACTTAAATTAAATATTCTATAAAATATTTTTTCTATTTATTCAATGATAGAATATCCAAAAAAATATTTTTTATTTTAGTAGGATAATTATTGTAATTATAACAGTTGTAGTTTTTTTTGCAAGTAAGCATACTTCTTCATGGGTTTGACACTTTACTCTATCACTTTATTACTTAATTTGGCCCGTATATATGCATATACTAAGTGGGGTTTTTATTATTTTTGTATCAAAGAAAACATTAGCATTTTTAAGGGGTGATAAAGTCCTAGATTTCTATACAATGAAATATTTAACTCCACATTCCCATCAAGGAGTTTCTATCCTAGTCAGGTGTAAATCATGTCAATTTGAGAGCTACTATCTCATTCATATTTAAATCTTTCTTATCAAGGAGTTACTATCCTAGTCGGGTAAAAATCCCATCTATTTAATGAAAGTTCGTTAGGGATGTTAAGCCCTTAAGAAATAGCCCGAGACTAACCAAGAGGTGGGTGAATTAGTATTTAAAAAAAAATCATTAGGTAAAGCACAAAATTAAAACCAAAAAAACCACAAAAATTAGAGTGCAAAAATAAATAAATGCGGAAGCAAAACAAAGAAAGATCACACCATATTTATAGTGGTTCGGTCAATCCTTGACCTACGTCCACTCCTCGAAGGCACTCTCCGAGTATGTCACTAACTAAGTGTCTCTCTTTTAGCTCCCATAGCTAGGCGGAGAAGCCTTTACAACGGACTCCTTTTCACTAACCCCGGTGCGACAGAAAACTGACTCCTTTTGCTTCCTCCTGAAGAGGGTAGAGAACCTAGACCTTTTGCTTAAGTAGACCTCCCAAGAACCTCCCAAGGATGAAGGACGAAGAACAGAGATGATGACTTGGAACCTTGCTTGGAGCAACCTTTGTGAACCCTCTCACAAACTCCCCCTCACAAGTTCCTCTCTCTCTCTCTCTCTCTCTCTCTCTCTCTCTCTATCTCTATCTCTCTATCTCTCTATCTCTCTCCCTCTCCCAAGCCTCTTTCAGGTCAAGACAGTAGCACTCAAGGTCTTCAGCATGAGAAAATTTAAGTCCTTTAAATAGGATTTTAAGAACCAACATTATCGTCCAGAACGATAGAGATATCGTCTTGACCAATCATTACAAATTATGCTCAATCAGCCGGGATGATTTGGGACAATCAGAAGAAAATTGATTACATCATCCGGAACAATACAATATCGTCTTGGCCGATTAGTTCAAAATTGAGCACAATCATCCTGAACATCGCCGAGAATAGATTCTAGCTGATTTTAATCATCCACGACATCATCCCGATCGATTTCGCGATCGGCCAAACCGTTGTGATCGTATCAATTAGCCTTAATTAGTTTCCATAATTACCAGATTAAATTAGGCATAATTATGATGCATCATCCAGGCCGATATAGAGATCATCCTGGCTGATATTTTAAAGTAAAGAATACCTAAATTGCTTATGGTGGCTGATTCTTTCTGATTTGAGCCTCTCGTCCTGACTGATACAAGTATCATCAAAGATGATTTGCTTAATGACGGCTGCTTAACCAGGATGCCCTAATAAGTGTTTTAATTTTAGTTGGATCATCCTAGCCAATATGAACATCGTCTAGGATGATGTACTCAAAACAGAAAAACTAAAAAAACCCCATAAGTGTGTGTGTGCAAGGTTACTTAGCATCAAGAACCACTTTTACTATTGACTCAAGAAAGAAAAAATTACAAACTTGACTCAACATAAATCTACCTGATCTTGAGCTGGCTTGAGTTGCATTCGATCTTGTGGTCCAAAAAAATTAGTAGGCAAGGCAGTTGTAGAAAAACATGAATGTTTGCTATGATCAAAAGTGTAATCCATAATTTCAGATTCACAACAATCTCCCCTTTTTGATGATGGCAAACACAAACAGAGAATTCCAAGCAGTTATGGCAGTTCAATAAAAAATAGTGTGACGAAAAGCAGTTCACTAAGTTCAAGAATTCAATGTACAAGATACATCAGCTACTCCCCCTTTTGACATCACAAAAAGGAGGAGGAAACTAAAAACAAACTAAAGCAACTAGAACTAAAAGAGAAACAAAATACAGAAAAATAAACTAAGAAAAAAAAGTTTTTTTTTTAATCAAGGAATGAACATGATATAGTCTCCATGTGATTGATTTTAAAAATTTGTAAGTTAATAAGTTAACAACTTCAAAAATCCAAAAAATGGTAAAATATCCGATCATGTTAACCCTAAGCTTGAACTTCAAAAATCTTCTTTTGAAATCAAAAGGCCTAACTCAGAAAACACATTATGAGTGTATGGATTTTTCTAGAGAGAAGCTGTGGATTTTTCTAGAGAGAGAAACTGATCTTATTTTTATTTTTGATTTTTGCGAGCTTTTCTAATCGGATCGTATTGGGAGGATGGTGATCCCTGATCGCCAGCAGCGGCTTGCCGGCTGTAATCCTCCATCCGACATTCATCCACCGGCAGCGGCTTGCCGGCGGTAATCCTCCATCCGACATTCATCATAATGTTCTTCTTAAACCGGTTGATTAGAAATCCATCAGGAATCATGGCAATTCTTTGGATCAAGAAATGCACAGGATTTCTTCTAACTTGGTGATCATAGAAGGTTATAGGCATCTGACAAAATTAGAGCTGATTGTGGAAGGGAAAGGCAAAGCTGTCGTTGTTGATCGAATCGTGGAAGACGAAGTCATTCCAGGGTTTCTTTCAAAATTTGATCAGAGTCGATTTCTTCAAGTGTTGATCTGAAGGTTATGAATCGCGCTGGATTGCTTGGTTCGGAGAACCAGAAACAGATCAATAAGAATCTCAAGGGTGCTTTTGAGAAAGATGGAGAAAAAGTGGATAAGGTTGTTAAGTTGATTGGTGATACTGCTCCTGTTAAAAAATTTACGTCGACCTGGCAAAAGATGCAGCACATTAAATTGAATTTTAATACTAATTCTACACAATTGACTGAAGATGGCTTGGCGGTTAAGCTAAAAATTGATAAGGAAATAACAAACTCTCATGTGATAAAGAAATCGTTGGTTATCAAGGTGCTAGGACAGAACATATCGTTCTCTGTTTGTAGTCAAGAACTCAGACGGCAATGGAGCAAGTATGGAAGTTTTCATCTAACGACATTGGGTCGTAACTGGATTCTGTGTTCGTTTGTTAACATGGATTCCATGGAGGAAGTTCTAAGCGGTGGTCAATGGTATATTGGGAACCACATCATCGGTATGGATAGATGTTCGTCATCCTTCTCCACTGAATCGTTAA
>NW_021319941.1:13641-16350 GCF_001605985.2 Dendrobium catenatum | reverse complement strand
ATTTGGTATTGTTTTTTACGGCTTTTTTTCTTCTTCATAATGTACTTTATAATACAAAAATTTTTTACTAGAAAAATACTTTAAGAAACAATAAAAAATCGTCCCAAAGGAAACATTCATTTCAAATCAAAACATCCTTCCTATACCTACATGTTCTTTGCATGAGAAGGACGACGTTCCGGCCCTTCACATTTTAGATTTCTCTATTATTGCTTTTGTTATCGTTTTAGTATATCTTTACTCGCGAACTAAGATAAGACGATCACAATGTTTAAGCTTAGCCGGAAAATTTGTTTAAGGATGACTCCGATCGAAGGGTGTGCGTAAGAATTTCTCTAATCAATTTATCTTGTAACATAAAATCCAAGCTAATCAAATAATCTTGAGTGGGCTCTAAAATGTATGGAGCTAGATACGCTATCGAAGAGATAGTTTCAAATCATGTGAGAACAAGCATTTGAACCACAATCGAATATGGCTCCAATATTTTCAATCAAGTGATCAAAACTTGCTCAAAATATATTCAATCATAATTAAAATAAAATTTGGAGACTTGCTTGAATAAGGTTCATGCATTGTTCAACATATTTAATTAAGTGTTTAGTCATGATTTGAAACTTGTTGGAACCATATCTCTACTGGATTATACTCTGTTATATCTACCTTATAGACTTTTACATCATCTTTTTTATGACTGTACTTTGACGTATCAGCCTTATAGTTTTTTTTTTTTAATCATTGCAAATTGCATTAAGAACTTGGAAAATAAATACAAAAAAAAAAAAAATGATAGCAATTCTATCACAATCTTTCATTAGTAAAATATGTAGGAAGATTATTAAAAGAAGCAACATTCCAATGAAAATGACCAAAAAATTTTGGTAAGCATCTAGTAGAGTTAATTCTTCAAGTTCCAATAAATTCTGGATTGATTAGTGATCGGTTGGAGTTGAAGTCTAAAATGACTGGGAAATCTATTGCTGGGCTTATTTCGGATAATTTGACAGATTGCTCGATAGAGAATACTCATTGAAACTGCATCATAAAGCTGAAACTTCTACCTCGTGTGGATCTGTTTTGGTGGCGTCTGTTCTCAGATGCAATCCCAACTTTTGCATTTTTAAATCACATGAGGCTTTCAGATCTTATTTCCTGCCCGAGAGGTTGTGGTGTGATTGAAGATGAGAACCATATTGTGGCTGTTTGTTCTATATTGATTCTTGTTATTAAACTTCTTAATAAATTGGGATTTCAAGTAGCTTCCTCTTCATCATTGTTGGACTGCATTAATAAGCTGAAAGTCCCGTCGTTGTATAATCCATTTGTGGGAAATCTATACTACTTAGCAGTGTTTCATTCTTGGAAAAGGAATAAACTTGTACATGGAGAGAAGGAAGATGGTGTGACGATGATTGTGGAAAATGTTGTATACTTTGCTTCGGTTTCTTCCCTTACTTACATTCATTCAGAAAATTGGGATGCTAATCAGCTACTTCAACTATCTTGTACTTCTTGGCATCCTCTCCACCCGACTGGATAAAAGTAAATATTGATGCTTCTCTTTTAAGATCTAATAGAGCTGATATTGATAGGGTGTTCAGATATCATAAGGGAAGGTTTTTGATGGCATTTGACACTATGGGGCTACATTGGGATGAAGCTACATAGGGATGTAGCTAAAGTGGAACTAATGGCTATCCTTTCGTTGGAAAAGGTCATTCAAAATTGGATGCTAGAAGCTAAAAACATAATTATTGAAGGGGATAACTACAATGTCATAAAATTTATTCAAAGTTTGTTTGAAGGCGCCAAAGCTACGTCTAAGCATTTGTCGGATAGTAATTTTTCATTTCTTAAGGATTTTGATCAAGTTATTTTTAGTTTTTCTAGTATAAATTGTAATAAGTTAGCTGACTTATGTGCTAACTTAGCAATTTTATTTGTTTATTTAGCAATTTTATTTAGGATGACATTTCTAGTATTTACATTCCTCCTTCGTTTTAATCTTCGTTAAAGGAGGAATGTGATGGGTTGGACAAAGATCCATTAGGTTGTAATTTTTTCTTTCTTTTTAATGCTATTTGCATTTCTTAAAAAAAAAAAGAAAATGACCAAAAATAGTTAATGAGGCATAATAATCCGTCACCTTATTACAAAAAGAAGAAACACATAAAAAAATGACCCTGTGAAAATCTTTGATAAACGAAAAATCCATCTTCATACTTTGCAAATCCAACTTTTTATTCCCATTCATGAATTTCTGACAAAAAATCATCACATTCCAATTGTCACCCTCAATTATGATACCTTGCATATCATACATCCAATCTTGAACCATATAAGATATTGCACAAATAGCAATCAATTCCACTTAAGCAATATCTAAATGACAGTTTCCTTCCAAAAGTGCCTAAAAATCTTTCTTCTATGATCTCTTACAATACTTCCAATTTCCGCCATATTAGACATAATGAGAGCAATATCCACATTGATTTTAATCCAAGAAGGAGGCCGGGGATGACAAAAATGATAATTCAACTGCAACAACTGGTATACCTTAATTGAATTAAAATCAGACTTCAAAGTATACTTCAATATTTGCACAACGGCTAACGTAGGTGAAGTTTTTTTTTTTTTGGAAAAGAGACATATATTAATAAGAGGAAAAAGCAAGTTACAACAAGATAGAGCAAGGAAAAAAAGAAAGAA
>NW_021319941.1:5857-9126 GCF_001605985.2 Dendrobium catenatum | reverse complement strand
GATTTACATAAGGAACTTGAGAGAGGAGGGGATTTGTGGTTTCTGTCATGGTGTTGAAATCTGCTATCGAAGTGTCTTCTATACTGGAATAACTAAATTTTCCTTTATAGAACAAGGAGTTAATTAAGCTTCTAGGGTTTTGATACCATGAAGAGAACCAGAGTAAGCAGAGAAAGTAGAAGAAGGGAAAGTATGTAATGTATTACTAATGATCTATTGCTACAATAACATTACTTGTATATATAACATGGAGTAGTATGGAATCCTTGTGAACTAATGACTGTGATGGTTCAATTAGAGATAACGGCAGAAGTTATATTGCATAAAACCTGCTACTGCAGTATGGAAGTGGCAATTGAGTTGTACAGTGGAGAGCTTCTTGCTTATCATTCAGTTGCTTATCAATTATAAAATATTATGATCCTACGAAGCCACTCGATCTGATTGATATTTTGCATTACATATTTTTCTTATTTGAAATTCATATTTGCACGTAGTTTTCTTGGTCTTCATGATAATATGATAAACTTTAACATAATGCATACTTTCTTGAATTGATAAATGAATTGGGTATGCTTAGCCTATTTTTATTGAATTTGAGATTATATTGGTTTAATACAGTGAATCTCTTACTCAGTTCTAGGCTTCTGGATATCTTCTTAATAATTCAAGGAGTGATTATCCACATTTAAACTTGCTTGGTCAGTGACTCGTTTGTGGATTTTGATTTCTTTTACATTTTCTGTTAATTTTTGAGTTTAGGATTAGATCTGTTTCATTAAGATAAAACTTAAAGTTTTAGGTGAATTTGTTTAAATTTGGTGACTCATTATGGTTTATTGCTTGCTAGAATGATATTGGTTTTTCTCTCTCCTACACATAGGTTGGTGGATTTTCTTTTAGTGGAATTCCATAGGTGAGTAATCCTTATACTTACCTATTCTTGAATCCAATTTGTTTTCTTTTAGACTTTCCCTTACTCAACTTTAAAATTATTTCATACCCTAAAACTTAGTATCCCCAAAACTCCTCTTCTTGCTTCTTCAATTTTTAACTCCAATCACCATTGAACTTCTAAGCCACTACAATAGTACTTATAATCAATTACCCATCTCAAACATTATTATTTTCCAATGAATTTTTAAACTAGAACACACATATTATAAACTTTTATCATATACAAACCCTATCCACTAGTCTACTAGATTTCAACCACAACGCTAATTCAAACTATTATCCAATTATCTAACCACCATCACTCTTAGTAATTATTTATTAGTTTGTTAATTATATCTTTTTATCTCAATTCTCTATTATAATTGTTTCTAAGACTTTAAAGTTTGAACTTAGTTGGGAGCAAATCACAAAAAAATTGAAAGCCAGAGCTCCTAATCCTTATAATTAAAATCAAATTAAAGTTTATCTATCTTTCTCAAATTAACATTAGAGCGAAAGATGTCCGTATCACAGCCAAAGAAGTCCTTATAATGATCCTTATTCCAAAAGATATTATTATTATTATTATTATTAAAAACAAAATGATTATGTATTTTATGGTGATAACACACTTTGAAAGAAGTCCTTATCACAGACAAAGAAGCCCTTATAATGATCAAGAAATATTATCAGAGAATTGATTAACAATCTTTCAGCTTAATTACCTGCACTCAACAAAGAAAAATAATTATGTTAACAAGCAAAGATAACGGGGAACATAAGGACGCAACCAAAGAGCTTTATTGCTTGCTAGATTAGTGTGATGGTAATGGACCTCCAACCATAATTATGGTCTCACATATAATTAATTAGAAAGAATCTTAATCCGGATAAGCATATCAAGACAACTAAGGAAACTATTTCTGAGTTTTGAAGGTTTTTTTTTCTTGGTAGTGGTGCACTAAATAAAATCCAGAAAATTGACATTTTATAACATAATTAAAACATCAATATATTTTTAAATGCTTACAATTTACGTAAATTCTTACACAATCTTTACAAAACAATATTATATATACTATAATGCAATCCAAAGAATAATGAATTTTAACTTTAAATATAAATTTATTTGAAAGCATATCTTTAGTTTCTTCTTTAATTAAAGCTTCGTTTGGGACAGATTTTTAATTATTTTACTTTTTAGACTGCAACTATAACTTTTGTTGGATTATTGCTTTTTTTCTAGTTTCAAAAAAAAAAATATTCTTGAAAGATATTTTCTACAACAATTTTAAAAAATTAATTTCTCTACAGCAACTTTACAAAACAGCGGGAAAGCCACACAAACTAAACCTAAATCACTTACAATTGATCTTTACTATATTTAATTAAGGATCCATTCGGGATGGCCGCAGCTTTTTGTATAGGTGAATGTAAAATTGTTGTGGAAAAAGTTACTTTTTTAAGCTGCTGTAGAAAACATCTTCCTAGCAAAAAGTATTTCTTGTAAACTATAAAAAAATATTGGCCAAATAGAAACTATGGTTGTGATATTAAAAGCAAAATAATAAAAAAATTATCCCAAATAATGCGTAAGTATATCAATTATTTAATACTAAGATGAAAAAAACAATTAGTGCACATACAATCAGCAAGATAAGGCTCATCTTAAACTAATCAATCATACTTTTTGCAAGTTTATTGTTTTTAATGTGTGGTTTTCTTACATGTTGTCTTCTTTGTTTTGCCTTTAAATTTTTTATTCTGTTTCATTCGTTATGATGACATGGGAGAGGTTTAGATTTTGCTACTGATAGGAAGATGTCTTTACAGTTCGGCCATTATTACGTCTATATTCAATGTTCCTGATATACATGCAGACAAAAGTAATAAAACTATTAAGAAATTTCTCATAAAAAATTATTTGTAGAATGCATCATTATCATTAACTTTGCAAAAAGATTTATACTAATTGGAAACTAATCTTATAATTAAAGAAAACTGTGCATATAAAATTCTCATTGAAATGACTAATGATAAAAAAATTTACATTAATTTAAGAAAAAATAAGAAATGACTAAGGAGTTGTTTGGGCTGTTTTTTTATTGCTTTGTAAAATTATTGTAGAGAAAATAATTTTTTAACTTTTGTAGAAAGTGACTTTCTAGTATCAAAATAAACAACAAACGATCATAGTCATCGGAAGATAAATAAAATATAATATATCGCGATGCTTAAATAGGCAGCACAGAGATGCTCTAGCTCTAACATATTAACACCTACAGAAATGGAGTCACAATTAAGGACGTGCACGATAAGCAACTCGAATGCAT
>NW_021319941.1:0-5757 GCF_001605985.2 Dendrobium catenatum | reverse complement strand
AAACTAATAAATAATTACTAAGAGTGATGGTGGTTAGAGAATTGGAGAATAGTTTGAATTAGCATTGTGGTGGAAATCGAGTAGACTAGTGGATAGGGTTTGTATATGATAAAAGTTGATAATATGTGTGTTTTAGTTTAAAAAATCATTGGAAAATAATAATGTTTGAGATGTGTAATTGATTATAAGTAGTATTGTAGTGGCTTAATGAGCCATTTAGGATGGTGCAAATTTAGGTATTGTAGAAATTGTATAGATAGGCCGTAGAACTTCAATGGGGATTGGAGTTAAAATTTGAAGAAGCAAGAAGAGGAGTTTTGGGGATACTAAGTTACGTTTTAGGGTATGAAATAATTTTAAAGTTGAGTAAGGAAAAGTCTAAAAGAAAACAAATTGGATTCAAGAATTGGTAAGTATAGGGATTACTCACCTATGGAGTTCCACTAAAAGAAAATCCACCAACCTATATGTAGGAGAGAGAAAATATCAATATAAATCTAGCTAGCAATAAACCATAATAAATCACCAACTTTAAACAAATTCAATTAAACCTCTAATTTCTATCTTAATGATACAAATCTAATCCTAAACTCAAAAATTAACAGAAAAGTTAAAAGAAATCAAAATTCACAAAAAGAGTCAGTGACCATGCATGCAAGTTTAAATGTGGATAACCACTCCTTGAATTATTGAGAAGATATCCAGAAGCCTAGAAATGAGTAAGAGATTCACCATATTAAACCAAGATAATCTCAATTTCAATAAAAATAGGCTAAGCATACCCAATTAATTTATCAATTTAAGAAAGTATGCATTATGTCAAAGTTTATCATATTAGCATGAAGACCAAGAAAACTACATGCAAATATGAATGCCAAATAAGAAAAATATGTAATGCAAAATATCAATCAGATCGATTAGCTTCGTAGGATCATAATATATGATAATTGATAAGCAACCGAATGATAAGCAAGTTGCTCTCCACTGCACAACTCTGTTTCCACTTCCGTACTGTAGTAACAGGATTTCTAGAATACGACTTCAACCATTGATCTCTAATTGAACCATCACAGTAATTAGTTCATTAGGATTCAATACTACTCCATGTTATATATATATAAGTAATGTTATTATAGCAATAGATCATTAGTAATACATTCCAAACTCTCCCTACTTCTACTTTCTCTGCTTTCTCTAGTTCTCTTCTTGGTATCAGAACCATTGAAGCCTAATAAGCTCCTTCTTCCTGATCTCTCATGGGAAAAATCAATTATTCAAGTAGAACAGACACTTCGGTAGCAGACTTCAACACCATGGCAGAAACCACAATCCCATCCTCTCTCATGTTTCTTTTGTCAAACATCAAATACATTGCTCACACACAGCTCACAAGTGAAAATTCTTCTATATGGCGACTTCAAATATTGAAACTATTCTCAGCAAATCATTTCGCTGGATACCTCACTGGAGATCTTCCATGCCCACTCAAATTACTCATCTCTGCAACTGGAGCAGCTGAGCCAAACCCTACTTACACAAAATGGAAACACATAAACCAAAACCTATCCGTCGCCCTGTACTCCACCATCTCTTCAGCTATCCTCCAATATATACTCAGAGTTGCTGTGAGATTTGGTACACGCACAAGAATCCACTGCAACCAACTAACATATCTGAGTTATTAAGCTCTAGAATGAGCTACACAATGTCACCATGAGAGACTAAACCTGACCCAATACCTCTCCACCAAAAAATCCTTTGTAGATAATATCACTGCAGCCGAATCCCATCTGGACACAAAGAACATAATCCTTTATATTCTCAATGGCTTACCTCCCTCTTTCAAAGCCTTCAAAATATCCATAAGAACCAAACTCACACCAATCAGCTTAGACGATCTCTACTCACTCCTATATAGTGAGGAGATAAATCTTGCTGCTAAGACGGTCAAGCTCTAGCAACTAGACACATCCTAAACTGCCTTTTTTCCCACTAGAAGCCGCTCATAACACTACTATAATTGTCGCTTACATCCACAACACTAGCAACAACAAAATCACATTTCCACTCCCCCCCTAAAATCTGCTCCCCGTGTCATTTGCCAAGTCTACAATAAAGTAAGCCACTCGGCCATAACCTGCTAGTACAGAAGCAATCTCAGCTACAAATCGAATCCATCCAATGTCCACACCAGCCTCTATACTCTGCAGCAATCATCTCCCCAATCCACTGAGTTGTTTCTAGACTCTGGTGTATCCGCTCAACTCACCACTGATCTCTCCAACATCCAAAATTCAATACCATACATAGGTGCTGATATAATTACAGTTGAAAATGAGAAGAATCTCCCCATCACCAATAGCGGCAAAGGAACTTTACTAATACTGCATCCTCATCTTATGCTTTCTCTCAATCAACTCCTTCATGTTCCTTCCCTAAATTACAATCTTCTTTCACTTCATAAACTTACAAATGTTAATCATTGTTCTGCTCACTTCACTGCTAACGGGTTCCTTCTAAAGGACCACTCGACTGGCTAGATTCTACTTCAGGGTCACTGCACTAATGGCATATACCCCATCAACACAACTCATATGGTTCTCACTACTCAACTCAACTCCACTGTCCTCTAGCATGCCCGACTAGGCCACTTGCAAGACTCCACAAAGTTCAGCTTTTCATCCTCTTATTATTCTAGTTGTAATGCTTGTAATGTAGCCAAAAATCATAGGCTACCATTTTCTCCAAAACTATCATGTAATTCCATGTTACTTTCTTTAATATACATAGATGTTTGGGGTCCTTCTCTCATTCCCTCCTTAAATGGTTATCTTTACTATGTTGTCTTTATTGATGATCACTCAAAATTTACTTGGATATATCCAATGCACACTAAATCAAAAACTACCAATCATCTCATCAATTTTACAACCATGGCAGAAAACCAATTCATCACATCTATCAAAACACTTTGCTCAGATGGTGGAGGTGTGTACACCTCTCATTTCCTAAATAAATTTCTAACCCAAAAAGGAATCCTCCATCAATACAGTTGTCCCTATACCCCTAAACTAAATGGTGTATCTGAATGTAAACACTGACATCTAATAGAAATCACCAGAACTCTTCTTCATGTAGCTCATCTGCCTCATAACTTCTAGTTTGAAGCTCTCCTCACTGCCCTTTACCTCATAAATAGATTTTCCTCTCTCAACACCAAAAATAAAACACCTTATCAACTCCTACATCACAAACCGTCCACCTATAATCCCCTCAAAGTATTCAATTGTCTCTATTTTCTAGGGCTACGCCCTTAGTCACCCAAAAAACTCTCACCCCATTCCTCACCTTGCATCTTTCTAGGATACTCCAATGTCCAAGTGTTACAATTTAGAAACCCACAAAATACATATATCTCAGCATGTTACATTTCAAGAAACCATCTTTCCATATATTCACCCCACCGCCAATAACTCTGATCCACTCATCGTACCACCTCTTCTCTTAATTCCCCACACTCAAATCATTTCCACTGCAACATCCAGCTATTCTATTAACATTCCCTCCCCAACTCCCACAAATAAATCTGATAAAAACTCCACCATTAATCTTTTACCACTTCCAATCTCCCGACAGTCCCTTCATACCCACACCCTCCAACTAGCCACCCTCTCCACAAAACCGAAACCCCATGATAACAAGAGCCAAAATCAGTCACCATAAATGAAAATCCATCTTCAGATTAACCTCCCAACTTCAAAACCCATCTACACAAACCTGCTATACGGAAGCCTCCAAAAGCCCATAATGGTAGCATGCCATGTCCACAGAATTTCTCGCTCTTCAAAGCACCACTCACAATAAATGAACTCGTCCTTGGCTATAATTGGGCCTACAAAACCAAGCTTAAATTCGATGGCTCCATTGATCACCTCAAAGAAAGACTATTAGCTCAAGGTTTTAAGCAATAATACAGTATCAACTACCCTAAAACCTTTAGTCAAGTAGCTAAACTTACCACCAGTCGAGTTCTCCTTGTCATAGCCCTTCACAACAACTAGCCAGTTTGCCAACTTGATATCTTGAATGCCTTCCTCCACGGTACTTTAGAAGAAACAATCTAGATGACTCAACCTACCGATTTCATTGATATACTACACCCAAACCATGTGTGAAAAGTCCACAAAGCCATATATGGCCTCAAATAAGCCCCCCATCACTGGTTATCCACCTTCTCCAACTTTCTCCTCTCTCGCAACTTTCACTTTAGCAACTCTAACCCATAACTTTTCATCTACACATCCTCCATCACTCAAATTTATCAACTTCTCTATGTAGATAACATCATAGTCACTAGCAACAATTCCAAATTCCTATCCAATCTCTTGCTGGCCCTTCAACATTAATTACTCCTCAAGTATCTTGGCCACATTTCATTATTCCTTGGCATATAAGTGAACAACAAACAAGATTCCTACCTACTCCAATAATCTCAGTATGCCTGTGAGCTCCTACGCAAATCCAGTCTCTCTAATTACAAACCTGTCGTAAGTCCCATTTCTCTAAAATTCTTCAACAAAACCGACAACTACCTACCATTTAAAAATCCCTCATTTTATTTCCAACTTGCTGGCTTGATGTAGTACCTAACTGTTATCATACTCGGCATCGCCTTCACCGTCAATCATTTGTGTCAGCATATGCACCACCCACAACAACACTACCAACAGATGAGAAGACTTCTTTGATACATTAAAGAAACTCTTCATCTAGACATACATGTTTGCAAAGGAGAGCTTACCCTTCAATCTTATTTGAATTTGACTGGGCATCCGATCCAAAAGATAGGAAATCCACAACACACAATGTTCCTTTCTTGGTGCTACCCTCATCTCTTGTAGTGTCAAAAAGCAACCAACCGTCACCAGATCCTCCATAGAAGCTGAATATAGGGATGTAGTAGCTGCAGCCTCATACATAGTCTAGCTTTGTAGACTTCTTCATGATTTTCAAATCCCATATTTGCAGCCCACACCACTCTACTATGACAACATTTCGGTGATATCCATTGTCAACAACCCATTCTTCCACGCCTGCACCAAACATATAGAAATTGATTACCACTTCATTCGGGATAGAATTCGTCTCAAGGAAGTCAATGATCACAATGTTAACACCAAGAACCAAACGGCTAATATCCTCACCAAAGCACTGTCACCAAATAAGTTCTCTTATCTTCATAAAAAATTAACTCTCCATGCTCTAGATACTCAATTTGAGGAGCACTGATAAACAATCGAATGATAAGCAAGCCACTCTCCATTGCACAACTTGTTTGCCACTTCTATACTGCATTAACATGCTTTCTACAATACAACACTAGCCGTTGATCTTTAACTGAACCATCATAACCATTAGTTCACTAGGATCCAGTACTACTCCATGTTATATATAAAAGTAATGTTATCGTAATAATAGATCATCAGTAATACATTCCTTACTTTCCCTACCCCAGCTTTCTCTACTTTCTCTGGTTTCACATCAATAATTTCATATTATGCATTCTTTATAATTTTATTACTTGTAATATTATAAGAACAATTTTATGTATGTATTTGAAGATCACACACTACTAAAAAGTTGAATCTTTCGCATCGGTTTCTTGGAGCGGTTTTAAAACCGCCTCCAAAAATAACTTTTTGCACCGGTTTTAACCGGTTCTGTTTGCACCGGTTTTAACCGGTGCGAATTGCACCG
>NW_021319940.1:14863-16001 GCF_001605985.2 Dendrobium catenatum | reverse complement strand
AAAGCTTAGTTGAACAATCAATCTTATGTTTTTATATAGATCCTATTCATTAAAATAGGAGAAAAAATATTAATAAACTAGAGTTCATAATATTTTAAAATAGGGTGAAGACGGTTTGCAAATCCAGCTTATTACAAATCTAAAAAAATTGTTTCAAGGTTATAGGGTCAATTTCATCTTATAAAGTAAGAGACAAAATGGTCTCCTTGACTTGGCCAATCCAAACTCCGTACACTCACAGAATTCGGGCACAGTTCCGTTTCAAACTCTGTGCGTAATAATCTCCCCTCAACTTGGTGAAATTATTCTGTGGGGACGTCGAACTCTGTCCTAAGACCACCATAATATGCTACGTCGCCCCTGCTCGGTACTGCTCAGTATTGAGTTCCATACCGTCAACGTGACACATTTTAATTGATCTCCGGACGATAAATTGCATTCGACGGGCCGCAAGAATAATCTCTCCTCAACTTTGGCCGATCTCACCACAGATGCTCAGGAATGGTCTTAGTACGCGAACAGTAATCAAACAAAGTTAAATTATAAAAAAAATAATCAGTAGTCATATCGCAGGATGACCGCTTGCCATCTTACAAATGCAGAAACAACAACTCATACAATTAAATCGTATAATCCAATTCAAATGATAGAAAAAAAAAAAAAAAAATGAAATCAAACAAACGATTGCAGAAAGGAAACCGCTACCCATCAGTTTCTGTTTTCTTTTTTCCGGTATTCCATTTCTTCTTTCATGTTCTTGACTTAGAAAGCAGAGACGGCGATCCAGGCAGAGGCAGCTAAAGCGCCACCAATAAAAGCTCCAATTTTCACAGCGCCAGAGTTCTGGTCGGCAACTCCGGCGGATTCAGGGGCGGGAGCTGGAGCAACTGGGCCGGATGCCGCGGGAGAGTCGGCGGGATCGGGAAAGACAGCTGGGGAGGCGGCGGGAGAGGTGGAGGGAGCGATCGAGACAGGCGGGGACTTGGATTTGGGGGCTGGAGAAACAGGGGGTTTGGCGGACGCGGAGGGGGATTTAGCCGGAGCGGCGGTGGTGGGGGACTTGGCTTTCACGGGGGCGGGAGCGGTGGCCTTTGAGGACTTGGGGGAAGCCGCAGGGGCTTGGGCTTCTCCGAGGGGA
>NW_021319940.1:8136-11655 GCF_001605985.2 Dendrobium catenatum | reverse complement strand
CTAACGGCTCTGTTTGTATGACTTTATTATTTTTAAATTAATTTTTTTTTTTTTAAGATTTTAAAATTTTCTACTAAAATTTTGCTTTGAGAAGCCCAATAAGAAAGTTATTACAAACAGCATCCTAAATTAACATTGCATGGGCTGCTTCCATAGTTATTCAATAATGAAAAACATGTAACAATGTGGAAATGGGGCAAATTTTTTTAAATTAATTATAGGGGGGTTTGGGGCTTTAAATTTATTGGAAAACATCTTTTTTGACGGGTAAACCATCAAAAATTAGGGGGGCTTTTTTTATTTTTTTTTTTTCAATTTTTGGGGGTTGAGGGTTTTATTTTTAATTTTTAGTTTTTTCGGGGGAAACAAGGGCAAACAAAGATTTCACGACTTGCAAGAATTTTTTTATTAGAAAGTTATTTGTAATAACAGCTTTAAAATAATTACTTCCGCTGATCAGTTTATAATTTATCTTATTAAAAATGCAACCGACTGCATACAGATAGGACTTCCGAAATATCTTGACACGATATGATAAACCCGACTGGAAAATCCGGTTGGACCGTACCCGATTCAAATACGGGTCGTGTTTCGGGTTGACCAACGGGTTGATGGGCCAACCCGGAAAAACTGTTTTAAAATGATGTCCGCGCCAGAGCTGCCCTGCCCCGCCGGCTGCCGGCAGAGCCTTCCCACCAAGGCACCCACTTGCCCCGCTGCTTGCCCCAGAGCTTCTCGCCAGGAGCCACTGCCCGCGGCTGCCTTGTAGAGCCCTGCACGCCTCTGGCTGCCCATCGCGACTACCCGTGCACCACAGTGCTGAGTTCGTGCCCGCTTTTGGCGCGCTTGCCATCGCCCACCCAACCTCGCACCATCCCAGCCGCGTACCCACGCGCCAGCGCTAACCCGCCGCACGGCCGCCCTCAGCCAGTCGCGCACCCGCTGCGTCCCATGCACCAGCCTCGTTCCGCGCACCCGCTGCCTCAGCCAGCCAGTGTCGGGGTTCAACCCGGCAAACCTACTTAAGGTTGGTCCGGGTTCGAATATTCGACCCGTTTACCTACCCGGATGTCAAGTTAGGGTCAACACGATTGAAACCCGAGTCAGTTTTCAGGTTTGGACCCGAACCCGGACCCGTGACCCGAAATATGACACCACCTACACTACATAACTCAGAGGCTTCGTTGGAATGACTTTTCTTACTGGCTTCTTTAAGGTAGCTTTAGTAAAAACAAAATAAAAAATGTACAAAAAGATGCTTTAGATGTGAATATAAAAAGTACATACCAAACAAAGCCTAGTGTACACTTATTAGCACCTCTTTAATTAAATGAATCAATCTAAATTAAACATAAATAAATTCGTCACAACTAACTGGTGGAAAATCCTCAAAATCTAAATTCACTCACACTATAATGCACAAGACGTATTTGGAAAAGTTGTTAGAGTTTGAAATGAAGCCTTAAGAAGTAAGCGAAATTGTTTCCTTAATTGGTAGTTAAATGTGTAATTGAGCTAGTGGCTCACAAAGTTGGCTTAAATTCGGACCCTCCTCTCTCGCCACGATGTTTGAATTTGAGTCATACTCGAGCTCATATATTATATGAGTTTGAGCCGAGCTCAACTCGTAAAGCTCATTGAAACAACTTAATTAACTTAAAAATATAATTTAAAACTAGCTTAAATTAGTATATATAATAAATTTTACCTTTTTAAAATTATTTATATATAAATGAGCTCGAGCCTACAATTTTTTAATTGAGGAGAGTTCGAGTTTCAATCCAAAATTGGAATTGAGGTCCTCAACTCGATTAGGCAGAGATAATTGATTCGACCTCGACTCGGTTAAACCCTAATTCCTAATACTCCAAAGTCTAGTGGAGTCTTTAGAAATGCCCAATAACAAGCAATATTGTGAAGGTTTAAGGAAACACTTAACTTAGAATTAATTAGTAACTCCATAGCTATGTCACAAATATACAAATTATATATTCATATTGATTTCTAAAAGCATTAATTTTTAAGATGCAATGAAAATAAATCAAGTATTAATTGGCTAAGTAAAATAAATAATAATGAAATTAATATTTTAATCATTAAATATAATTAGTAATTAATTCAAACAATATCCAAACTGACTTGAAATTTTTGTCAAAGAGGACTTAGCCAAATTCAAATAAGCGGAAAATTATTATTATTATTATTATTATTATTTTCAGATTTTTTGTTGATTGAACTGAGCTTAGTTGGTGTGAGTCAAATGAGCCAAATTGTAAGACTTAGGTTTTTTTTGGGACCGTTTTTTATTGCGCTTTTTACTTTTTAGTACAAAATTTTTAATTTTTTATTAAACAGTTGTTTCAAGAAGCAATAAGAAAACTATCTCAAACGAATCTTTAAACAACTAATCAAAGAATAATTTAATAAGGATTCGACTTGGAAATAATTTATTTTTTAGTTTTAAAGCGCATTTTAAAGTATTTTTATTTATTATTTCTAAAATTAAATGATGCTTAAAACATTCTAAATAGAAAGAAAAATCAAACTTTCAACATCAAAATAGGGCTCGAAGTTTTAGGAGGATCACCCATTGATTTGAATACTTGAGGTAGGCCAGTACAAGCTTTCCAGATTGCCCCGAAGGTCATCTAGGAACAACAAAGAATACAACTACGTTATAGGAAAAATTATTCTATGCGGAATTCAAACATGTTCGGAGGTAAATTCGGGCATGCGAGATCATCGGGGCCCAGTGCATCCGGTGACGTGGCGCGTCCAGATTCATCTCCAAATACATTCGAATTCCGCATAGAATAATCTCCCCTGTTACAGACAGGAAGATGAGGCGCATTAACCCCATCTCCAACAAAATTTAGCGAAAAAAAAATAGAGGCACAATCAATGCTTATGGTACACTCTTCTTGTAACACACGACTCTCCTCATCCATAAATTTATATAAAATTATAAATTTATAATTTGATTAGTCCATGACTCTTAATAACTTATCAAATTAATGCATTTTTTATATTAAATAATTTTAGCACATTATATGCACTATTTTTCATGAAAACAATAATAAATAAAACGCTTAAATCACCTAAAAATAGGTATAGTTCAAAATAAAAATCTTTAAAAATTTGGATCAAGCTCTTGAGAAATTAGGTTACCTATAATGAACACCAATGATTCAAATACCAATAGCTCATCTTCTTCATTATTTTTGGTTGAATTTCCTACCTTGAATTATCCAACTTTATCATCAGAATAATTATCATATTGTTATGGGTACCCACCGATGCTTAGGGTGGTTGGTGAGCGAGCACAGTTACGAACCCTCCATCTCCGGTTCGAATCCCATCTACTGCGGCCTTGTCTCTTCAAAAGGGCAACATAAGTGTGGGCCCAATGCCAGTGGATGATCTCGCTAGGTTCTGACGCGATATTAATTACGCCGTCAAGCGCTTCTTTTAGAGTGACAGCGGATATATATTTTATTCCCAATATATATATTGTTATGG
>NW_021319940.1:0-3789 GCF_001605985.2 Dendrobium catenatum | reverse complement strand
ATGCAATGCCAATATTAGTATCCCACTGTTCACCCGCTACAAAATAGCAGAAGTTTTACTGTTCGGCTGGAGCTCGCGAGCGACACCATTCAAGCGATTGGAGTTCGGTTGGAGATGCCCTTAGGAGCCATCTATTACTTATGCGATATTATACCCAAAGTATACTTTCATAAGTTATAAACTTATTTAATTATGCTATAAGGAAAAATAAAAATAAAAAAATAATTATTCTTTAGCATGATAGTAAATGTATTAATTATAAATATAATGGTTCTAAATACACATTATGGAGGTATTTTGCTTATCATAGGAATGTAAGGCACCAATTCATTAATTTATGCAATGGCTTTTACAATAATGAACTCCAAAATAATGAGTCATGAATATATTTCCTGGTTGGACTAAGTGAGTCGATCTGTTCAGTGACGAACTTAGTGTTTGCCTATGATTTGCATAATAATATCACCAATACTTAAATAAATATTTTCAGTGCAAATTTTACTCATTATATCACAACGAATATCATAATGAAATTCTAAAATGTTAATTATCATGAGGAATATAACTTGGCTTCTATGACATATATAGGAGTTGAGTTTTAAAAATACTTTAATAAAATACATATTGAGAACGTACTCTACTATACAATGTTATCTAAGAAATGTAGTTGGCTTTGAGCAATGGACCCATATTTGTTATCCTAAAAGTTTATATGATTTGATGAAAATAGGTATTTCAGATAGGGGTGTCAATTTTTGACACGACCTGAAACACGATCCGAATCCGACCCGAAAAAACTCGGGTTCAGGTCAACCCGGACCCGAAACGGGTCGGGTTCTACAAATCAACCCGTTTTAAAAATTGGGTCGGGATCGGGTTGAACCATCAACCCGAAATTGACACGAAAACTCGTATTTGACCCGAAAACCCGAGATTGACCCGTTTTAACCCAAAAAACAAAGATTGACCCGTAAACCAATAATTTTGGGTCAACCCCGAGTCATTCGTATCGGGTCAGGTTGACCTGAACCCGAATTGGGTCGGGTTTGGGTTCGAAAACCTGACCCATTTTTAAAACCGGGACGAGTTCGGGTTGAGCCGAATAGTGCCGGGTCAGTTCCAGGTTCGACACGAACCCGACCCGTTGACCCGAATTGACACCCCTAATTTCAGATAGCTTCAAATATATTATTAAGATTGCAAGCTCCTATTTAGTGACTATTTTGGTAGAGTTTTGAGGTTCGCACAGTAGAAATGATAGTTTGTAGGTGTGTCAATTTCAGGTCAAGGGTCGGGTTCGAGTCGAACCCGAAATTGATCCGGCACTATTCGGGTTCGGGTTAACCCGACCCGTTTTTGCAAACGGGTCAATTTTTTTGACCTGAACCAGGCCCACTTCGGGTTCCGGTCAACCCGACTCGACCTGAATAGTGCCTTTCATCTTCTCTTTTCGTCGTTGCTATTGGGCTTCGTTGCTTCGCAGGAGGTGTAGAGATTACACACGACAATTCATTGCAGATCGACATCGCTCCTTTGATGATTTTCCCTTCCCATCGGATCGGAAGTTAGAACATTTTGATCGAAAGCAACGACAATAGTTCACTAGTTGTTGTTCGGCTTTGTTGCTGTTCGACTTAATTTGCTCATTGTTGTTTGGCTCCTTCGTGGTTGTTCGACAACGCTCCTTTGATGATTTTCCCTCCCATCGGATCGAAAGTTACAACATTTTGATTGGAAGCAACGACGGGAGTTCAATCATTGTTGTTTTGCTTCGTTGTTGTTCGATTTTGTTGATGTTCGACTTCGTTCTTTGCTATTCGGCTACTTCGTGGCAGTTCGACATCGCTCCTTTGACAATTTTCCCTCCCATTGGATCGAAAGTTACAACATTTTGATTGGAAGCAAACGACGGGTGTTCGCTCGTTGTTGTTCGGCTTCGTTGTTGTTCAGGTTCGGGTCATTCCCGGGTTTCCGGGTCAACCCGAACCCGACCTGATTTTGCAAATGGGTTGATTTTCTAGACTTGAACCAGACCCACTTCGGGTTCAGGTCAACGCAAATCCGAAATTTTCGAGTCGGATTTGGGTCGGGTTTTCGGGTTGGGTCCAATATTGACACCCCTAATAGTTTAATAGACACAATAATACATTATATATATTAACAAAGGAAATCAAAGAAATACTTGGGATATTGCCAAATAATGTTCAAAGCCTTATTGTTTAAGTGAATTTGAGTTATAATTTGAATATATTTCTTAAGAAATTGAAAAAAATCTCACTTATAATTTTAGTCGCTATGGATTAAAAAATAATTTTTAATAAAAAATAACTGTATTTTAATCTGAAATACAAAATTTTTTATCAAAAACAAAATCTAATTTTTTTTAATATTTAGGCTAATTAGTAATTAAAGTAAACCTAAAAAAAGTTGTAAATAGATTTTAGGGGGACTGAAAGTGATGTGAGCCTTCCCGACGGCTGTACTGATCTCTCCATAAAGCTGACCTAAAAAGCAGAAAAAAAAAAGTAGAAGAAAAAAAGCTTGTCATTTCTGATCTTCTCTGGTCTCGGATGAGTAACAAACATTATTGAGTGGACAAGGCACGTTTTAGGGTTTTTTGCGATTGAGCTCTGCTAGGGTTTCCGCTGCCTGCGTTCTCCTTTTGCCATCTCGCCCGGGAGGGCTTCTCCCTCCCCAGATGGCTGCTTCTCCGCTCCATTTCCCTCCTCTTACCACTGCGCCTGGCCCTTCCTCTGGGGGCCTTTCCTATGCGGCTAATGTTTCAGCCTCCTCTTCAAAAACGACTCCTTTCCCAGTGTCCTTCTACTCCCCTGGCCAAAAGCTGTCTTTCAAAGGTGACGATCTTTCGGAAGGGAAGAACATTTGGACTTCGGCGCTTATCGGCTACTCGCTGGGGCCTCGTCCATATTACGAGCGGCTGCTTAGAGCCATGCAGAAGCTTTGGCAGTTGAAAGGTTCTATGTCACTTCTGTCCCTTGCTGATGGTTTTTTCTTGCTTAAATTTTCTACTGAGGAAGATCTGGAGATGGTGCTCTCAGGAGGACCATGGTTTCTGCTTGGAAAACCATTTATTTTACAGAGATGGTCCCCTAACTTTAAGCCAAAACGCGATGAAACTGCTCTGATTCCGATTTGGATCAAAATAGTCGACTTCCCGCTTGCTCTATGGACTCCCACCGGAATATCTAAAATTTCGAGCTATGTTGGTATTCCGATTTCTGTTGACTCTCTCACTGCTAATCGCACGCGATTAACGTTTGCTTGGGTATGTGTTCTTATCTCTAAAGATTCGGTTTTGCATGATGAAATTCCGATTGAAATTGAAGGTGAAGAATTAGTTTTGAAAGTCTTGTATGACTGGAAACCTGATAAATGTGAAGGTTGTGGGTCCTTGATTCATCCGTTTTCTCTCTGCCCCAAGAATCCGAATCCCAGCCCCGTTCTCCCTCCGCAGCCACCAAAAAACCGAGGTCGCAGCACCTCCAGACCACATTCCTACCGTCCACATAGATCCCCATCTATTATTCCACCTTCTAAGACCACTAACATTCCCGTCAACCAAACCACATCCCCTGCCCTGTTACCTGCTCCTTCAACTTCGGCTCAACCGTCTGCTAAACACCTTTCTCTACCTAATCCTGATCCTACTTTGTTGCCTTTAGCTTCCTGCTCTGCACAGCAGCTTGTCATTCAAACACACTCGGTTCAGTCACCTCCTGTTTCGGACCCCCTTCCTTCTCCAACTAAATTGTCCCTGATACCGAATCT
>NW_021319939.1:529184-536470 GCF_001605985.2 Dendrobium catenatum | reverse complement strand
ATTGTTCAGACCCTTAAAACTTATAACACATCATTAACGTATTTCTTACTGTTCAAACTCAGATAACAGATTTAGACTTATGCGAAAAAAGTGTACAGGTAGGACCACCGCTTTTGCCTTCCCTCGCTATAGGTCGTGCGCCCCTACATGTGTAAATAATATTAGCTTTTTTGCTACTGTTGTCTCGTCGATGTATCAAAATTCCCAAAAAATTCCCATCTAATTACTATAATGTCCCGAATGAGAAATAATCGTTAAGGGAAGTTACGAAACGTTAGGAAACTAAAAATGGCGAATAACTTCAGCCACTCCTTCTCTACCACATACACATATTATACAGTTAAAATTATTCATAAGATGCATGAATTAACATTGGTACATTAGAACTGATTCTATATATTTGCATTTCTTTGTGTCTTTTCTTTTTCATAATTATTCTTTTATAGCGCTTTCATTCTTCCTCCTTAGAGAAATTCTATTTGCAAACTATGCTAATGCAGTGATAATGAATATGGCTAACGTATCATCCGTTCACTCCTCCCTTCCTTCCCTGCTCACACACGTCCCCTTTCAGTTTACTAGGCGAGATCAGAAGACCTAGCTGTGGAACTTTCATCTATGCCTCTCAACCATTTTTTTCTCCCGAATTACTGCGCGTATTAGATGAACCTATCACCCGGAGATATCTTTGCTCCCTCCCTGTTTTATTACAGTCCGGCAGATTGAACCAGCCTACGTGTGGGCTTTTTCATTCGGGCATCACGCTCAGCGTTTACTCATTTCTGCGATGTATATGAAACATAGACCCATCGGGATTTAACTTATATTTACTCGTCTTAGGTCGGTTCTGGCGAAGAAAACCTACGCACTTCCGAGCACTAGACATACTTGTCCGACCCTCATGAAATATGATTTCAATTAAACTTTTCATTTCCATTTAATCTCGCCGTTTACTGGCGATTAGGAAATATCGAGCACCTATGTGCACGTGGATTTCATCTTACTTCCCTCCGGTTATACTGGCGATAGAAACCTACGGGTTTCATCTTCTCCCCCTCCGGTTTTACTGGGCGATAGATAACCTACGGGATTTCATCTTCTCACTCCGGTTCCTGCGATAGAAACCTACGGGTTTCATCGTCTCCCTCCGGTTTTCTGGCGAATAGATAACCAACGGGATTTCATCTTCTCCCCCTCCGGTTTCTGGCGATTAGAAACCTACGTGGGATTTCCATCTTCTCCCTCCGTTTATCTGGCGATAGAGAACGCGACGAGGGATTTCTTCCTCTCCCTCCGGTTTTCCTGGCGATAGAAACCTACGGGATTTTCTTCCTCCCCCTCAGGTTTTCTGCGATAGAAAACCTACGGGAATTTCTTCCTACTCCTTTCCGAGCTTATGGAGGTTGAGGCTTCCGCTATTTGCGAGTTGGAATTTTTTTCCTGCTCGACTTAAGTGCCCTCCTAAGTGCGCGAAGCCTAACGGGATCTCTTTTCCTCATGGCGGGGTTTGTTGGCGATGGACGATCGAGTATGGACCGGTAGTAGTACAAGGATCGATGTGTGGAGTTCAAAGGGAGAAGTTCGAGAAAATGGTTGGCGAAGCCGATTGACGCGTAGTAGTCTACCGACGAGCATGAAGTCCGACGTCGGGTAGGAGTCCGCTGACGAGCGGTCCGACGTCGGGTAGGGTCCGCTGACGAGCAGAAGTCCGAGTCGGTAGGAGTCCCGCCTGACGAGCAGTGTGCTGACGAGCAGAAGTCCGACGTCGGGTAGGAGTCCGCTGACGAGCAGATAAGTCCGACGTCGGGTAGGAGTCCGCTGACTAGCAGAGTCGACGACGAGAGGAATCCGCTGACCGAGCAGAAGTCCGACGATGAGTAGGAATCCGCTGACGAGCAGAAAGTCCGATGACGAGTTAGGAGTCCCGCCCTGACGAGCAAGAAGTCCGAACGCGGTAAGGAGTCCGCCTGATCGAGCAGAAGTCCGAGACGTCGGGTAGGAGTCCGCTGACAGAGCAGAAGTCCGACGTCGGGTAAAGGAGTCCCGCTGACGAGCCAGAAGTCCGATCGTCGTAGGTAGTCCGCTGACTAGGGTAGAAGTACCGACGAACGAGTATGGAAATCCGCTGACGACGGAGACAGAAGGTCCGAACGATGGTAGCGAAATCCGCTGACGGAAGAGCAAGAAGTCCGATGACGGTAAGGAAGTCTGCTGACGAGCAGAAAGCTATCCGACGTCGGGTAGGAGTCCGCTGACGAGCAGAAGCCGACGTCGGTAGGAGTTCCGCTGACGAGCAGAGTCCGACGACGAGTAGGAGTCGCGTTGATGAGCAGAGTTCCGATGTGCCGGTAGAGGCTTTTAACGTCGGGCTAAGAAGACCGAGAGAGAAATTCATCGACGAGCAGGAGTCCCGGCGACGAGTAGAAGTCTGCTAGCGGAGCAGAAGTCTGACGATGGCATAGGAGTCTTCCTACGAGCAGGGAGTCTGACGAACAGGGAGAGTCCGCACGTCGGGTAGTAAGTTCAACTTCGGGTAGGAAAATACCGAACGAAGATTAGTCGAAGCGAGCAAGAAGTCCGCGACGAAGTAAGAGTTGCTGGCGAGCAGAAGGTCTGACGATTGCGTATGGAGTCCCTTCCTACGAGCAGGAGTCTGACGACAAAGGAGGTCCGACGTCGGTAGAAATCATCGATGTCGGGTAGAGGTTTAACGTCGGGTAGAAAGACCGAAGAGAAATTCATCGACGAGCAGGAGTCTTCGGCGCGAGTAGAAGTCTGCTGGCCGAGCAAGAAGTCTGACGATGCATAGAAGTCTTCCGTACGAGCAGGATCTGACCGACAGGGAGAAGTCCCGACGTGGGGTAGAAGTTCACTCGGGTAGAATACCGAACGAAGATTCTCGTCGACGAGCAGAAGTCCCGACGACGAGTAGAAGTCTGCTGCGAGCAGAAGTCTGACGATCGCGTACGGCAGTCTTCCTACGAGCAGGAAGTCATGACGACCAAGGAGGATCCGACGTCGGGTAGAAATTCGATGTCGGGTAGAAAAGTCCTATCTGAAGTTTGTATGTCAGCAACATTTGTTCCGATGACATTAACCTGTGAGGAAGGTCGAGAGAATCCACAAGGATGTAAGATCTATCCGAGGTTGTATTCGGAGCCCTGCTGCGATCGCTACCGGATTAACCTGTGTGGAAGAGAATCAGGGAAATCCACTCAAAGGAATGTAAAGACCATTTTCGAGGTTGTATGTCAGAGCCTTTGCTTGACAACGTTAACACTGTATGGAAGAGGTCGGAGAAAATCCGCCAAGATGTAAGACGCTTTCCGAGGTTGTATATCAGAGCCCTTTGCTCGACTGATGCTAACCTGTGTTGGAAGAGGTCCGGAGAAATCCGCCAAAGGAGTAAGAACCTTTCCCGAGGTTGTATATCTGGAGCCTTTTGCTCGACGACATTAACCTGTGTGGAAGAGGTCGGCGAGAATCCACCAAGAGATGTGAGACCTATCCGAGGTTGTATGTCGGAGCCTTGCTCGACGACGTTAACCTGTGGCGGAAGAGGTCGATGAAAATTCCACGCAAGGATGTGGAAACCTTTCCGAGGTTGTATGCCGGAGCCCTGCCGACGACATTAACCTGTGGTGGAAGAGGTCGGGAAGAATCCACCAAGGATGTGAGAACTTTCCAAAGGTTGTATGTAGGAAGCCTTTTGCCGACGACGTTATACCTGTGTGGAAGAGGCTGAGAGAATCCACCAAAGGATGTGAGACCTTTCCGGAGTTGTATGTCTGAGCCTTTGCTCGACGAACGTTAACCTAGTGTGGAAGAGGTCGGGAGAATCCACCAAAAGGAGTGACAAACCTTTCCCGAGGTGTAATGCCGGAGCGCTTGCTCGACGACGTTAACCTGTGTGGAAGAGGCCGAGAGAACCCACAAGGATGTGAGACTTTTCCGAGGTTGTATGTCGGAGCCTTTGCTCGACGAACATTAAACTGCTGTGTGGAAGAGGTCGGGAGGAATCCACAAGGATGTGAGACCTATCCGAGGTTGTAAATGTCGGAGCCTTGCTCGATCACGTTAACGCTGTGTGGAAGAGGTCGGCGAGAATCCACCAAAGGATGTGAGAACCTTTCCGAGGTTGTATGTCGGAGCCTTTTGCTCGACGAACGTTAACCTGTGTGGAAGAGGTCGGGAGAATCCACCAGGAATGTGGGGACCTTCCGAGGTTTATGTCGGATGCTTTGCTCGAGCGACGTTAACCTGTGTGGAAAGAGGTCGGAATCGGATCCCCCTGGGATCGATTTACCTTGATTGGGAGGGCGGGCGAATGCCGCGTGGTATCCCAAATCAAAGGTGAAGATGATCTATTTTTGCATCCGTACTACGCCTTGTTTGAGGTCGAGGTTAAGACCTTGCTCGAGGAGTAGAAAGTCCAACCAAATGGACTGTATAAAGTTTTTGTATTGAATTTGAAGTATGCCTTGGCATTTGCGTCGGATATTCCGAAATATCAACTCTGAAATGTTTGAAGGTATTTGAGGATCTAATTTGACCATGGTTTGTAGTCTAAATGTTGCCCCCAGTCCGATTATTCTTCTTATGATATTGATGCTTATGTTGTGAATCTTTGAGTATTGGGAGAAAGTTGCCCCTAGTCGGGAATCAACGTTTTCCGCACAGACGCGCACAAGCTGTTGCGTCCAGGAGTATTTCGCTGCGGTAAGAAATATTATATTTAACCGTCTTAGCATTGTTAACGAAAGAAAAAATTCTTGGGGCCCAAAACCGCAAGCCCCCCCAGAAAATTAAGGGAAAAAAAGAAAGAAAAGTGGTCTAGCATTATGGAAGACCACCAGATTTTTTTACGTGGAAAAGCCCATGTAAAGGGGAAACCACGGGGCCTAGCCCAGTTTGAACGAACCACTAAGTACTTTGCAGTCGAGTTACAATGAGGACGCCTTCTTGGGAAGAAAGCCTTAGCATTGATTTGTACATCTTATGGAGTACATTAACATGATGGTAAATACAAAGGATCTACTATCTGACGGTATTCGCTTGTTAGTAAGGACTTGCAGTTGGCGTGCCCGACTAGGTCAGAAGAGGACCGTAGTCAGCTGGCGACGAGGAATTGTAGAGTCGGCGGGCGACGTAAGTCAGGAAGGACTTGTAAGTCGGCGGGCGACGGAGGTCGGAAGGATTATATCGGTGAGCGACATAAGTCAGGAGGAAACCGGTATTTCAATCGGGCTGACGGATGTCAAAAGACTGTAGTCGGCTGGATCTGAATCAGTAATATCTAATTGAGGACCGTAGTCGGCTGGCCAGACGGAGGTCGAAAAGACTGTAGTCTGACAACGAAGATCAAGTAAGGTACACGTCAGGTAGAAGTCCAAGCAATGAAAAGAATGCATCTTCGCATAACCGTCTAGCGGAGTCCGATATACCGATAGAAAGTCCGGCGTCGGGTAGAAGCTTGGCAAGAGTGAAGGTCCGATGTCGGGTAGAAGTCCGACGTCGTTGGTGGCAGAGGAGAACTCTGGCTTCCACTTTGGGCGTGTTAGTTTCGGCGTCAATGAGGGAATTCCTCCTTGTAAATTGGGAAGAATTTTCAGCATCCGCATGGAAGTTGGGCAGAATTCGGGCGTTCCCTCCCGAAAAATGCCGGCCAAGTTCGGTGTCTTCAGGCGGCAGGAAGAGCTCCGGCGTGGTCGAGGAGGTGAGGAATTCCTTTTCCCCTTTCTCCTCTTCCTTCTTCTCTCTCTTCACTTGGCCCCCCTGATGTAGAATGAGGGCTTCTATTTATAGTTTTTTCTGGATGTTGGTCATGTCTCCGTAAATTAGGCTACGTGAGATCAAGGCGAATTGGGAGTGATTCCGAAGGACGGCCGGAATTATCGAATCCTTCGATCATGCACCGTTCGTTGGACATTTTGAAGGCCTTATGATTTGGGAAATTTGATGATCTTGGGGCTCGGTTGGATTCGTCCGTCGAGCCGTTCGATTTCGAGTATTTTATTCTAAGCTCGTCAAAATCGGATAGATTGTTTGGTTAATTCTTCAAATTGTGTTTGAACCTTCCCAAACAGCGCTTCGAACCATTTGATTCGGACTCATTTGGCTCGATTGAGTTGATCTTGGTGTCGTTGGTAGACAATTGAACTGATTGGAACTATCTGAATTTATTGTTGTTTAGTGGCTCTTTCATGTTTATTGATGATGTTTATGTAAAACTCTTAAAGTCTTTGATGAAATTGTTTATACTTTATATGCTCTTCCGTACGATCGTCTGTTCCCACCCCGATATAATCGGGCTAGCCGGGCCGGGTCGTGCATTTTCCAGACTTTCTCCCTCAATTTTCCTATAAGAAGAACCCAATGTTTTGCGAAAATTATGGGTTGAACAATAAGTTTGCTTTCTTTAACTGAAACTCGATTAATGTGTTGGATAAAAATTTGATACTCTTGATTGTAGAACTTGTATACCTGCAATAATTCAGTTCTATAAGGAAAAATAAACATGAAAAAAAAAAAGATTAAGATATTATTTATACTTATCCTGTATAATGGAGAAACGTACAAGTAACGTTGAAATTTTTCTGTCATTATCCTATTCTGCTCTAGTAAGAAGAAAGCAAAAGCATCAACATGGTTATCTCCTAACCAATCATTTGTGAGCAGAATGTCAATATCTGATCTTTTTATCTCTATGTTTTCAGATGCAAATATTATGTGGTCCATACAAAAACAAAGAAAAATTTAATGTTAAAACGCAACCATAGCGCAACCATAGCGCAACAATAGCGCATCCATAGTGCAACCATAGCGCAACCTTAGCGCAACCATACCGCAAGTAAACTTACTTTCTATTAAATTTTCTGAAACATTCATTCATAAATTGTTGTTTTTGCTCTGTTAGAAAAGGCTTCCCGGGATAATTCATAATTTCCAATGCAGGCTGTGGCTCAATTATTATATTATCAACCGAGATAATCTCTTTGTTCTTCTTTTTTACATATGGTATGATTTGTTTTGATGAACTCTCTGCTTTTTCGTCATCTTCTCTTTTTCTTTTTTGAATCATGTGCATTGATAAACTATATTTTGGTAGTGGCACATCTTCTTTGGCCGATGGTGATGGTGGAGGAACATCTTGTATTGGTTGTGGAAGAAGTTCTTTGTCCAATGGTGGAGGTAGAGGTATTGGTGGTTGTGGAAGAAGTTCTTCGGCCAATGGTGGAGGTGGAGGTATTGGTTGTTCTGAAGGATGCAAAGCTGTATTTTTCACT
>NW_021319939.1:403495-529084 GCF_001605985.2 Dendrobium catenatum | reverse complement strand
CATCTAGATGTTACTGGCCTTTTATACGGAGTCCTCATCTATAACAAAAAAAAAAATCAGAATTATATCGCAACCATAACTAAAGCGCAATCATAGCGCAACCTTAGCGCAACATTAGCGCAACTATAGCGCAACCTTAGCGCAACATTAGCGCAACCTTAGCGCAAACTAAGCGCAACCATAGCGCAACCTTAGCACAACCTTAGCGCAACAATACATTTCATAATTAATTAGCTTAAAAGAAGGTTTAAATTCAGAAAAAACAAAAATTGAACACCACATTGAACATATATGCTAGTTATACAACTATTACTAAACACTAAAATTTAGCAGAAAGCGTAAACCTTTCGTATCCTTAGCTTCGCCCATTTACGAAGAAAAGAAACGTGAAAAAACAGAAAATAAACATTTGAACAGTACATTACATTAAACAAACAATGTAAAAATTATAACTAAACCAAACCCTAAAATTTAACATATAATTTAAACGCAACGAAAGCGCAAGTTAGGCGCAACCATACCTCTTCCTGATTGATGATCTTCTACAGTCTCGTCGTCTACCTCCGGCAGGAATAAGCTAATGCAGAACCGAAGGTATTGGAGGAATCCGAGAGCGCTTACCAGAGCTGGAGTAACAGTAAAAATGTCGCTTGAAAATAAAATACGCGGCGTTTCCATTCTTTATTTTCCGGAATTCAAATGAAATGCGTTATCGGGTCGGGTCGCTAACTCTGACAAGACATAAAGCAAACATATTAAATTAAAAAAACGCCTAACAGATGTCGCATTTCTATTGGCGACCGAACGGAGAGATTTCTTCGGTCACCTGACCCAATAATTTGCCTAAACTTTGATACTCTTATATTAGAATTGTAATATTATTATTATTATTTATCTATGATTTTTGCACTGACATTGGAACCTATGTAGTTTAACCTTCAAAATTTCTTCTTAACCAAAAAGTGTTAAATATTTTCGCCATGGCAATATCTTGATGCATCTTTAGCAATTTTTTCTAGATATTATGTTTTGCAAATTTGATCCTCTTTATTGCTCAGAGGGGTTTGAAGGATATTCCCTAGTTCCTAGTGCATACTAGAAAGGCATCACATTTCATTTTTTAAGGTTTTTCCGGATAAAATAGTTTTGCAAATTCAGAGAAGAATCTCTTTTTATTCGTTGCTAGCATACTTCATGTAGATCCCTTAGAGATTTTCAATGAGATTTTTTTTTCTATTCAGTTGGCAAGATTATCAATTGATGACATGAATGCTGTTCATAATATGAGATATTTGACATTACCAGAGAGCAAAAAAACATCTGGAGGTTTCTCACTCAAATTTGATGTTCATAAGGTGAGCACCATACTTTTAAATTACTAATTGCGACTACTTATGAAGTTTCTGTTCAATTTGTGGTTATTGATATTGTGCTTTGCATGTCATTGGTTAATAGAAGAAACATGCAGCAAGGAAAAGTCGGAGTGATATAGAAGAAACATGGCAACTATCTAGATTTTATCCTATAATTTTGGTATGCACTATCATTAGCCTCACATATTTCATTTTTTATAGTTTCAAGTCATGCCTAAACAATTGACATGAAAATTCATATATGCCTTACATATAGGGTATAATTTAGATATTCTTACTGTTTTACTGCTTTTCTTTTGAAATATGGTGCGCCTCTACATGTAGCATGCAACATTAATTGATAGCAGCAAAGGATTGAGCAACAAGCTAAATTATCTTAAGTTACTTGTATTAAGGCTTTTTTATTCTACTCTAATACAAACTTAACAAAATTATTGAGAAGGTTCAGTCGTCCTTAAAATGTTAATAATAGGAAGTGAGTTCTCGTTATGTATTTGAAGTTTATCTTGCTTCCAAGGTTGAGGATAAGCTCATAATTTGCATCTTATAAGATGTGTCCATCGCAAAAATCAGACATGAAAGATAAAATCATTGTCCTTCATAGAGCATAAAATTAATATCAACAAAAGGATTGCAAAATAATGATGAGCTTGCTAATGAAATTTTCACCCAAATAAATAATCACAAGTTTGCTCTACACGTAACTTAATCAGTTTAAAAACCTCCGGAAGAATGATATCTTAAAGCCTTAATAATCTAATGAGCGATTACTTAGTCATTAGCAAGCTGACATTTCTAGTTGCTCCATTAGCAGTAGTAAAATTACATATCACATGGAAGTCATTAGAGACAGAAGCCTTTCTGTAATATCCTATTTATTAAATACAAATGCTTATATATAGGCAAACAAGAAGTATGTAAAAGGAAGATAATAATGAGGATAATATCTTTTATTTGAGGATATAGTTTTGTAATAAAGTATATTTTTAATCCATCACTTTCTATGATAATAATTCTTTTTAGCTGGAGCATATATATTAATATGTTTCAGCCTTTTTACAATGACTGAAAAAAAAATAAGTCTCAAAGCCATGATAAAGATACAAACTAATTGTTCTTCACTAAAGAGATATAGAGTGGTGATCTTTTATAATAAGAGTATATATGATGTAGGACTTAAATGCTTAGGCAATATTAAATAAGAAATTGCACGCTTTTGAATGATAGCAATATTAAATATTAAACTTATAGCGATTTAAACAATGAAAAAAAATGAGAGGGGGAAAACTAGCTTAGGCCAAGTCATACAACTAGAAGTTAAGATCATAAAATAATCAATTATTCAAGCATAGCATACACGAAGGATTTTCAATGAGAAATCCCTAAATTAACAATGAGGAAATTATCTTGCAAAAGCAAAGAGGAAGGGAGGAGAGAAAGAGAGGGGCCGGCGGGTAATGGAGAAGGGGAGGGGAAGTTTCCAAAATCTGAAAAGTAATTTCAGATTTTATTAGGAGGGATTTTGGGTTTTTGCAATTTGAATTTCAAACAAAAGGAGGGAAAGGAAAGACACTCCTTAATGAGAGAATTGATTGAGGCTTAAGAGGAAGGGATTTAATGAAGAAGAGAGAGGGAAGGGGGGTGGTGCCGGCGGCATGTCTAGGGGAAGTGGGGCTTTGGGAAATAGAATTAAGGCTTGCCTTATCAAGAATCTCAAATAGGATATGATTGAATTAAATCAAATTCAATTTGAAATTTAATTGAACTTAATTTAAGTAACCTTTCAAAAATAGATCATCGTATATTAAGAAATAATTTCAAATTCAAATTGATTGGAAATTGAAATCAATAGCTTTTCTAATTTAAGATGTTTAATAAATGGAAAGTGTTAACTCGGGATTTAAATTTTGGAGGCAAGGGGAGGAAGGTGAGGCCGACGGCTAGGTTAGGATTAGGGTTGGGGTTTGGGCTTGGGCCGACGATGTGGAAGGGGAGGGGTCTTGGGCCGACGTTTGGAGGTGGGAGAGGGGTGGCCGATCGGAGTTGTGGGGGTGGTGGTGTTCGGCCGAGAGAAAGGGAGGAGGGGGGGTGGCCGGCTTAGGATTAATGGAGTAATGGCAGTGTGGGGTCTTTATAATTTTTTTTTTACTTTTTTTTTTTGTTCTTTATTTTTTCTTTTTATGTTTTTTTTTTATGTTATTTTTTTGCTGTTTTGTTTTTTTTTTATTTTCTTATATATTCTTCTTTTTTTTTTTTTTTTTTTCTTTTCTTAGTTTTTATATTTTCGGCTAAGAGAGGGGAAGGGGAAGTGATGACCGGCGGTTTGTGAAGGGGGGGGGGGGGGGGGGGGAAGAGCTAGACTCTATCGAGTATGTATCCGCTCATAAATCTCTAATGCATATGGATCAATCCGTTGAGGCTCGTCGCGCTCTAGCCAGGTGTCCTCTGACTCTGGCTTACCTCTCCACCTAATCAAACACCTTCATCCACCCTCTTTTGTGGAAATGATATCATCACTCAGGATCTTGTCAATATTCTCTGTTGTAGGTATTTTGAGAATATTTGGGAGTGGAGGTAGGCTTGGGTTCTTACAGGGTGCACATAAGGCTCATTTTACAGTGGATTTGGTGGGTTAAACTCTAAACCCTCATAGGCTTCTAAATCTTCTATGTTAAAAGAGGGATTAATATTAAATTCTGCAGGCAGATCCACCATGTAAGCATTATCATTAATTTTCTTGACTATTTTGAATGATCCCACACTTTTAGTATGTAATTTCTAAACAGTTCTTTATGGGAACCATTTCGGACGAATTCGTGCCATCACTGAATCACCAACCTCAAAAGTTTTAAATCTTCGTTTAAAATGAAGTTTATAATTAATATTACTCTGTTCAATTCGGCGTGCAATTTTCTTATATAGTTCATGCAAATGTAATGCAAATGAGGATGTAGACTTAAAATCTTATACTTAGAACACATGGGTATGAGATCTAAAAGCTTCCTAGGTTTGTACCCATAAACAATTTCATCAGGGCTTAAACCAGTGGTGCGGTTCACAGAGTTATTGTAGGCAAATTTGGTTGAGGGGAGTTTGGAATCTCAATCCTTAATATGTTCACCTACTAGGGGTCTTAACAAATTACCTAAACTTATATTGATCACTTTAATTTAGCCATCAGTTTGAGGATGAAAGGCTGTGGAGAATTGTAGCTTAGTGTCCATTTTCATTCAGAGAGTTTTCTAGAAGTAATTAATGGACTTTACATCCATATTAGATATAATGGTCCTGGGTAAACCATGTAATCTGACGACTCATTGAAGTACAGTTTGGCAATATGGGAGGCGTCGGATGTCTTGGAACAGGGTAGGAAATGGGCTATTTTGGAAAAGCGATCAACTACAACACAAATGGCGTCATTCCTAGGAAAAGTCTTGGGCAAGCCTAGGACGAAGTCCATGCTAACATCTTGCCACGGACAGCTAGGAACAGGAAGAGGAGTGTAGAGACCAGTGTTTTGTTTACGTTGATTGGTCAATTGGCAAGTGTGACACCTACTGACCATTTTACCAACATCCTTCTTCAGGCTAGGCCAGAAGAAGCGGTACTCTACGACTTCTATAGTCTTATCATGACCGAAGTGTCCAGTGAAGCCTCCGGCATGGAGTTTCCAAACGAGGAATTCCCTAAGGGACGTGCGAGGGATGCAAATCTTCTGAGCTTTGAAAAGATAGCCATCCTCAAGGAGAAAATCACCCATAAGGCGTATGTTGCATCTGAACAATAAGGAGTAAGTCTCCTTGAAGTCGGGGCATTCCAAGTAGTCCTCTTTTACTCGCTCAAGCCCAATAACTTCGGCTCTTCTTGATTGTTGTAATCATACGACGATTGAGAGCATTAGCAGCTTTATTCTCAATTCCTGCCTTGTGCCTAAGGGTATAAGTGTATTCTTGTAAAAACTCTACCCAACGCCCATGACAAGCATTTAACTTTTTCTGGGAGTTGATCTAAGGAAGAGCCTCGTGATCCGAAAAGATAACAAACTCTTGTGTGAGTAAGTAGTGTTGCCAATAACAAAGGGATTGGATCACAGCATAGAACTCTTTGTCATATATGGAATAGCTTTGTCGGATGTCATTTAGCTTCTCCTAAACTAAGCAACAGGGTGACCTTCCTGGGACAGGACTCCTCCAATTCTGATCCCCAAAGCATCGTAGGTCACTTTCAAGACTTTGGAGAAGTAAGTCTTATAACTAGGGCTTCCACTATTCGTGTCTTAATTTCCTCAAAGGCTTTAGTGGTAACTGGGGTCCAGTGAAAATCACCTTTCTTGAGGAAATCAGTGATATGAGACACAATGGTACTAAAGTTTCTAATAAATCTCTAATATAAGGTGGCTAAACAGTGGAAGCTGCAGACTTCCCGAATATTTTGAGGAACAGGCCATTCAACAATGGCTTTCACCTTCTCGGGGTCTGCAGAGACCCCTTGGGCAGACACGATAAATCCAAGAAAAATGACTCAGTCAACAAGGAAGGTGCATTTATTAGGATTAGCATAAAGTTGTTCCTTAAGACTTCAAAAACCTTCCTTAGATGGTCTAATTGTTGACTTACAGATTGGTTATAGATAAGGATGTTGCCAAAGTAAACAACGACAAACTTATCCATGAAATGGCATAACACTTGGGTCATGATTCTCATAAATGTTCTTGGGGCATCACTCAACCCAAATGGCATGACCATCCACTCATATAGACCATTCTTGATCTTAAAGGCAGTTTTCCACTCATCACGGGGTCGGATCCAGATCTGGTGGTACCCACTCTTAAGGTCAATCTTTGAGAAAAGAGTGGCTCCTGTTATCATGTCGAGCATATCGTCTAACCTCGGGATAGGAAATCAATATTTGATAGTGATTTTATTAATAACACGGCTATTAACGCACATCCTCCAAGTGTCATCTTTTTATTGTGTAAGGAGGGCTGGCACAGCACACTGGCTAAGACTTTTTTTGATAAATCCCCACTGCAGTAGCTTGCCCACTTGCTTCTTAAGTTCAGCATGTTCTGTGGGGTTCATACGATAGTGGGGAAGGTTAGGGAGGTCTCTAAGTGGAGGTAATTGATCGGTGAAGACATCAGCAAAGTCACTCAGTATGGGTTGGACCTCCTGAGGGATAGGTTCCTCAGACTCATTGGGAGTCTCACGGCAAACTAGGGCGCATAGGGGAGCTCCTTGAGCAATCAAAGAATCCAAGACCTTGGAGGTCACAAGATTCAGCCTCCTCTTGGGTTAGACTAGGTTAGGTTTGGGATTGTCCCTAACCCTAGGCTGTGTAGGCAGAAGTTTGATCTTCTTTCCTGCATGTTCAAACACGCAGGTGTTCAAACAATCCTAGATGTGGACATCATTATCAAAGAACTAGGGACGCCCTAAGATGATTTATCCAATATTCATTATAAGGACATTGCACCACACGTTCTCCTTATACTCAGCGAAGGAGATGGGTATAAGGCTTCGCTCCTTCGCCTCTAAGGCAGTGTTGACCCAGGCTACCTTATAAGGGTTTGGGTGAGGAACGATAGATAGATTAAGCTTTGACATCATGCTGGAGGAGACAACATTAATGCAACTACCACTATACATAATGACCTTAAAGTTTTTATCTTTGTTTGATGTAGGTGTGAAAGATAAAAGTCCTGTACCAGTCATCAATGGAAATGGGTTGTGACAGTGCACATCTCACCATGCAGATGGGAGAGGGGTCAAGCTTTTGTATATAGTCGACGACAGCAGTGTCATCCTCCTCCTCAAAGAATTCACCATCATCTTCAACTTGGTGAATTTAGTCGGCCTCGGGCTCAAGTTCTTCCTCAGTGATCTCCTCAATAATAGTGATTTTATATGGACTAGAACATTGAGAGGAGATATGCCCATACCCCTGGCATCGAAAGCACTTGGTCCTTGGGTGGGAACTAGGGGTATCTGACTTGGGAGGCTTACTCCTAAAGTCAGGACGGGATGTGGAAGGACCAGAAGTTGGTTGGGTAGTGTTTCCAGGGTTAGGCTGTATATAGGAGTGATGAGGGGCCGAACCACTGGAGGGTTGGTAGGAAGAACTTGAATCTTGTAGTCGACTAGGATGTTAGGGATAGGTTTCTTCAAGGTACAATTAGGCATTTTCTAAGGTAGTAATGTTCCAGGCAAATAGTTCGTTGCGCAGGTCCTCACGCAACTCGGTACGAAACATAGACAGAATTTGAACGGGGGTAGTAGAGGTTTCCCCCTTGCATCAAATTAGATAATCGTCAAAGGCTGCAATGTATTCCTTTATCGGTTTGTTGCCTTAGGTTAGCCTATTTCATTTATCCAGGAGCCTAGGGAAGACAAAGGAGGTAAGTACTTCTGCTTGAGCTCACACTTCATTGAAGGGCAATCAGTGATGGGATGTTTATTACGGGATACCCTTAGACTTTATAAATTGGACTAAAATTGACTAGCCCTACCTATTAGTTTCATTTTAGCAAATCGGACTTTTCTAGTTTCAGAGATGTTGTACATTTGAAAAAATTGTCCATGCCTTTGATCTAGTATAGGAATAGTTGGGGATGGAGGGTACCATCAAAGGTTGGAGCATCAACCTTGATATTTTTTATTAGTGGAATATTCGCGTTGGGGTAATGGTCATGCCTTTGATCTAGTATATATTTTTCTTGACAGTTGTTCTGAGGATAGCATTTTTATGTTATAATTTTGTTTCGTTTGATTTGACTTTTCGTTTATCTGGATGTTTGTTTGGATGTTTGCAACTTAAAGTAAATCAAGTTTGATTTTTATTTTGTTCTTGTGTTCTCCAACTTGACTTTTCTTTCATGTTTGCTTACATCAAGTTTGGTATCAGAGTGAGTTAGAATATCATTGGTTGGTGAGTCTTTTTTTTTTAAATCTAAGATGGCTAATAATTCGGGGGATTGGCAAAATATGATGCAATAGTTAGCGGATTTGCAAAATCGGATGAATGAAATGGCTAACACTCTTGTTAATCTAAACGTTAACCAACATTATGTCCCAACATCTAAAAGCGAAGAAGAAGTTCCTAGGAATCAAAATAGGCGACAATGAAATTGGGATTATGGGATTAAAATAGATGTTCATAACTTTGAGGGGAAATTACAACCTGGTCTATTCCTTGAATGGATAGAAAAAATAGATTAATTCTTTGATTGGAAAGAAATTCTTGAAAACAGAAAAGTAAAATTTGCAAGTTTAAAACTCAATGGTCATGCTTTACATGGTGGAAAAACTTACAAAACAATAGACTTAGGCGTGGGAAAGAGAAAATACAAAACTGGGAACGAATGAAAGAAAAAAATGAGGGAGAAATTCTTGCCATCTGATCACACACGAACACTCTTTCAAGAATTTAATAATTTGTGACAAGGGACTCAATCTGTGAAAGAATACACTGAAATATTTTACAAACTTCAATCAAGAAATGATTTAGATGAGTCTGAAGAGAAAACTGTCTCAAGGTATATCAACGATCTTAAGTGGATAATTCAACATCAACTGAATTTGCATTATGTAATTAAAACTGATGAGGCGTGTCCTATGGCATTAAAACTTGAAAAACAACATCAAAGGGAAAGGGGTCACAATAAGATAACGAAAACATATAAACGACGAGCAATTGGCGGGGTTAAAAATCAATCTCAAACTTCTATGAGAACATCGGGTGTGAAAGTTAAGTCTTTTGAAAATCAAATTGCGGATAAAAGAAAGGGGATTATGGGGTCTAAACCTTCTTAACAACCTAGATTAATTGGGTCATGCTATAAATGTGGGCTTTATGGTCATCTTTTTGTGGCTTGTAGAAAAAATAACACACCAAGAAACAATTTCATTGAAAACGATGAAGAAATAGAGGAAGAAGAAGAAAACGAATCTGAACCTAAAAATGACATTGATTTAGAAAAAATTGATGTTGAGGGAGATGAAGGTTAAGAGCTTTTAGTAATACGACAAGTCTTAACGACTAAAATTGACAACGGAGATATGTGGCTTAGGAGAAACATTTTCAAGACAACTTGTACGGTCGAAGGAAAAATCTGCACTCTTATGATCGATGGCGGAAGTTAAGAAAATTTTGTGTCACAACTTATGGTTAATAAGCTAAAGTTAAAATCCAAACCACTTGCCAAATCTTATAAAATCTCTTGGTTCAAAGAAGGGGGTGAAGTACCTATAATAAAGCAATGTTATGTCAACTTAACAATTGGGGGTTCTTTTAAGGATCAAGTTAAAGTTTGTCACATTTTGTTGGGTCAACCTTGGCAATTTGATCACAAAATCATTCACAACGTAGAAAAGAACAATTATACTTTGATTCAAAATAATAAGGAGTTCACTCTTTATCCTAAAAAACATGTGCCTGACCACCTGCTAAAAATAACAAGGTTGCCAAAATAAACACTCATGAACTGCTTTTGAATGCAAATGATTTGAAACACTCTGAGGTAGCTTACTTGGTTTTGGGAAAGGAAACTGATTCTATTCTTTAAATTCCTAAAGAAAGGCGGCCTTTAATTGATGAGTTTTCTGATATATCACATGAGGAATTGCCTATAAGTTTGCCACCGATGAGAGAGATTCAGCATCATGTTGATTTAATACTTGGAGCCATTTTGCCTAACCTTCCTCATTACAGGATGAGTTTAACTAAGCATTGTGAACTTTTTAAGCAAGTGACTGATTTGTTTGAAAAGAGTTTGATTAAAGAAAGCTTAAGTCCCTGTGTTGTGTCTGCTTTATTGACTCAAAAAAAGTATGAAACGTGGAAAATGTGTGTGGATAGTAGGGCAATAAATAAAATCACCATTAAATATCGATTTTCTATTCCTAGATTGGATGACATGCTGGATATGTTAAGCGGTGCTAAAATCTTTTCCAAAATTGAGTTGAGAAACGGGTATCACCAAATTAGAATAAGACCTGGGGATGAATGGAAAATTACTTTTAAAACTAAAGAAGGTTTGTATGAATGTGATGCCTTTTGGGCTTTCGAATGCTCTGAGCACTTTTATGAGAACTATGAATCATGTTTTGAGACCTTTTATTGGAAAGTTTGTTGTGGCTTATTTCGATGATATTTTGATTTTTTGTATTCACCCTTCTGAGCATTTTAATCATGTGAGGCAAGTGTTGCAAACTCTAAGGGAACAAAAGCTGTACCTCAATCTTAAAAAATGTTCCTTCATGACTTCGAGCTTAACATTTTTTAGTTTTATTGTTTCGGCTGAGGGGATAAAAGTTGATTCGATAAAAATTGAAGCAATTCAAAACTAACCCACTCCTAAAAACATAAGTGAGGTGAGAGAATTTCATGGCTTTGTTTCTTTTTATCGAAGGTTTATTAAAAACTTCAGTTCTCTGATTGTTCTTATTACTAATTATTTGAAAAAGGGGATATTTAGGTGGACACCTCAGGCTGAATAAACTTTTGAAGTCATTAAAGCAAAAATGAGTCAAGCTCCCATTCTTAGCTTGCAAAATTTTGAAAATATTTTTGAAGTTGATTGTGATGCTTCTCATGTTGGTATTGGTGCTGTGCTTAGTCAAGAGGGAAAACCTATTACTTATTTTAGTGAAAAATTGAATGATGTTCGATCCAAATATTCTACTTATGACTTGGAATTTTATGCTGTTGTTCAAGCTTCGAAATTCTGGAGATGTTATTTGATACAAAAGGAATTTGTTTTAAATACTGATCACGAAGCATTATGTTTTTGGGCTCTCATAAAAGACATGCTAAGTGGGTTTCTTTTTTGCAAGAGTATACTTTTCATATTAAACATAAAACTGGTGTGTTAAACAAGGTAGCTGATGCTTTAAGCAGGAGATCTCATTGTTGGTAACTGTTTACTCAACTATCATTTCTTTTGATTTTTTGAAAGATGCTTATGCGAGTGATCCTGATTTTAAGAGTATTTGGGATTCTTGTCTTGCTTATGGAACTGATTCTTCTGCTTAGTTTGTTATTCATCAAGGGTTTTTGTTTAAGGGATCTAGACTTTGCATAACGAAAACTTCTTTAAGAGAGCAACTTGTGCATGAACTTTATAGTGGGGGATTGGGTGGACATTTTGTGCAAGGAAAAATTATTGCTTTGGTTGAGGAGAAATATTTTTGACCTCATATGAGAAAACAAATTGCTAAGTTAGTAAAACAATGTAAAATATGTCATGCTTTTAAGGGAACTTCTCAAAATATTGGTTTGTATACTCCTATGTCTATTCCAAAAAAACCTTGGGAGGATATCCCTATAGATTTTGTTTTGGGGTTGCCGGTTACTGCTAGAAAGTTTGATTCTATTTTTGTGGTTGTGGATCGCTTTAGCAAAATGGCACATTTTATTCCTTGCAAGAAAACTTCTGATGCTTCATATATTGCTGACTTATTCTTTAAAGAAATTATTCGTCTTCATGATATTCCTCGCACTTTTACTTCGGATAGAGATACTAGATTTTTGAGTCATTTTTGGAGAACACTGTGCAAAATTAGGAACTACTCTTCAATTTAGCAGTGCATATCATCCACAAACTGATGGGAAAATAGAAGTTGTCAATCGAAGTTAAGAGAATTTACTGAGATGCCTTGCTGGAGAAAAACCATTCCAATGGGATTTGATTTGCCCCAAGCTGAATTTGCATATAATAATTATGTTAACCGCTCCACTGGTAAAACTCCATTTGAAATCATTTATGGTTAGCCTATATCTCACACTTTAGATAGAAATTGTTTTTCTTTGCCAAATAAAATTAGTGCTAAAGCTTCTTAAACTTTTGACCATATTAAAACTGTCCAACAACAAGTCCTTTAAAAACTCTGAATGGCTAATGTTAAATACAAATCTGCTGCTGACAAACATCAGAGGGAAGTTTATTTCAAATAAGGAGATTTGGTTATGGCTTACTTTCGTCGCCAACGATTTCTTGTTAGTACTTTTGAAAAATTAAGCAGGAAAAAATTTGGGCCTTTTCGTGTTCTACGAAAATTAGGCACAAATGCTTATCTCTTGGATCTTCCTATTACTGTTGGCATTTCTCCTGTGTTTAATATTTTTTACCTTTCTTTATATGAAGAAAATTCTGAAGATCATGTGGAAATTGAAACTTTGCCACTCTCCACATCAGTTTTAAATAATGATGAATAGGTTGAAGATGTTATTGATGTTAAAATTACTAAAACTAGACATGACGAGCACATGAGGATTTTGGCAAAATGGAAGAATCGTCCTTTGACAGACTGTACTTGGATATATGCCAATGAGTTGAAGAAACGTCATCCGGATCTTTATAAAAAGATTGTGGAAGCTTTCTCATCAGGAGATGAGATTCTCCCACCAGAGAAGAATTGATGCATTTATATTTTGATTTATTTTATTTTGATATAATTTGAACAATATTAGTTGTGTTTTATATATATATTTTTAAAACTATGCAATGATGGAGAACATCCAATGATCATGGTAGGATGTGCTTGGGCATGGCAAGGCTTGGGTTTGCTTGCATTTGAGCCCTTTTTGTCTTTTGGGCTGTTTGCTGTATTTCGGTTTGAGCCTTAGCTGCTCTTGGGTTGGGCTTTGGCTGCTTGGTTTTGAGCTAAAAAAGTTAGGTTCTACTTGGTGCTAGCTCATTAATGCTTGAGCTAAAATTTAGCTCATTATTTGGAGGAGTAATTGTACTTCCTAGCTCATAAATTCATAAAGGTATATGGATTGGAGCTTGTTTCTTCCCATTCTTGTGTCTTCTTGGTTTCTTCCTTGTGAATTATTGTTGTGGGCTGGTTGTCTTTTCGGTTTTCTCCCTGGCTGCTTTCCCGTGACTCCCTCTGTCCCGTTTTCTGTGTTGGCTCCTCGGGTCCCTCTCTGGCTGTGTTCCCTTGGCTCCCTGGTTGTGTTTCCCGTGGCTTTCCTTCCTGTTTTCTGTCAAATTTTGGGGGTTGTTGTGGTGTCTTTTGGCCCTTTTTTTTCTCCTTACCTGATTGGTTTGGTTGGAGGTTGATGTTGGCTGTTTGGCTCCCCTTTTTAACTATATATATGAGAGGATTTTGTCATGGAAAGTTTGTTGATGAACTTGAAAGAAGTTGCTAAAAACCTTAAGGGTTTCTTCTCTTGGAAAAGCTTGAGAACTTATTCCACCCCCTTTCCTCCTCTCTATTTCGTTTGGGCTTCTAATCTCTTCTTCTCTACGCAAGTTCCAGTCCATCTGTATCCTTCTTCTAGAGCATTTGGAAGTTGTTTGTTGGCTGATTTTGGGAGACATTTGTCGGAGGAGTTTGGTAGGACGTAGGACCCTTTTGCAATGGTGGACCCTTGGTTTGCAAGCTTAAACACTATTTTCATACATTTTCTTACTCTCGTTGCATGTGAGCAAACTGCTTGACGGTTGTTCTAAGAATAGCATTTTTATGTTATAATTTTTTTTCATTTGATTTGACTTCATTTATCTGGCTGTTTATTTGGATGTTTGCAAGTTAAAAGTAAATCGAGTTTAGTTTTTATTTTGTCCTTGTGTTCTCCAACTTAACTTTTCTTTCTAGTTTGCCTGCATCAATAATTAAGGCTTGCCTTATCAAGAATCTCAAATAGGATATGATTGAATTAAATCAAATTCAATTTGAAATTTAATTGAACTTAATTTAAGTAACTTTACAAAAATATATCATCGTATTTTAGGAAATAATTTCAAATTCTAATTGATTGGAAATTTAAATCAATAGCTTTCCTAATTTAAGATGTTTAATAAATGGAGAGTGTTAACTCGGGATATGAATTTTGGATGCAAGGGAGTAACTCGGGATCTAAATTTTGGAGGCAAGGGAGTAAGGTGAGGCCGGTAGTTAGATTTGGATTACGGTTGGGGTTTGGGCTTTGGCCGGCAATGTGGAAGGGGAGGGGTCTTGGGCCGACGGTTTGGAGGTAGGAGAGGGGTGGCCAGTCGGAGTTGTGGGGGTGGTGGCTTTCGGTCGGGAGAGAGGGAGGAGGGGAGGGGTGGACGGCTTAGGATTAATGGAGGTGAGGGTTTTCGGCCAAGAGAGGGGAAGGGGAAGTGATGGCCGGCGGTTTGTGATGGGGGAGAGGGGAGGAAAGGAGTAGGGGAAATCGACCACGAATCCGGACGCTTCTTGCGGTTGGTGGGTGTTGCGATGCCCTCACCTATGGACTTCAATCTCTCCAAGACTCTCAAGCTCTCCCAATCACGCAAGTGCAGAGATTTCTTGTAATAACATTCATTAATCTCAAAAGAGCAAGTGGCTTTTAAATAGCCTCATACAATGAAAGAGAATAAAAGACCAACATGGCCCTAGGGCTTACACATGACAAGCTCTCAAGTGAGGGTATAAATGGAAAATGCAATAATAAAAAAAATAACTAATTCTAATACAATGATAATAAAAAATAAAGTGGTGCGATCGTGGCCATAGATCGTCGGCCACGCCTCTAACAGACTCTCCAAGGTCGGATATTCTCATCAATAATATCTCTTGCCGGTGAAGTGATAATCAACTTTAATATATTTGTTTCATTTAATATTTTTAATTTTTTTATGGAAAACTTGATTAATTTTGTTATAGATAGTGAACTCATAATCACAATTATTAATCGTAAGCTTTATTATAAGGAAGTTAAATTATTGTACTTGAGTTTGGACCTACATTATTTTACACGCACTATGAGCAATGACCCTATATTTAGTTTCAACGCTTACACGCAGTATGAGCAATGACCCCATATTTAGTTTCAACGCTATATCTAAATGCAGCAGTTGGCTTCGTACTTCTTCAGGATCCGATATTTTGACCCATAAACACATGTTATCTTGAAGAAGACATCTGATCCTCAACATATCTAACATCGTCATAATCAAAAATTGTGTGTTTATTGATTTTGTTTGTAATAGGCTAGATCTTTTCCTAGATATTTCTCGACTTATTTTATTCGACTACATGATATTTTCTTGTGATGTATAAGAACAAGATAATTAATGTATTATATCATTATCAGCATTGAAGAAGCGAAGTGGAGATTTATATATTCACGAGCATTATTAATATGAAGAGTTTTGATTTGAATGCAATATTGATTTTTTATTTCTTGATAAAATTATTTGAATATAGGGAGAAATTTTTATCAATACTTTAACAAATAAACCTAATCCTAGTGTGGTCATCGATGAAAGAAACACAATAAGGTCAAATGAATGAGTACATGATTTAGTACTCAAATATTTTAGTGAACCATGTAGAACTACTATGAGAGAATCTAAACCAAGGAAAGGGGACCCAATAGTCTTAGCATATTCACAAGATTGACATTCATACTTGAAAGTAGATGAGATAGTAGAAGAGAAATCCTAAAGTTGGTCTGGATGATAACATAGATGATAATGCCTTTGATAAAATGAAATTGTGGAGGAGGACAAGGTATTAAAGGCAGTATCACGAAGATAGTAAATGCCTTAAACTTCAGTAGCTCCCATAATCTTCTTCTTCACGTTGAGATTTAAAAAACATAATGAGAAGGATAAAAATCTACAAAATGCTTGTGACATTTGATAAAGTAATACAAAGACAAATGGTTACATAAAATTGCCTGATCTCAAGAGGGACAGAAAGATCTTGTTCTAGAGATACGAGAGGGAGATTCGTCAATAATAATGATAGGTAGAAGGGATACCATGGTAAGTGATAAAAATAAATTTTATTTGTTATATGGCAAGAAGTAGAATAATCTATAACCCAAGATGTGCTAGAATTGGTAACTGTAATTGAACGTGAAGAGACATGGAGGTTGAAATGGTCAACTAAGAATGCTAGAGCAGTTGATTATATTCTTCTTGTGAAAGAGAGACTGAACTTGAATGAGTATTACTAGAATTGGTAGTAGTGGTGGGACATATTGAGAATATTAAAAAAGTTCACCCCATTTGCCTTTGAAATTGTTTTAATACTCTTGAATATTTTTTGTCATCCTACTGCAAAAGGAATATATCGGTGTAGCGTGTATACTTTAGAAATATTATTACCCGGCCTCTCCGCAATCCTTTCATTCTAGTCGGCGAGGAGAGTTTTAAGTAGTTTAGGTTCCGGGGTAAATTTTCAGAAGGCAAATTGGACTTTTTGATAAGACACTACCCAAAGATTTTGCCTTCATTTTGCAAGGACTTTATTATTTGAGTTCTAGTTTCCTATAGGCGCAAGCCTCTATAATTAATTACCCCTCCCGATAATGAAAGAGAACTTTCTATTAAGGTTAGTCGTTGAACAGATACATAGTATCCAACGTATAGTAGTAGCAAAATTAGATATTAAAAATTAAAAATTTATCACCACGCACTTAAAGCGAATGGTGGGTGGAATGATGATCAAAATCCTATGGTTCTGTCGTCCTAGGCAATCATGGCCCCTAGTCTACTTAGTTAGAGGAGGTAGTTGACCCAACCTGTAATAGCTCGTATTTTGACTTAGGCAAATAATTTTTTCAGGAGTCATTATAAGTTCAAATCACAAACTGTCTTCGTCATAACATAGATATTGTAGTCTTTAATTTCAATAAATTTTTTATAATTTTTGGGCACTGATGCAAATCCTTAAAAAATTGACATTATCAATACAAGTGGGGGTGTTGCATGTGAGATTTCATCAAAAAAATTTTAAATAAATTGTGTTATTTTATGGATAATTTCTATAATTTTTTAAACTCCAAAAGGAATTACATGAATTTTATACTACAAACTAACTAAATTATATCTGCATGTGAGAATTACTATTTTTGCACTTATTCATGGTCATGTGATTACTATTGGTGTGATTTGATTGCTAATGTGCATATTGCTCTTTTTTCATGCTTTGAGTTTAGTTGCAGGATTTGGTTGTTTGCTGAGCTCTTGAGCTTATTATATGTGTTTAAATAATTTTAGGTCAATGCAAGAGAGCAGGGCTAAGAGATTGATTATGATCCTTCAAATTTAGGTTCTTGTTATTTTAGTTATTCTTTTGTACTCGAGATAGTAATTATTGTATTATTATATGGATTCTGAGTAGTGTATATGATTTTTTGTGAAATGATGCAGATGTATATATTGTTGTTTTAATTAATAATTTTATTTATGTTGACATTATATTGATAAAGAAATTTGATAGCTCCGGTTGTTGTTTATTAAAAGATAAAAGATTTTTTTTTTTTTTCAATTTAAATTATGTGGCATCACACAACCTGATAAAAGGATCTTTTATGCAGCCATAGGTTGCTTCATATAAGGGTATCTTATAGACTTTGGGTGAATGTTTGCCTAATGGGACAAATTTGAGTCCGCCTTAGTTAATCAAAGGCTTTTTTCTCCTACCGATTATACCCTATTGATTCATTACTCAAGGATTTAGAGCCATTGGAGAACAAATATGCTTTGTCCATGACTGTAATTTAGTGATACCATTTACCTGTGATGTCAATTGGCGGTGAAACCAATAGTTAGAGGATACGTGTCACGTCCTTATTGTTATGAGGGCTTGAAATTGAATTCTAGTGATATTCTCGACTAGACATTCGCTCTTTGTGAACTGAAGTGATTTTCAAACTTATCCATCTCGATAAGCTGTTGCGAAGGGTAGATGAATTTTCGCTTTAAATTATTAAGTGATTTATTTCATCTTGAATATCATAAATTTTAGTGATTTTTTTAGTTTTGAACTTTTATTAAAATCAAAGCTCTTTAACAATAATTTTGAGATTTAGGGGCGTTTAAAAGATAGAGACTCTTCCGATTGATATTAAATTTCAACACGGCCATCATGAAAATTTTATGGGTATTTTCATTCATTAGTTAAACCTTGTCAACTCAATTTTCTTGCCAATAGAGAATCGAGTTCGGCTCCCAATTATTTGAGTTATTGTAGAAATATCAGAACCAAAATATGTATTTTCATATGTGAATTTTCTTCATAGAAGAACTTGAAGATGTAATATGAATGTATAAAATTAATAGTTTTGTTAATTCAACGAGCGCTGGTTCCGAAAGTTTATATTTTTGGTGATGAATTTTTCTTATAAAATGTCTTAAAGGCTTAATATGAACATATAAAATAAAATACTTTGGTCAGCATTACGACAATATATTTATTCATATTAGTTCAAGTCATGTCAACTTCGATCCATTTAAAGAGGAGGATCATACTTAAACTTGAGTTCACTTTTGACCCACGCAGCATTCTCAAGCAAGAATTTATAAGCGCAATGCACTTGTCGGAGCACATGCAGGTAGTTCATATTTCATTTTAAATAACATGCGTGTCATTTTTTTTACTTGCATAATGTATGTTTGCATCTTTTTAGAGCGATATATTTAAAATTCAATTATTATTTTTTGATCCGTACAGCTTCCTCAGATATCACGTGTACATATGTCACACTTGTCAGGGCCCATGCAGTACTTCAATTTTTTTTTTTAAGATGTGTGCATTACAATAATCTTAAGATTTGTCATTTTTATAGCCCACACAGCATTCATGGATGTGATGCTTATGTTCATAGTGCTCGTTAGAGCCCATGCAGGTGCACGCTTTTCAGTACATTTTGTATAATGTAATCATATATTAGATAGTGTATATGCATGTCTCATTGTTGGGCAATACTATGATGTATTTGTGTGGGGAATTAATGCATTTGCACAGCGTATTTGTGTGGTGACATCCCCTTTCAATTATTTGGTGTATCAAGCTCAATTCAATTAAGGATCGTACAACCCGTGACACGTAACAGTGTACTATTTTATTTCTTTTCAAAGGCAACTTTTTACGGGGTGTATGGCACATTCACGGGGCATGTATGAGTCTCCTGACTTTAACAGCTGACGTGTACACTACCTAAAGCATTGTGGACCCGTGACTCCTCTCTTGTCATTTTGTACCTTGTGTTTGGTTTAGCAGGTATTATAAGGGAATCAATTTTATGGATTATAAATAGGGAATCCTGCTAAAGGAGTTGAGTGTGTACGTGAGCTAGGAGCTAAAAGGGAGAAGTTTTAGTTTTTGTATTGGCGAGCAATTTAGTTCTATTAGTTTGTTGTAAGTTCATTTTGTTATGTTGTGATTCTTTTGTTCATTTTTGTTCTAAATGTTTAGAACTTAGAATGTCATGAATTTTTTTTGACTTAAGAGTTAGGGTAGATTTCACTTCAAATCTTGTCTAGTCATTATTGTATTATAAATTTTAGTAACACCCGAGCGTCATCCTGGCGTAGGGGGCTGCATCGGGTGTGCTTAAGCCTTTTCCTCTACTAATAAATGCAGTCACGGTATGTGTCAGGTGATACTGTGGCCGAAATTTTTATTCCCGCCTACTAATAAAGGTAGTCACTGATCTTCAAGTACATGTTTATAAAGCATAGCATTTCTTTGCTCACTAATAAAAGTAGTCACAAGTACTTATTTCATGCATACAAATTTCTCTGCTCGCTAATAAATGCGATCAGGGGTACTTATTTTATGCATATAAATTTCCCTGTTCGCTAATAAAACGGTCACAAGTACTTGTTTCATGCATAGCAAATTATAAAATAGCTAGCATCGGGGTTATACCATAGATGCACGATGGAGGCAGCGATGGTGAGACAATGGTGACGAGACGTATGAGACCAGTGATGCACAAATATTATTTTTTATGATAATATTTTATTATATATATATATATACATATATTGCAATGGGGGGCTAGAGAGAGGGAAAGAGGGGATTTGGTCTGTGTTTTGATGGGAAAGGTGTAGGAATGTGTTTGTAGTGAGAAGGATAATGTTACAGAGAGAAAATCTCTCCCTCCAATTAGGGTTGCAAGAAAACCAAATGTTTGACGAGCTATTCGTTGCTCAGCTCGATTAAAGCTTGTTTGTGATCGTTCAATTAACTAAACAAACAAACTTGAACAATATTTAAAATACTCGATTCTTAAAAAAACAAGCTTGAACACTAATGTGTTTGATTCATTTATGTTCATGAACAACATCATTTGAAGCTCATGAACAAGCTCGACATTAAGCTCAATAAGAAACTCGATAAAAGCTCAATTCAAGTTGATTCAGAACTTATGAATAAGCTCGATTCTAGTCCATATTTGCTAGATTGTTTGTTTAAAATGTTCATGAATAAATATAAGATGAATCATAGATCACTTGTTCGTGAACGAGATCATTTGGTAGCTTGAAAAAACTAGTTATATATGTTCATAAACTTGTTTATTTGATAGCTCAAGAATAATCATTCGATATGTTTATGAACATACTAGTTTGATAATTTAAAAAAATTTGTTAAATATATTCATGAACATGCTTGATGTAATTGTTTGTTAGGAGGCTCGATAAAGTTCATTTGTTAAGTTAATGAACATCTAGAAGTAGAGCTCATTTATAGTTCGTTAAGGCTTGTTTGTGTAAAACTCAATAAGCACAGAATGAAGTGAGCACGAACCGAACATGAACCAAACATGAACACTCATTAATTTAAACAAACAAACATGAACACAAACAATAAAGCTCGAATCAAACACGAATCAAACTTGAACAAGCTGATGATAAATGAACTCAAATAGGAATACTCACATAATTGGCTCGGCTTGACTCATATGCAGTCTTACCTCCAATTTTAGAGAGGGAAAGGGAAAGGAATTTTTATTCTCTCTAGGTAGAGGGAAAAGAAGAATAAGGGTTGGAGGAGGTGTTTGAGATGAAGAATGAGGTATTTAAAAGGAGAAATTATGAATTTTCTCTCTATTTTTAGAGAGAAAATTTTCTTTCTAGGTCTAGAGAGAGAAAGTGAAAGATGATGGGGCTTGTTGATGGAGGCGTAAGTGTAGGGGAGGTTATTTTGTGAAGGTGGTATGAGATTTTGAGGTATAGAGAGGAAATTTAATTTTTAGGGTTAGGTTTTTTTTTTTGTTTTTTTGAGGGAGGAGGAAGAAGAAGGTGAAGGAGAAGAGAAAAGGGGAAGAAGAAGAAAAAATGAGGGGGAAATGGTGGAGGAAGAATGAATAAGAAGAAAATAGAGTTTGAGGGAGAAGAAGGAAATGAGAAGAAGAAGAGGAAGAAAAGTATAGGAGGTGAAGAAGTTACCTATGGTGGTGTTGGCAGTGGCAGGCTGGGCATGCATGAGGGAGAAACCGAGAGGGAGAGAGGCCATGCGTGTGTTTCGTGCATGAGGAGGGTGAGTGACTGGTCCGTTGAGTTATGAGGGAGTGAGTTTTATGTGAGGGGTATTTTAGGATTTAATTATTTAAATTTTAGATTTTTTATTAATTTTTTTGTAATTAATTTTAAATATAAAGTTGATATGGATTTTTTTATTAATCGTGCATCGGCATCATTGTCACATCATTGTTGTCGTTCATGCACGCTGATGCTGCATCAATTCGCATCTGCACAAATTTTATTTTTTGCCTATCGACAATCTCAATCAGTATTGGTGTCGTTCATAGTTGTTTATGTTGCTCCGGACACACCGACTCTTTGTTTTGCTAACGGTGGCCATTTCAGGAATTTAGGTTTTTTGGTTAACATGTGTCGGGTGAGTTACGCGCGACGCCGCGCTCTTATTTTTTTATTTTTTTTTTTAACTCATCTTGCATGGTCGACAGGACCCCGCCACTAGTATTGAGGTCAACATCCAAAGCATTCAAAATTAAATTCATATAGCTCTATAAAGTTAGTACATGTGTAATAAATAATACTTTTATTAAAGCCGATTTATTAAATTTGGAAATATTTGTTTTTCTATTTGCACTTCCATATCCTTCCTTACATTGATGACGACATCTTATTAGATTTATTTGAAACTTTCTATTAGCATGATCCAATTTGAGCTGACGATAAATCACTTTATCATCTTTTGTTTTTGGATCAGCAGTTGAGTTAAAGTTTTGTGGATCAAATATATGAATGACTAATATATTCAGTTTGAATAACTATTGCATATAATCCCAAAATCTCTTTTTACTATAGGAACTCGTTGAGAAGCTTAGCAGGGGTGATCTACCGAGGAACGAGTATCAATGCATGAATGATCCAAGCCCTTCATTCCATGGAACCATGAATACTGGATCAATTCAAGCAAATGACGGCCACCCCGCTCACTCTATGAGGTCCAGGCGTACTGCCACATGGGCTAGGCCTCGTAGTTCTGATGATGGATATTCTAGGTAATCACTTCTTCTAACACATATTCTTTTGTAGTCCACTATTTTTCACAATTTTATCCTACTTCATGGCATTAACTATATTGTTCCTTTGCAGCGATTCCGTTCTTAGGCATGCCTCGAGCGATTTCAAAAAGATGGGCCAGCGCATTTTTGTTTTTATTATTGGTGGAGCCACACGATCTGAGGTGATCATTTATGATTTTTAGTTTTACAGATTTATTTTTTTATTCACATAACTTGAGATAGCTTTTAACAGCTTCGTGTAGCTCATAAACTCACCACAAAACTTAAGAGGGAAATTATTCTTGGATCAACTAGCCTTGATGATCCTGCACAGTTTATTACGGTGAGTATAGGATATCTTCTTGCAATAATATACTTACTGAAATGTGATAGCGTCTTTTTCTTAGTAAGTTTGGCGTTGTTATTTGAGTTTAATGCCCAGAAAATTGTTAAAATTTATTTGAATTTAAAAATTTCTTATTTGGATCATCATAATGGATCAATTTTTATAGCTTTGTGGTTAAATGTTTTGTATCATGTTTGTTAGAATTATCACTCTACTATGGGGCTTATTTTAGTTTGAGTTGCCTTTGCGTTGAGTGACAAAATAAATTGGTAACTGGTGAACATTCATTCAGAACATTAATTCCTTTGTTTAATTGTAGATCGAAACAATGTCTTTTGTTTTTGAATATTTCTACCGTGGAATTTAATGTGATTGGAATGGTACGGCTAACTATTTGACCATTACTGATATGTAACTGCAGAAATTGAAGTTGCTCTCTGCTGAGGAAATTTCCCTGGAAGACATTCAGATCTAATTCATGCGTGCGTCTTCATTACCTTTTTACTCTTGGAACCCTAAATTTCTCATCCTAATTGCCCTATCACTCTATTTATCTCACTTGACTATTATTGATTTAGATTATATATATCTCACAATATTCATGATTAATTTAATTGTATCATCCGGTTAGAAGTCTCCATGATGTAGATAATGGCTTGCATGACTTAAACCTGTAAATAGTAAGTACATACATGTAAATGAACGGTGGCACCAAGTGTAGACTAGCTGTCTAGGTACATAATTAAATCATTATCTGCATTTTTTGTTACTTGTTATGTCAACTTAGTGTGAAAAATATTTTTATTATATCAGGTTCCCCTAAGTTATGCAGCATACATTGAATTTTTTTTTTTTGCTGTAAAGACAAATATGGTTAGTATGAATACTTTTACATACTTTTCTTAATTTGATTATAATGATTTCTCTTCTGTTATAATTCTGCTTTGTATCAGGCGGTTCGAGTTCTCCTCTTCACTTATTTTAGTCATTTTGGATGACACTTTCTATATTTATTTATATAAAAATTGGGGTTAGTTATAATATAATTTAGTGGAGTATATCGTACTTTTAAATTTTACTAATATAACAACATTTTGCAATAATATGTATGTTTGTTTGTTTGTTTACTACAAAAGAGTTTAATAGTGAATGAAGTTGCAATAACAATTATATAATTAAATAGCTTTTTTTTGTGCAATTAATTTAGGAGAAGCATTATTTAGAAATATGTGTATTCTCCTCACTTTTCAAATTGTTTTATTTTTTTCACTCCGTAAACTCTACATCTATTGTTTTAATACCTATATCAATATATATTCTTTTAGTTAATTTTCATGTAAATAAATTTATAGTTAATTAATAATAATTAATATTTTGAAATTTAATTTAATACCTAACATATAATCAAAATAGTTGTATTAATCTTAAAATTTTATTTCAAAGTTATAAATTTTAAATATATTTATTTATGTATATACTACCATCCATTCCTTTACCGTTAACTAATTAGATTTAAGAGATCTACTATTTCATAATTTTATGTTAGGTGGCATGATCATAGTCAGAGAGCGATGTAGGTAAGAAAGATTGTAGTCGTATGACAATTGTCTGAAGGACTGTAGTCGGGCAACAGAGGTCAAAATGACCGTAGTCAGACAACGGTAGTCGGAAGAACTATAGTTGGCGGGTGACGGTGGTCGGAAGGATCATAGTTGGCAGGGCAATGATAGTCAAAAAGATTGTAGTCGGCAGGAGATTGCTAACTATCAATTATCTTATCTAATAATTTAGAACATCTTCGGAAATATTCTAATATATAAATCTTTTGAACCAGTAGTCGATACCTTTTGCAACTTTACAACCAGAATGTATATCTATTGATCAGCACTTTTTTCCACATTTGCTCTAAATGAGATTATTTAAAATCAATCTAAGTAATAATTTGTATTTATAAAATTTAACATCATAAATTAGAAATATTTGACTGTAAATTGACACCATCAAAATAATTAGATAATAATGATTATAAAAAAAAACTTCAAAAGAAAGAAAAAGAACACAATTTCGGTTTAGCACTTTATTTGGTCTTACTTTGAGCTCTTCTCTTCGGACTCATTTAAAAGGTATTTGAACTGGCCTCCAATCCTGTCTCAACCTAGGGTTTCAAACGAATCGAGCTGAGCCGAGTAAATACTTATTCATATTTGAGCTCATTTATTATTAATTTGTTCAAGCTCGATTCAAGCTTTTCTATTTTCCGTCATTTATTTTAAAATACTATATTCACCTTCACATAAGATTTTTATGATCTACATCGTACTATACAATCAGCCATATTATTTAAATCTTAATTTGATTGACTAATTATAGGGATTAATTTAGGTAGTATTTTAAATATTATGCATTATGAACAATTCAAATTAAAATACTTACCTAAATCTGATTGGTGGCTAAGATTTCAATTTAAATGGATCATCTTGTATGATATTGTACATATAGTATAATTAGTTCAAAAAATATTAATTCCAAAATTAGTCATTTTAATTAATTTCTAATCAATAGAACTTATAGTACGATGAAGATCGTACAGTATGATCTACACCAATTCAAAAAATTTATTTTGCACTCATTGTGTGTATGTGCACGATTACTAAGTTAATATGCACCTTTACAAGACTTTTTAATCAAGAAATATCAAATATAAAATAAGTAAATGAAAATACAAACTCTTATAAAAGTATCAAACATATTCTACCCAGTCTTGATCATTTATGCCACGGTGTAAGTTGTACCTAAAATATTAGTGTGTACAAGAGTAGATATGCAATGCATATACTATGAGAAATAAAAAGATAATTAATAATATTTACTATCATCAAAATCACAAGCTCGAGATCTTGGATTAAAAAATTTGCCCCCTTTTATTACAATGGTAAATAATGTTGGTTGAATTTCCAAGTTAGTTGTATTTTCTCATAATCTCTCCCTCACAAAGTGAATTATTTCAAAAACTAAGAGTGAAAAAAAAATCATCATTTATTTAATAAAAAATTTATTTGTTAAACACATAACAATAAAAAAAGCACAAACATATGAAAAGAAAAATTAAACTAATTAAAATATCAACAAGTACAACCAAACCAAACACGTTTTCCTCTCTTTTGATATCACCAAAAAGGCGAGACAACTAATTAGAAAAGAAAGTACAACCAAAAGTAAAAAAAGAAAACATAGAAACTACACAAACACACACTAGAAGTAAAAGGGCCCATTATCAGGTGGTGGTTAGAAATATTGGTTAATGGCAAAAAATGGGTCGCTAAACTAGCTAAGCTCGATCTACCTCATGCTGCTATCGAATTTGTTAGTGGTGCTGCTGGAGCTGGTCGTACTGCTATTAATATATCTGTTGGATCTCCTGGTGTTGTTGCTGATGCAGCTCATGCTACTACTGGAAAAGCATGTGATATTAATGAAGCCACTCCCAATGATGAGTATCCTCCTAATACTGTGTGGCTGATTGTAACTTCAGGTGGTCAAGTCATTCCACGATCAAGTCGTAGGCCTAAAACTGGTGAGCAAGTGCTGCCACTAGCGTTGGAGCTAGTGGTGGTGTTGGGGGTCTCCCCCTGCCTCGTTGAACTTATATCTTCTTCGGGCTCGTCCCCTTCATGCCAATAAAAAAAATATGGAAGAAACCATATGAGTGGATAAATGGGAATATATATAAAAGTGCAGGATATAGAAGTTGGTATTTCGGATCTAAGATATAAGCTACTAGGTGTCCTAAAGCGATGTTCTGATTATGTTGGGTTGTGGTTGGCGAATGGGAGTAAAATTTTGAAAATAGCTAAGGATCATGTGAAATTCATCAAATAGAGTGCCAAACATGATGAATATGTGATGACAAATATAAGTCTGAGTGATATTTACTCTATCTTCAGCCTTAGGAAGAATATAAATACAAAGAATAAGCTAGATGATACAAGTATTCTAGTTAAGTGAGTGCATGAGAGGTTGGTGTTGATTTAAGGGAGTATTTCCAAAGGGTTGGATTGATAGTGGTTCAATTATAATCACTCTTAGATCTAAGTTATGTGGTTAAACCCCTTCGTAGAAAGATGAAAATATTTAGTAATGTCCTATTTGGTTATTTCTACAAGATGCCTATAGACATAGGAGTTCATAGAAAAAAAAAATCAATGCTCACTCTAAAGCTCACAATGAATTCAAAGAATAGTTCAGAGTTGAAGGGAAATGGTCTCTTAACATAGTGGTGGATACAAATAGGCCTATAATCTGATAATTGAGAATTGCTTGTTTAGGATGCAATAAGGCGTGATGTGGGCTCGTTTAAATGATGGTATGCAGATTCGTCCTCAATTTTTTGAAATCCTTCATCAACAAGATGACGAGAGGAGCTCCCTTGAAGCAAACGGGTTCTCTTGCTATCGGCCATATGAAAAGCTAAAGCTAGAACTAAAGTGGATGAGAGTAGAAAGGATTTGAGTGATTGAAACCTTTAGAAATCCCCCTTCTTTAATAGAGTTTTCAAACAAATCATACAGATGATGTATCAAAAAAAGTATTCAAAACATATGATACGATTAGGATTATTCTAAATGATCTTCGTAAAAGCGTTTGTCCTGAGTTGTCTGGTATGACCCTTAACTAAAGATTCGTACTATACAAATAAGTGTTCATACAGCACGAAGGCATTTTGAATTTCATACCGGCCAATTAAATTCATCCAACGGTTACTAACTCAATGATTGTATAGTACAAAAATATGATAATATAGCGCATTCATCAATAGATAAGTATTAATATCAAAAAAAAAAAGTACGTTCGTCAATTATTATAAGATATGGGTCATTGATTTCATGAGTGATGAGGATGTGCAGATTTGGGTAGTGTTTTATCTACGAACCCAATCTGCCTTCCCAAAATTTTCCTCGGAACTTAATCTGTTAAAACTCCCCAAAAGCACGGGGAGGCCGGGGCGTGAATTTTCAGAGGCCACGTTAATAAGAAATTCTCCAAGTAGATGCAAAAGCAAACTTCTAGAAAGATAGTGTAAATTAGACGAAACAATAATGACTTCCAAGTTTGCCCCCCTACAGGACGCTCAACGAATGCATTAAGATTTGTGTTCTTATCAACTAAAAGCATTTGATTACATACTCTTTAAAATATTGTAGTTTAAGATTTATAACTACAAACTTCTGTGAACTTAGTGGCGCAAATGAGATGGCATCTAAATGATACAAAATTGATGAATTTACCTTTAAAGCGTGGAGAGTATTTAATAGGCAAACAAGAAAAAACAGATAATTGGTTTAGTATTTTTAATTTATGATCTTCATTATATTACTAATACGCACCATGAAACAACTAAGCTTAAATGCAATTTGATAGAATAAGATTTAATTAAAAAAACAATAATGAACAAGAATTTAAGTGCAAGTCACAGACTTAAAAAAAAAAAAAAAGTGCAAGTCACAGACTTCAAATGACTAAGCTATACATTATAAGAATCGCATTCTTGGAAGAATATGATTAACTCAGGACATGCAGTCTTTGTAACTATAGAATTTATTATTTATTTTCCAAATGTCACAAATCTAAAGGAGGAATATAAATGGTGGAGGGAGCTTTCAAAGATAATTTGATGATGTAAATGCTTACAAAAACATTAGAATTAAAGTATAATGCAACAATGCAAGTTAACATTGATAAGGTTTTATTTAAGACCCAAAACATGGCAATGCTCAAATATGGTTGTCAAAGAAAGGGAAGCATCAATGCATGTTGGATGCAAATGTATAAAAAAATCTCTAAAAAGCCTTGGCTCCCAAGTACTATGGCACAAAAATGGATAAATGGGCAACAACAAACTAGCCAGGCATATAGTTTTTTAAAGATCCATAAAACAAAAATGTATGTTGCCCTTTTCCTCCTCATTGGGTTTGAAAGTGTTGAACGGATGGACCATAGGCTTATTCTCTTTGTTGCCCTTTCTTGCTTCATATTAGCCTCAACGCCATTCGATTTCCTTGTTGCTTCACCCTATGATATGGGAAGATCAAACGAATGAATTTGTATCTAATTCAACATGGCACCATCTTTGATCTTTCAACTTATGTCGTAAATTCTCAAAAAACAGTATATGTTTTGGGAAAATGTCTTTTGCCTTTTGTAAAATTGACAAGCCTGCTTTTGAATCAATTTTGGCTTCAAAGAGTATAGTAACACTCTTCCTTCGCGATGGCACCTCCACCCTAGAAATAGGCTTACGACAGCCTTCATGACACCTACTAATGAGAGAGGTTGCCATTGGAATAATTTTTGGCAATGGGAGATCTTTTTATTTTATAGAAGAATTTGATGGTGTTAAAATCGTAGGAACAAGTAATGGAATTATTGGATGTTCGACTTCTCAAATTTCCTCTTCATCCTTAATGTCAAGGACAACTTATCACCACTTCATTAGTTTCTTGGCCTTAGAGACAAGATTACCTTCCTTGTTATTAGCAAGTAAGAAGGCACTCAAATTGACATTTGTCCCTAGGACCATGTTGATTTTAGCAAATAATACCAGGTATATATGAAAATACAAAAGAAGTCACAACAACATAATAAAACTCGATATATATAAAAGTAAAATTTTAAATTCAACACATAAGTAAAGAATTACTTATCATAACAGTCTTAAGGTCAAGTGTCGCCTAGATCACCTTATCAAAAATGTACAATATGTTATCTAATATATAATTTTTTAATCACATGAACTATTGTACTCATCAATAGAGATACTGGGCATAAGGAGTTTGCCTCTTAAGATCATGGTTAGTCTAGTCTTATCCAGCTACCCCTAAATCGACTTCCACCTCCTCAACATGATAGGGGTTTTTCTTTTTCAATCCTTTTATTTTTTCTCTAATCCATCCATCTTGATATATTTGGAAGAAAACATAATAGCTTGCATAAAACCTTTCACAACACATATTTCTTAAGAGGTTAATGATCCACTTCACCCTCGGCTTATGCAAAAAAATGAAACTCGTGAAAGGAGTTTAGCATTACCCAAGGACGGACAAAACCGAAAAAATTAGAAACTTGATAGTTTCAGGGAACAATGGTAGTTGCAAATTGAGTCTAAAGTAGCTATTAAAAAAACATTAATTGATGTTTGACTGTTAGGGAATTGACAGACCTCTAAAGCTCTCATAGTGAAGTCTCACCAAAATGCAGCTCTTACAAGAATTTCATGATTGCCTCCTTGATAGAAGAATTCAAATTTAATTCCTATTTGGGAGTTATTTGATTTCATGAAAAAAGGAATGCAGAATAAAAACAAAATATTGAAAATAATTTTTAGTTATTTGGTTAAATATACTATAATGTAGGAGTTTAATTTTATTTTATTTGGTTTAAATCAAGGGAATGCTAAGTAGCAATGCATTTTGAACAATAGTTGATCGGACGTGGCTAGCGACAAACGTTGTGTGGTGATGACAATGATAATTGCATCGGCAACAGGCAACCGGCAACCGGCATCACTTTACTGTGTATTTGGAAAATGAGTGAATTCTAAATATTCTCAAAATAAACTAGAAGGTGAATCCCAAATTCACTTCTAAAATACACTACATTAGAAATGCAGCAATCCAAACACCCAAACTTTTAAAACCCCTATGTTAACTTGACACAAATGGTGCTAACCGAGGAGAAACACCAAACTTTTGATAATTGAACTGGCTATCTCTATAATAATAACTAGAGCAAGATCAAGGAAGAAGAAGATAACACAGGAAGTGCTTAATGATTAAGGAGAAAATGTAGAACACACAAAGAGAGCATAAATAAATAAAGGAGAGGAAGTCCACTTTATAAGAAAATAATATGGAAGATGTTAATTTCTATAAGTCAGATCCTTGTAATCATATTAGTCAAACTCTCATGATAGCTGTTGATGTGCTTAAAATAATTCTAAATCAAGAATAAAATTATTATTTATCAATTTGAAAGTCCAAGTGACACATTATCTTTGACCCAATCAAAGGCTAACATCATTATAAAGGTCAACTTATCACTAAAACCTAAAATCAACAAGTGTCAACATCATTATCAAAGAACATATGACTTCTAAACAAAATTACAACTTTAAACTGAAGAACCGACTTTAAGTTGTTGAGCTCTTTCAAAAGGACAACTCCACAAAAATTGTCACCTTGAAAAACATGACGTCAAGCATAGAAGTAAAATAATAAGTAAACTATAAGCCCATCTTCATAAACATTTTACGAAAAAAAATTATTAAGGATTTATTACAACAAGTTCAAAAGAAAGTACAAAAATAAAGAAATTATAATCCTCTTTTGATGAAGGACATCTTACTACCACCTTAAAGGATGCAATCCTAGCACAGGCCTCAAACCTACTCTTAGGAATTATCGTCCTTAAATCCCCTTCAATTGACTTCATTGTGAAAGGTATCACCTCAAGTTCTCATGGTGGGAGCTTAGGATTCAATTTAGGTCAAGAGTGGAGAATAAGGCAGAAGATATCTTGTCCATATATATGAGATAGCTACAAACAGTGGCACTATCTATTCCTTTGATGTTTGATTGGGATGCCATCAAAGAGGAAAGTGCTAGGGATGAGGATTTTAGAGAAATCAAGACAGGTTTTCTGAAGGAAGAGGGTAGCCACCTAGGGTACTCATTGGAGGGGGACATAGTACTATATCGGGAAGGTTTGTGATGCCCCGGTCTTTGATTCACATCCCAAACTTACTCCAAGAATTTCATGGGAGCGCGGTTGGGGGCCATTCAAGAGTGCAGAAGATATACAGGAGGCTAGCTTTGGAGCTTTACTGAAATGGCATGCATAAAGATGTAGAGGAGATGGTATCCATATGTGAGATCTGTCAAAGGAACAAATACCTAGCCATGTCACCAGAAGGACTACTATAGCCGTTGGCTCTACCGGGACGAGTATTAGAGGATATATCCATGGATTTCATAGATAGGTTTCCCCATTCAGAAGGTTTCATAGTGATTTTAGTGGTGGTGGATAGGCTGAGCAAGTATGCACATTTCATCTCCCTCCGACACCCCTACACAACGGTGACAGTAGCTTCAGCTTTCATCAGAGAGGTAGTTATATTACATGGAGTACCAGAGGCGATAGTATCAGATAGATATAGGGTGTTCTTCAGCCACTTTTGGAGGAAATTTTTCAGATTACAGTGGACAGTTCTGAAGAGGAGCACAGCTTATCACCCACAGATGGATGGCCAAACAGAAGTAAGCATCAGGAGCTTGGAGACCAACCTAAGATGCTTTGTGACAGAGCACCCAAGCTATGTTCTAAGTGGCTATCATGGGTAGAGTACTGGTACAACACCTTTTTTTCATTCTACTTCACAAATGACCCCATTCAAAGTGTTGTACAAACGGGATCCTCCCCACTTGGTGCACTTTGGGAGTAGTAGTACTCTAGTTTCTTCAGTATAGGAGTACTTGGAGGAGAGGGATTGAGTGCCAGAAGAGCTGAAGAGACATATACTGAGAGCTCAATAGATTATGAAGAAACAAGCTGATGGGCATAGGAATGACATCTAGTTTAAAGTGGGGGAGAGGGTGTTCTTAAAGCTCTGACCGTACAAGCAGAAGACATCGCCAATAGGAGGAATGAGAAGTTGTCCCCTAGGTACTTTGGACCTTATGAGGTATTGGATAAAAAAATAGGAGTGGTAGCGCACCGACTGAAATAATCACCAACGGCGACTTTACATTTGGTTTTCCATGTATCCCAGCTAAGAAGAGTCATTCGAGATTATACAGGTAACCCAAATTTATCGACGACACTCACGGAAGATTTAGAGGTGATTCTGAAACCTTTAGAGTTAATGGGGGTTCGCTAGAAACGAGACGGAGCTAAAGAAGTGCTAATCAAGTGGAAAAACCTTCCGAAATATGATGTCACGTGGGAACCCTATTTGAGGGTGAAACATCAATTTCTCAATTTCCACCTTGAGGATAAGGTGGTTCTTTGGGAATGGGGTATTATTACGAATCAACCCAAACCGACCCAGGAGGGGTCAGTTCGAACGTACAGGAGGCGGGCTAAGCTGCCTCCTCTTAAACCCACCGCTTAAGCGGGTGGGTCCCACCTCCTTGGCCGGCAATAAGAGAGAGGAGGGGGCAGTTTATGCATGAGGGCAATTTGAAATAAAATTATATTAGGAAGCTTTTTATTAGGAAGGATACCGTATTTAAAAAGGATGAGAGACTAGGGTTAGGACATACATAATTTGAGTTGTTCTTTTGGAGAGTTCCTTGGTGTCCTGGGCTTTAGATCTACTATCTAGAGATTTGGAGAGACGATCCTCCTCTCGAATTGAGTATCAATTGTATCTTGCTTTGAGTTTTGCTTTGCTTTAATTCCAATATCGCAATCTATCATTTCTGGATTGATTTCGTCCAGATTTCTATTTTTCTCGCTATTTTAGACCAATTATTGATAGGGTTGCTTACGAACTAAAGTATTTCCTCTTGGATTACTTGTGAACTCAACTATTTCCTATCAGTTTGTTTATAAGTTGCCGGATGTTGTGCGTAGGAAGACTACCACATCTATAACTCTGACCTCATTGCCACTTGTCAGTGTTTGCATGCTCTCTGTGTACAATATACTTGTGTATATGTTGGATGCTGAAATGATGTTGACTCGAGGGTGTCTTTGCAACCATTTTACATCCATTATTATCATGTGTAAGTGGCTCAGTGTGTTTGCTAACAAGCTAACTAATGTTGATAGAAAGGGGATCATAGAGATACTGCACTTGTGGTATGTAATCGTCGATGAATCTCCATATTCCTTACATATATCTATAAGAGACTCAGTTGCATGCAGACAGATTAGTGTGTTAATTCGTATATTGAGTTGAGTCGCTGATTGAGTTATATTCATCGCTAGTTTCTTCATGTGTATTGATTGGCAAGTTGCTGCATTCATTGCCTACTGGCTTCATATTCATAGTAGGTTGTTATATGCATCTGCAAGTAGGTGTAGTCCTTGGATTATTTGTGAACATGATTGAGGCAAGTATTTCACATAGATTATTGTCATTTGCAAGTGATTTTTTCATATCATTGCACTTTGATTCTTAAAGTTAGTAGGTGAACCATCGGTGGATGCTTGCATTCATCCTATGTTGCATTGTGCATATTTGCTTGTGCCTTCGTCATTTGCAAATAAGTTGGTGTATCCATCTACGCATTGATGTTGACTACCAGGTGAATTACATTCATTGCATATTTTCTCTATGCACATTGACTGGCGGATTGTTGTGTTCATTTGCATACCTCTTACTGCCATCTCCATATTTGCTTATGAATACGCTTTTGTATACATTGTGCTCATCTCTTGATGTAACCTAAGTTCCATAATAAAATAGGAGAACACTAGGAAAGCCATGAAAATTCAGAAAAAGATGAATCGGAAGAAGAAAATGAGGAAAAGATGGAATCAATTGATCATAAAGGTGACCAAGGAGAACATTATTTAGTTATCCATAGGATTTTGACCACCAAATCAGATGTAGGAGAAAAATGGCTTAGAAGAAATATTTTCGAACCACATGTACGGTAGAAGGAAAATTATGTACCCTCATGATTAATAGTGATTGCTCTGAAAATTTTGTGTCACAACTCATGGTGGATAAATTGAAATTAACCAAAAACCCTTGCCAAGCCTTACAAAATACCATGGTTTAAGGAAGGAGGAGAGGTATCAATCACTCTGCAATGCCTTGTCAGCCTTTCAATTGAAAAATTTTACAAAAACTAAGTATTATGTGACATTCTGCCACTCGAGGTTTGTCATATTCTTCTGGGTCGACCATGGCAATATGATCATAAAACCATTAACAATGGAGAAAAAAACACACTACACAAAAATTCACTGTAACCGGCAGATGGAATCTGCCGGTAACAATGAAAATACGCCAGAAATTCTAGGTTTCCGGCGCATTTCTGATGAAAATGGAACCAACGGTAATTCAATCGTCGGAAAAACATCGAGTTTCTGGCATAATATTGGCATAAACTTTGGAAAAAATGATGGTGTTTATGTTGTCATATTCCGGCGTATTATCCGCCAGTACTTCCAGCGAACATCCTCCATCAAAAATACCGACGAAAAATCTGTCACAACCAAACGACGCCCAGTTACCAGCATATATTACCGTCACAATCTTCACCAGAAATGACCAGCACAATATCTGTCGTAAATGCCACCGTATCATATTACCGGCAGCATTTCCGGCAAAAAATCTGCTGGGAAACTATAGCATAAACAAAAAAAATTACCTTCTTCCCTTTAAAAATTGATTTCCACAATTAAACCTACATATAAAAGAAATACAACAATGTATACACTCATGCATCCACTTCTGATCAATAACATCACCAATTACATTATAAAACATGTCCAAATAACAAATAACTAAATATGTACATAATAAACATAAACAAGAAGATAATCATCAATGAATATGAATATGTTTCCTCCTCAACTGATGCAAATGTCAACAAGAGTATTCATTATAAAATATGTCCAAAACCACATAAATACATATGTCTACATCAGTAAAATAAATAAATAACATCTACTCTGAATATGTTTTCTCTTCAGCTGAGTACTCCTCTCAATACTCATCTGCTCTCCCATCTTTCGCATTTATTCTAACATATGAGCTTGTTGCATTTGCATCTGCTACTGCATCTCCAGCTGCTGCTGCTACATTTGCATCTGCCAATCAACTTGTGCTTTTCTTACCTATTCTAGCTTGGTCGTAAGGGAAACTATTTGTTGGCTATATAAAGACTATGTGTATAATGTGAAAAATTGAAGCTAGTAGATGTCTGCCCCTCACATGCATAGCCTTACGAGCCTAAACCGTAGACTCTGCCGTGCTGCATTCCTCCTACCTCTTGCGAGCAAGTGCGGTAGTTAAAATATTCTACTGATCCACCAGAAGAACCTTCACCTGCTGCAACCTGGCTTTCTCAAAGACATGTGTACTCTTCGTATGAAAGTAAATAAAAATTTAAGCAATTTATACATAACTTCATAAAAATTAAACTTATATACTTACATAGGCTTTCTTTGCACACTCGTCAACCCATTGATGATCCTCCAGCTACTTGTGGATATGACTATGCAATTCAATAGAAATCAATTCTCTACCCAGCACCTCTTTCTATAATAGACATATATTAGTATTTTTATTAAAGTAAATTATTAAAAGATTTTAAAATTCTTTACCAAATGTCTCTTGTGCTCAGTATGTGGAATAGAACCTCTAGTATGAAGGGAACTACCCAAGCCCCCAACATTAGAAGCTCTATTCTGTCTATTTTGATTCCTCCTCCTACTATAGTCTAGGATACCCCAAGCACTGTTCAACTCTGCCCACACACTCTCACCAATTTAGAGTGGCCTCTGGCCTGACTTTCTAATGTCTATATCATGGGCCAACATGAGTAAGGTGAAGTAGACTAGCTAAATTGAGTGAAACTATCTACACATAAATCTAATCTTACATTTCTTGATTATGAGGCAAAGCTAGAATTTGTATGGTCAAAGTGTTTCCAAGCATCTGCTTCTAACAAATGTGTAATAAAACCTTCTTGTGAGATATGTTCTTTATGTCATCTAATATGTGCAGCAAATCTCATGGATGCATATAACTGTTGCAGTATAGGCATAAACTACTGGCTGGTACTTCCTTCAGCTTTCTTTTCGTGATAGATTTTGGTTTAAATCTCGGTGGGTAGCAATAACGGCACGCAATTTCTGATTGATCATCTTTATAGAATAACATGCATCCATTGACACAACAATCTATCTTTGTGTATGTCAAACCAAACTTGGAAACTAACTTCTTAGTTCGATATAAATATGTAAGAATTATGTTATCTATCAGATTGATTTCTTTGAGCAGTCCAATGAATTGATTAAAACATTTATGGGGGACATTAATTTTGTCTTGATGTTTAATATCTAAATAGCAACGGATAACTCTGAGTGAGTGATGCACCCCTTCTATATTGGTTGTTGGAAAGCATGCAACAACTCATAAATATGTAGGACTTATTGATGGGTCGCATCGAGAATCAAAATATGATTCATACTCACCATGAGAAGTCCAATACAAATATTCTGGTATGAAGCCTCGGCGATATAAATCAACAATTACGTCATCTGGGCTTAGGTGCACCTTATTTTTATGTTTAGAATATGGGCAACAAAACATTCCATCTAAGATGAAGTTGAGCAGTTTAGAAGTTGTCTGAACGAAAATATTCACCCCTCTAATGAACTCATCTGTTAATGTCATTCGTCCTTGCTTCAATCGATTATACATCCAACTTATTTGAGTTCTGATATCCATAATATAACCTACATATTATATGGATATATTAAATAATATTATAACAATTATTGAAGAAAAAAATAAAGAGTCTTAGCCTGCTCGGAAGGCCGACATTTCAAGTAACCAAACCAACCAAGGTGACTCTTTCTAATCTTATCTTCCACTAGAGCTACTCCAACCTTCTCACATATATGATAATTTCATATCATGTCTATAATTCAATTTTACCTTCAACTCCCTCTCTACTATTATCAATTACAATAACAGTATTATAATTTCAGCAGATTTAAGCTAAATCCAGCCAAACGACCAAAAATGCAAAACCAAATCTCATAGTAAATCAAAGCTGCGGTTGATGGAAAATTCCCTCAAAATAGGAGTAAACGTATCAATAAGATACAATCCATGACCTAATCCAATACATACACAATGATAGAGCTTCTAACTCAAAACCAACCATGAATTAAAAATATCCATCGCTTAAACTTACAATCCAACCTCAAAATGATGACCAACTTCACTAATTATATAGGAAAGGGTTTTTATAATCTTGTCATTGAAGCGAAAGGGAGAAAGTTACCTTCACAGCAAGAGAGCTCCCGTTGTTGTTTCCAATCAAAAAATGTCGTAATTTCTTATCAAAAAAGGAAAGGAATGTCGTCAAAAGGAGTGAAGTCGAACAACGACAGGCGAAAGGGAGAAAATTACCTTCACAGCAAGTGAGCTCCCGTTATTTCTTCCAATAAAAAAATCATAACTTCCAATCCACTAGGAAGGAAACTTCGTCGAAGGAGCGAACTCGAACAGCCACGTGCGAAGGGGAGAAAGTTACCTTCACAACAAGCGAGCTCCCGTTGCTGCTTCCAATCATAAAAATGTCGTAACTTCCTATCCAACATGAAGGGAATGTCGTCAAAAGGAGCGAAGTCCAACAATGACGGGCGAAAGGGAGAAAGTTACCTTCACAACATATGAGATCCTGTTACTGCTTACAATCGGCGTAACTTCCGATCCAATAGGAAGGGAACTTTGTCAAAGGGAGCGACTCAAGAAAGGGAGAAAGTTACCTTTACAACAAGTGAGCTCCTGCTTCCAATAAAAAAATTGTAACTTCCAATCCATCAGGAAGGGAACATCATCAAAGGATCGAACATGCGAAGGGAGAAAGTTACCTTCATAGCAAGCGAACTCCCATTTTCAATGCAATACAAAGGGAATGTTGTTGAAGGAGCAAAGCCGAATAGCGAGAAGGGAACGTCATCGAAGGAGCAAAGTCGAATAGTGAGAAGGAACGAAGAAGAACGAAGAAGAACGAAGTAGAGAGGGAAGGAAATGAGCAACTAGGCGCGGACCGCTCGAAATCGGGCAATTACAGGCATTTTTTCGGCGGGTAATGTGTCAATACTTTTACTGGCGGATAATACGACGGTATTATTTTGTCGTGTTTAAGTAAGCCAGCATAAAATACGCTGGTAATTCTGTCGGTAATCACTGGCGAAAAATGCGTCGGAATATTAAAAATGCCGGCAAAAATCCGCCGAATTTTTCGCCGGTATTTTAGCGATGGTAATTTCGCCAGAAATGCCGCCGTAACATTTCCGGTGAATATTTCGCCGATTTTTCCACCACTTTTTCAGTGTATATTTAACCGTCAAAAAATCCGACGGTAATGACTTATTTTCCTGTTGTGACACTTACACCTTGACCCAAGAAAATAAGAAATTCACTCTATATCACAAAAAAAAATTCTGACCCTCCCACAAAATATGTCCAAACAACTTCAAAGTCACCCAATCTTGAATTGCTTCTCAATACAAATGAACTCAAAGACACCAAAGTGAATTATCTTGTGGTAGAAAACGAGATTGAAGTAAACACAAATTCCTAAAAAAAAATCAACCTCTAATCAATGAATTTAAAGACATAACTCCTGAAGAACTACCTGATTTCTTACCTCCTCTAAGAGATATCCAACACCATATTGATCTTGTACATGGGGCAAATTTACCACACCTGCCTCACTATCGTATGAGTCCTACTAAACATGAAGAACTCCACAAGCAAGTAACTAAACTCTTAACTAAAGGATTAATAAGAGAAAGCATGAGTTCATATGCTACCCCAGCCCTGCTTACCCCAAAAAAAAATGGAACTTGGAGGGTGTGTGTTGACAGTCGAGCTAAAAACAAGATAACAATCAAATATAGGTTTTCTATCCCAAGACTTGAAGATATGCTAGAGATGCTTAGTAGTGCCAAAATTTTCTCCAAGATTGACTTGAAAAGTGGATATCACCAACTCTGAATAGTACCCAGTGATGAGTGAAAAACAACCTTTAAAACTAAGGAAGTAATCTACGAATGGCTAGTAATGCCCTTTGGACTATCAAATGCTCCTAACACATTTATGTGAACCATGAATCATATCCTACATCCCCTTATTGAAAATTTTTTGTGGTTTTGATAGGAAAAACTTGTAAATCTCAAGTATTTCCACTCAATCTTCAGAAAACAGCAAGAATTCTCTACAAAAATCCACACAAACCCTCGAAAACACTAGATAATTTATATTATTTGATGAAAGGGAAAAAAGTAGCAAGATACAATTGATCCTCTATTTGAGAGGAGGATCTCTCTCTCCCAAATCTCTAGACACCGCTAGAACCCAAAAGAAAACTTAAATCTAAGATATCTCAAATTTCAGTCAATTTCAAGATGTCATAACCCTAGAAAAACAAATTATTTAATGCATATAATTCAAAAGGAAATCGCTAAACATTCCCTAAATTCAATTTCACTCATAAACTTTCTCAAAAATCCTTCCTAAAATGTTATGTGTATCTTTGTGATCCGCTCGACCTCTGTGAGAGAGGCGGAACTTCAACCTCTATTCGCCTGGGTCGGTCGTGTGTGGACCAGCTGGGCTGGTCTAACAATACTCCCCTCCCAAAGATCCACCTTGTCCTCAAGGTAGAAATATGCTCGTGTTCCTGTGACGGTGACCATCCTTGAGGTGGATGACAAACGTTCTTTAAATTGTTGAATTAAGGGTTGCACTAAAAGAGAAACATCCCCTTCCTCCTCCTCTAATCCCCTCCAGCCTTTTTAGTCCCACTAGATAATCTTCCCCCACCTCTTGTATGTCTTTAACCATGGTCTTAAGTGATGTCATGACTTTGGATAGCCCTGCATTTCCCTTAATAATAACCTTTCTCCCTTCCACCATTAATTCCATCATCAGTGCTTCCCAATTATCCTTGGTTTCTCCTAAGGTTTGCAATCACTTCATCCCCAGGATGACATTAGTATTTCTTAACTCTAGTGGGAGATAATCCTTCCTTACTTGAATCCCCTAGATGGTCAACACCACTCTACAAATCCCCTAGCCTTTCTCCACCTTCCATGTACCCATCATCACCTCATAACAACTAGTGTCCATCAATTTCACTCCCAGTTGGTTAACGACTTGAGTGGAAATGAAATTATGGGTAGTCCTACTATCAATTAATGCTACCACCTCCATGCCTGTTATTTCCCCGTTCACCTTCATCGTATGATTCGAAGTGAATCCTATCATTGAATTCAGGGAAACCTTCACCACATCCAGATGTAACTTGTCATTCCTTTCTCTCTCAACTCCCTTCTCAGTTTCCTCATCATCACAAACGGTGAGAACCTGAAGAATTTAATCCCTACACCTATGCCCTGTAGTATACTTCTCATCAAACCGAAAACATAACCCCTTTGCCCTCTTCTCATGTATCTCCTTCTCTGTTAGCATCTTGAAATTTTTCCCACTCCCTCCTCCCACTGGCTTCTCCCTGATGGTCTCATGAAATCCTCCTGATGTCGGACCCTTAGTGCTAAATGAGTAGTCGTCATCCTGTAAGTGCATCCTGAGTTATTACTCATGGTTCCCCTCTCTAAATTCATCTGATTTTCCACCAGTTGAGCCAATTTCATGGCCTCTCCCAAGTCACAAGGCATCATCACTTTCACTGCCGCTCTGATTTCTGCTTTAAGCCCCTTCATGAAGTTTCCCTCCAAAGAAAACTCTAATAATCGCTCCACCCGACTGGCTAGGTGCTCAAACCTCTCCCAATTGTCTGCCACTGATCCATCTTACACCAGTGAGCGAGGTGAGAAGTTTGGACGGGAGAGGAAGAAGAGGGTTTGGCACAGCAGAAGGTGAACGAGAGAGCTATGGACTCAGGTAAGGGCCGAAGGCGGAGGTGGAGATGTCGGCTAAGAAGAGGGATGGGATCGAACTGTAGAGAGACGATCAAATGTTTGTGTGTTAGAGAAGAGATGTCGGAGGAAGAAGAGGTAGTGCGTGTGCGTAACCAAACAAAGGTTCCCTCTTATCTTCGCTTTTATCAATCAAATAGAGGCACGATCAAGATGCTGGATATCTGCGTACTCTGCTCTGAAACGGCACTATTTGCAGAGATTTGAGCGGGATTTGAGCAAGATTTCGACAGGATATGGGCAGTGGTGGTTAATGATTCAAGCATATTCATCTAAGTCACCCAAGTCTCTTTGCGAGCCTAAATTCAACATGTCATTGATTGTCGATTTGAGCCACTTATAAATTAGAACTTGCCAAGCTTTAAGTTGTCCAAAGTCTCAAGTCACCTTGGATGAAATCTTGCAAAGTCGTCGAAGAATTAGTCTTACTCAACCCTGAATTTTGAGCAATCAAACTCATCCAAAGACTTGCTAAGTATCCCACTCTCCAAGGCTACTTGCTTAAGAAACTCAAGCACTCAACCTCAAACTAGGGTTTCTTGCAAGAAAAACTTCCTAATGGTAGTTTCTCATAATTTAAAACTCCCAAAGTTCTGAACCAGCAATGAACTACAAGCCAAACTTGCTCGCTATAGAAGTAGCAACATCGAGTGCAAGTTATTTGTTTCCTATGTAATAGCACTATGCAATTTATTCTATCACACTGATTATGCCTCTAAAAATTATGGGTCACAAGTCATACATAACCATATGAAGTCTATTGTGTGACCGTGTAATTTTAGTTAAAACTCATCATTACTAATCTACCTCGAACTCTCTCTAAGATTCTCCTTGGAGGCCTTTTCTCTTCTCATTGAATAATCTTCAATCAAGGTCTCTGTTGATCGATTCACCATAAGGGATCATTGAGACCCAATGTCTCTCTACCCGTGTACTCTTTGGGCTCAATTCATTTTTCTAGTAGGATTTTAATATTTTTCCACGAATAACATTAGATCCAACACAAATAATTATGAACTAATATTCAATGGAGGAAAAAAGAAGTCGTTAGTGTATGAAATCAATCTAAACCTACAAATAGTCACATTACTTGGACCTAAACACAGAACAAACTGCACAAAAACATTTGGGCTGCAACTATGACTTAGATAGCAAGCAACATTACTTGCCATTGAGACAACTATAGAGAAACTTAATTCACTGACCTCACAGATGAAAGTTCTAGATGGAATCAAATCAAATGAGCGAACACCACATCAAGTCTCCTTGGACCTAAACACCTCCAACCGTTGCCTCAGCCCTTTCTAGCTTACTCGATTTGGACAACTCAAGGGACACTGGCACGCTGTGCCACACTCATAGATCAAAGACTTCCCTCTCACAATAGCAATTCACCGAGGAATTCGTTCTGCATTCACACCCACCCATTCCATCACCATCAAACTTGTCCGGGGTAGCTGAAGGATAAATTGGCCGAGCTAAGTCCTCACAGTGTAAAGGATGCTGATCATCATCAAGGTCATTGTACAGCGAAAAAGGGAGACTCTCCCTTCCCATTGAGATGTCATTGCAAAAGAAACCACTGTTCCTCACACTAAAAGAATTAACTCTCAAGCTTACCGCCACTTTAAGCATTGCACTGCCCATCTCTTCTTGCCCCTTAATCCTCAAAAGCTTGTACTTACAGACACCAAAGCCCGACTTTCCAGAATCCATCCAAAAATCAACAACCTTATACAGTCCATCATAGACATAAACCCTTCTCGTAGGGCTCTGATCAAACTTGACTCCCCGAATCACTCGTATCTCTATCCCATACGTCATGCTTCTCTCAAGCGCCAAGTTTCCTCCCTCAAGCTTCTGGCTGTTGCACATCTTATGCAAAATCTTGTGCCGACCACCATGACCAGTGTACATAAGAACATCCCCACCATCATGTCATCCTCGTATCCACCTGAGACGATAATGCTGGTGGCGATAGGCTCACCACTGCTGCTCCTGCTCGCCAGTGCATAGTCAATTCCAGCTTGAACTAGCCCATGCAAACCAACGACACAGAGCTCCATCCTAAAGAAGTAGACGTTTCCAACATCGATCCCTGGGATCGAACCGATAATCCTCTTGTCGCGGTTCAGCCAAATACCACGGTCGTTCATCAAAGCCGCAGCCTTTAGGTCAGCACCGGTCTTCTTTCCAGATGAACCCAAACCCTCACCTCTCGAATTGTCGCGGAGAATGAGAACCCTGAGCGATCCGAAAGTGATCCGACTCCGTCGAACGAGGTCCCGAAAATAAAAATGTCCAGTTCGCTGTGGGAGTAAACCCGCACCATCTCGGCCGATCGAGGCTTGCGCTTCTTTGAAACAATCACCACGGAGGCGGGAGGCGGCAGCGGAGGAGCAGATGCAATGGGGCGGCAAATTATTTGGTCAAGTGACCGAAACCATCTCTCCGTTCGGTCGCCAATAAAAATGCGTCATCTGTTAGGCTTTTTTTTAATTTAACCTGGACGATGTGTACAGAAAATCACCTGGAGCAAAATCTGGGCACATTCTGGAGCAAAATTTCCACTGATCATCCCAGGACGATCCAGATCGTCCTGGACGATCCTGGAGCAGATTCTTGATATTATACGATAAAGGGTGAATTGGGGTCCAGGATAGTGCTCGGGCTGAAGCTGGGCGATATGGGTCCAATGGAGGAACCAGCTTCGAGGGGTTAGAGAGAAGACTTGGACTTATTTTAGAAATGCAGACAGAAGCAATCGGTATTATATATTTATTCATCATCTGATTACACTGTTTTAGTATTCTTATATAAGAACGTAGAATATGATTGGTTTGAGTCTGGTGGTGACATTAGCAATAGGTGGTGTGTGCCGCACATATGTATGATGTCAAACTACTATTGTAGTGGAGATGAGATCTTTATGTGTTTTGTCATGCCGTGAAAAATCCGATTATTTGCAAGTGTCAAAGCTGAAGTGGTGTCATAGTATATGGTAGTTGTTGCGGTTTGCTGCTCTTAAAATTCTGCCATTAATCGTTGAAGCTAGATGATATGGGATGTGGCATATGCTAAGGATTGATATTCTGCCTCTGTAGAAGATTTTGTAACTGTCGCTTGCTTTTTGACATTCCATGAAATTAGATTGGTCCCTAGAAATGTGCAAAATCCAATTATAGATTTCCTGTCTAAAGCATCATCTACCCAATATGCGTCCGCATAAGTTCTGAGTTAAAGATCATTGCGCACTATGGTAAGACCAGAGTGAAGTGTTCTTTGAATGTTTCTTAGTAATCTCTTGAGGGATTGGTAGTGGTTGTTTGTTGGATTATGCACATGTTGACAATTCTGATTAGTGAAAAACTCAATGTCCGGTCTTGTAATGGTGAGGTATTAGAGAGAATCAATTAGCTTATGGTATAAAGTTGGATAACAAAGTTGCTGATCGGCTAGCTGGCATTTGGATGGTTTAAGAGACATTGGTGTGAGAGATGGTTTATAATTGGTGAAGCCCCATGCATTGAGAAGGTCCCTAGCGTAATGAGTTTGGTTGAAGAAATAGCCTTGCTTTGTTTGAGTGATCTATATGCCCAGGAATAGTGAGACCGGTCCCAACTCCTTGAAAGAAAAAGATGTTTGTAGTTTGGAGAGAAGTTCTTGGATTGTAGGCTGATGATTTCTAGTGATAAGCATGTCATCTACGTACATGAGTAGATACATTTGAGTATTGCCATGAAGCTAGATGAGTAATGATGGATTAGATTTGCTGCATATGAACCCAAAGCTGAAAAGAAATGAGGTGGATTTCTTGAATCATTTGCTTGGAGCCTGTTTAAGACATAGTGAGCTTTGTGAAGTTTACAGACATAGTTGGAGAATTGTGTGTCAGTAAATCTTGGTGATTGTTGTATGTAGACATCCACTTTGAGGTCTCCGTGCAGGAAGGTGTTGGAGACATCCAATTGGAGAACATTCCAATTTTGATGAAGGGATATTGTGAGTAGAATTTGGATTGTAGGTATTTTTGCAACAGGACTGAAAGCCTCGTTGTAGTTTATACTATATTTTTGGTTGAAACCTTAGGCAACTAGGCGAGCTTCGTACCGATCTATTTGATCATTAGGTTTGACTTTGGTTTTATAAGTCCACCTACAACCAAGTATTAACTTATTTGTGGGAGCGAGAACTAATGACCATGTGGCTTATTTTTGAAATATAGGAAATTCAGTTGACATAACTGAATGCCAATACTGATGTTTGGCCGCTTGAGTATAGCATGTAAGTGTTTGATTTATTTGTGGTGTGGCTAAAAGATCAAAGATTTGTTTGGGCATTATATTTCCTATTTTGAGACGGGTTTGCATGGGATGAGTGCAATGATGAGGTGGAGGTAAAGTTGAAGTTTTGTAAGTATGACGTATCAGTAGAACCTATTCTGCGAAGGATAATGGGTGGTGATTTGAATGGCCTGAGGGGGAGATTTGTGGTGTATTGTTTGAGTGAATTAAAGGGTTGTTTGAAGATGGGGTTGGGGTAAAGTAGTGAAGATGTTTGGGAAATACTGCTCATGGAATATTACATGTCTAGAGATATGAATTTTGTGAGTTTGGATGTAAAATAGTGATAGCCTTTTGAGTGATGTAGAGTATCCTAGGAAAACGCATTCATGTGATCATGGTGTGAGTTTGTTAAGAGTTCGAGGTTTGAGCCACAGAAAACATAAACAACTGAAAGTTTTGATATGGGTGTAGGTAGGTAGATGGCCATTTAGTCGTTTGAATGGAATTTGAAGATTGCAAGCTTTTGTAATAAAAAAAAAGGTTGCAAGCTTTTGTGGGTAAGCAATTGATGATGTAATTGGAAGTGAGTTGAGCTTCGACCCAAAAGTGGAGAGGAAGGTTTGCAGCGTGAAGAAGAGTACAAGTGGTATCATGTAAGAGTCTGTGTTTTCTTTCATCCAACCTATTCTGTTCTAATGTATAGGGACAACTTAATTGATGTGTTATGTTGTTACTTAGTAAATATTTCTTAAAGTTATAGCTCGTGTACTCTACTACCCCATCAGATCTGAACATTTTAATTTTGCTATTAAACAGATATTTTTCCATGATAAAAAATTGTTGAAATTTGGATAAAGTTTCATATTTAGTGCGCATTAAAAACAGTGAGAAGAAGTGAGAGTAGTCGTCAATAAGAATGACATAGTAACGATATCCATTAATATATGAGATCGAGGCCAAACCCCAAACGTCAGAGTGAATTAGAGCTAAAGGTGTAGTAACATGAGTAGAGCTTGTGGGAAATGATAATTTGTGGCTTTTGGCCACATTTTAATTTTTGCATAAAAAAGAAGTGGATGAAATACATAGCGATGGAATTCTTTTAGATATGGTGTTCATGACATAAGAGTTGGAGTTAAGGTTGTGGAGTTAAGGTTGGAATGGAACGTTGTGGGGGGTAGAGCTTTGCTGTTGGACACTGGATTAGGACCGTCATGGCTACGATCATGAAGTAGAGTTTAAAAGTTATCTAGGTCCTTGATGATGAATCCAGAGGCATCAAATGAGATAGAGCAACTATTCTCGGAGGTTAGTTTGTGTATAGAAAGGAGATTGTGAGATAAAGAGGGAACATGAAGGAGATTGTGAAGAAATAGCTTACGGTGTGAGTAGGGGAGAGGCAGGATTCCTTGACCACTATGGTGTATGAGTAAAGAGTTGTCGCCAGCTATGTTAGTACCTTGGTAAGGATGTAATTACTACATATTGGTGGCATCTGCTATTAGATGTAATGAGGCGCTTGAATCGAGCACCCATTCAGTAGTTGAAGTTGATTGAGAATTTATAAGCAAAGCACGCTATGTCCAAGAGCTGGTTGGAATATATTGTAAATTGCATCGATGGCAACAGGATGCAACCGTATGTCCTAGTTTATAGTAGATTTGGCAAGTTTGTTTTGGAGTGGTGGGATGAACTGATCCACAATCAGAGGGTAGTGAACGTTTGGAGGAAGTTCCATGTCCTCGAGAAAAGCGAAGCTGGTTGAGGTGGTAGGATCTGCCTCAATTTGATTAAGATTTGGATGAATATAAGGCTAGGTTGTCTTTTGGAGCTGAAGTGTCTTTCAATAATTCAGTCTGAATATTGATATCCTCACTGCAGGGCAAGGAGTATAGGACCTCTAGGTTAATGGGATTGAGGGAAGTATGAATGGCTATCTTGAATGAATTGTACGTGTAAGGTAAATCATTTAGTATGTATACGATGACGCCTTTAGAATCTAATTGAGAACCAACTACTATAATGTTATCCACCAAAGCTTTGATTTGAGCCATATACTGATTCATGGTGTTATCTCCCATTTGGATGTGATGAAGTTCATTCTTGAGTTGTATGACATCAGAACTATTTGTTAGTTGCAATCTTTTCTCTTGGGTAATCCAGATTTTGTGAACGAGATTAAGATTGAGGATATAAGTAGAATCAAGGGAGATATGGTGGAGAAGAGGGAAGATACCAAGTTCTAATCAATTGATGCCATTGATGGTAATCTGAAGTAGCTGATGTGGTGTTGGTGGAGGAAGGATTTGGATCGAAAGGGCAAGTTTGGTTGCCAATTAGATACCCTTCAAATCCATTTATCAAAAAACGTTGTAGACCTGAAGTCTCCAAATTGTACAATTTTTATTGTTGAGATGAATATTAACTATGAGCTTGATGTTAGACATGAGGAATCTGAGTGGAGAATGTATGGTGAATTCAACCAAGGAAGCAGAGAGAGGAGTTAACTATATGGTTGAGGACTCCTAATTTTCCATAGCAGACCTAGGATATAAGGAATGTGGAGCTTAAAGCTCTCACACCAAGAGAGAAGACTTGGACTAGTTTTAAAAAAACAGAGAGAAGTAGATGGTTCAATAATTGAGGTTTTGTATATTCATTCATCATCTTATTACACTGTTTTAACATTCTTATATAGGAATGTAGAATATGGTTGATTTGAGTGTGGTGATGCCATTAGCAGCAGGTGGTGTTTGTCACACATGTGTGCGGTGTCAGACTGTTGTTGTATTAGAGAGATGACATCCTGTCACTATGATCAAATATTTGTGATGTCAATATAAAGAATAGATTTTTATTGATTTTGTGAAAGCTTTAAAGCAATAGTTATCGACATATCTCTCATTCAATTAACATCTTTTTCTTCGCATAAAAATGAGCATGTGTCATAAGGCTTCATGGAGAGCTTCTTTAAATGACCATATATTATAAGTGTTAAAATTTTTTAAGGAAATTCAAGGTCTAAAAAATGAACAAGTTTCAAACACCATATTTAGCGTTTGAGCATTATTAGGACAAAAACATATGTTTCAAAGCCATGGTTCAAGGCGGTCCTCAACTAAAGTTCAAATGTCATAAACAAGGTTCAAAACATATTCAAATATGATTTAAACCATGTTCGAACATCGCTTAAACCATCTCCTCTATAGTTTCAAACTCCTACGTACATAAAAATGCCCATCAAATAAATGGAGATGTTTAACTTTATTCAATAAATAAGTGTAAAAACTATTTATTTCATGATGAAATGATTAGAAAGATAAAAATACTAGCTATGAAGTTTATATTTCTTTTTTGAATTGGAATGTAGACTTAAAAAAAAGTTTTAATCAATTTCTATCATGATTAGAGGTTAAATATATTATATATACAATAAATAGTTTGTGATGGCCTAGTCAGAATGAAATAAATATTTATAATAATATCTAATTTGAAATCATTGATATCATATTTAGTTGCATATTCCAAAATATCCATTTCTGTAGTGAATAATATCATCTCAGCAATCTATATCAATATGAAAGCTTTCATAAGATGAACAATAATACAACAAAGAAGGTTATTCCATTAAAAGTCAAACTATTTGTTGCTTATTTGTACATGAAATATTATGGAAATTTTGGTATTGCAACACAAACACATGATCAAATGGCTTTCAGGAACACTCATTTTTTTCTTAGTGACCAAATATCTAAAGAGAATAATTAATATAAATTGTACTTATTTCTCTAAACATAAGGGCATCATGTAGTATATTTGATTCAGTATTGATTTTTTAAGTATTGCTTATGAGGTGTCCCATAGATCTTGGTGATAAATCCAACCTCTTAGATATTGGTCAGCCAAAATTTTATTTATTTGTGTTTTTCACTCCCTATCTCTCTAGCTCTCAGTTTTCCTTTTTACCCCAACACTAATAGGCCATATAAAATCTCTTGTCAACCCTAGAACACCATCCAAAACCTTCCATAACTACTAGCCTACCTCTCATGAAGCATTATTTCATCCCAACCCCTCATATTTCCAGACAAACCCTCTTAGCCAAGGACTTTTGATTCCATACGTATTTTCTCATTTCCATATATCCCTACCAAATAATCTCGTCCCTATACTCACCTCATGGCTTCATCCAATAACCCCACAATATTGAACTCTAATTACCACTTCACCAGTCTAAGGCTTCCACCATGCCATCATAATCCATCACATCAATAATGTCTGCCTTCTCTTTATGATCCTCTTACCATTTATAACCCTAAAAATCCTACATTATCCATGGAATCATCACGACTCTACATATGGCATCAATTATAATTGTTATCATCTGACTCCCATCTCCTTGTCTACCTAGAGAGAATACCAGGTAACCTTAATTGACCATCTCCTCAGCTTCAATATAATGTTGGCCATCCCAGGAAAACTTTAGCTATATGGTCCTCTACTTGAAACTAGTCATAGCATCTACCTAACCAAGATCAATTTTTGTATGATATTGGTCATTCATCTAACAATGCTAGAGGATAAATAACATGTCACATCTTGGTAACCCACATTCATGCCATAATCCAAGATAGTACTATTCTTCTGAATAATCTCTAAGGCATCATTCTTTTGGGAACTACTTAAAATCCTACCCCATGATCTCTACCTAGTCAACATCAACATTCCAATATGTTGCTACATGCGGCCTTACCATACTACCCTGTAAAATAGTCCAAGGCATTAGGTGTAATAACTAAATTGACTTCCATAAACCAGATCAACACCAATATGCGATCGACCCATATCTGACCCCCTTTCAAATGAATTTGTTCAACATTGCCTTGAATCTAATCATGATCATGACTTTTGTATGATTCTTCTACCTTCCGCACAATTTAAAGTGATGGGAACCTAGAGCATATATCATATTTTCCATTCTCTTCTCTCTCCCATCTGATAACCTTTCCTTCCCTCTTGTCTCTTTGTCTCTCTCTCAAAAATTTTTTACCAGATTACAACCACTAAATAAAAAGCTTCATATTTTCTTTCTTCCTCCTTCTTTGATTAAAAACCATCCCCCTAAACTTTTCTCTCTCTAGATTCATTATCCCTTATAGTAGTCCCTTTATGCACCTATCCTCCTCAAATATGAGATAGCCCAAGCTTTTATCCTATGTTTACCAAAATACACCAATGATAGCTATAATGACTTCTTGTGCAATAATTCATGAATTTTGTAATGAGTTGATTTTAAGTTAATGAAAATCCACATTTGAGTGTTAATTATGCTTTAAATTTGTTATTTGCAGCCATAGCATCCAAAAATTCTAGATTTTGGATTGCATGGTCATGAACCTATTGATGGAAAGGCATCGCAATGTTGTGATCATTAGTTGTAGGGGTAGTGTCATCCCCACTTGGACCACTGGTCGGGGTATCACTTATTCCACTATTCATTGTTTGATAGTTGTGATCATCAACATTTCTACCTTATCATGTTCTTCAATTTGCACATGCACATCCTCAACAACATATCGCTGAAATGATATGGCGCCAGAGAAGTAGTCACTTATAGTTAAGTCAAAGGTTGGCTGATCTCTATCACTGAAATGACCTCTTCAAAAAGTTATAGCATGCAATTGGTGCTCACTTAAGCTTAGTCGACCTTGAAAGTCTGGCTTAATGGGCATTAAGTTGTCGCTAATGTTGAACATTCATCTATAATACACCTCGGTGGGACAAGGGGATAAGCCTAGGCAAGGATAACAAATTATTTGTTGGCAGAAGTTATTTTGTGGACCAATTTATGGAAATTAATATGACTTTTCGTCATTGATACTAATCTATAAATTTTTAGAAGATGGTCCCACTTCATAGTGATTGAGTCCCACTTCATGGAGATTGAGTAAAGCGAAGTCCTCCATGTTTGTATGGATGGTGGGTATCTCTTCAGGCTCGACATAAATAATTATAGTCCTCCTCACAAATGTAATCATCAGTAACATACATGGCAGAATATTCACTGTTATTTTGCAACCAACATACAATATTAACTATATGGTAGGTGTGATTGAGACGTAGTGCACGAATAGTTCTAAGATTAAGCTCTTCTAGAACTAAAATCATGTTTATTTCAATTGGATGGTTCCTTCCACCGATGTAAGTAGGAGTGGAGTTGGACAAAATTTGCAGTTCTCCACCCAAAAAGAAGAAGGAAACACAGCATTCTACGAAAGTGTATACTTTAGATTACATGTCGACACATGTAAAAAAAAGGCTATATTTGAACCCCTACTATATTCAACCATCAGTTAAAACATTCATTATCAAACCTAATATTTAACCAAACTAATGAATGATGAAGTTCATATAATAGCACACATTCGTTTATTATTGTATATTATTATAAATTATTTTAATCCAAATGTTAAGTACTGTTAAATGCACATATTAAAACACTCGAGCTAGAATATTAAATATTATGTAAATAAATAAATACATTTAGCCATCAAGAAATTTTAAATTTACAAAAACAAATTAAAATTTTGAATACTTTAGTATTCAAAATTTTACGTTTAAATCTCAAAGAATAAAATGAAAATTTATAAAAAAAAAAGTTTTTGGACAACATAAGGATATTTCAGAATAAAATGTGCAAATACATTTGAAATTTTTAAATACTCATACAATTGTGGAAATATTATTTACTAAAAAATGAGAAATATTATGAACTTTCTAAAAAGAGACATACTATTTATTCTCAAAGTTTTACATCATTAAATGCACATTATCTCATTAAATATTGTTAACTTTCAAAAAAAAAAAATCTACAAAACATTCTAACAAAAACTAAACAAAATACTTAAACTAACCTACTAACATAAGCTAAACCTTGTTGCCTTTTCTGAATCTTCTTTGCATATCTGAGTTCTTCTGATCCCTAAAATTCCCTCTCTTCATAGCATTGAATCAACCGTTCATCGCCTAAATAATTCTCCCTTAATTTTGGCATAACTAACGCCAACCATCCAAATTAGCCTACTAGATTCCCCATTACGGCCGACCAAAGCTCGAGTCATGCACAGTTCTACGAGTGTGGAGGGTCGAGATGCTATGAGGACTACACCAACGGCTTTGGCATATTCTTCTTCACTTGAAGATTACACCAAAATATTTTGCTTCTTTTGAAAGTTCAATGGATAGTTGTGAAACCATTTGAACTATGAAATGGCACAACAAGAGGGGGTGAAATGGTATTTTAAATTTTTTTTTCAAAAATCTCTTTTGAAATTTAAACAACCAAATTCAAACTTTAAAACGTGGAAGCTGATAGTAAGAATAAATAATAATTTCTTTATTTTGATTTTTATAGAAAAATAAATATTTTTTATTTTTATTTCATTTTCTAACAAAGACTAAATATTAAAACAAACACAAAGATTTTGTATCTCAAAGATAACAGTGCTTAACCCATATTTGTGAAAATTAAAATTGTGAGAAGTACAACACAAGAAAGTAAATGACGGAAAGAAAAAGTAGATGCACACCAATATTTTATACTTGTTCAATCAACTTGACCTACATCCACTTCTAAGAGTCCTCTTTGGGTATTGCAATAATAAGTTGGTGATTCTCCTTTAGTTCCCAGCCTCCCACAGAAATGCAGAGAAACCCTTACACAATCACTTCCATCAACTTAGTACGATGGAGAAGCAGAATCCTTTTCACCAATTTGGTGCGACATAGTAGCTGAATCCATTTCACCATCCCAGTGAGGCAAAGTAGCCCAAATCACTTTCACCCTCTTGTTGATGCAAAGTACACTACATGAAAACCAACCATTATCGGTGGACAAAACACCGGTGAGATGGAAATTGGATTGAAAGAGAATGTTTCCGTCGAATTTTTGACGGAACTTCATGCGCTGGTTTGGCACGCGTCAGAAAAACTCTTCCAGCGTAAATAATAAGCCGGAAATCGTTCTGGCGTACGTTCTGGTGCTTTACCGGCGAAACAATAGACGCCCGTTATGTCGATTTTCATTAGTTTATTCTGAAGTTAAATACGCCAAAATTATCGGCGTAACATTCCACCGGAAATACCGACAGAATAAACGCCGAAACATGAACAACGGATTTAACCAGCGCAATATCCACTGAAAATACCAGCATAATACAGACGGCGGAACCGAGTAAGGAATTCATTGTATCGTCATTTCTAGTGGATTATCGGCCATTTATCCGCCTAAAACCTGTAGCATAAACAAAAAAAATTCTTCCCAGGCAGCAATCAAATTTCCACACCTGCAAACAATTACAAATATTTCTAGCAAATACTACTCCACAACACAGATTTACACAACACAGACTTCAACAACATCAGCAAATACTCAAAAATATAAACATAAACATTACAAGTTGAGCCTGAATCATATTGAGTTTCGAGTTTGAGCTTTTTAATCGAGCTTGTATAATATATGAGTTCAATTTCAAGTTGAGCCTGAATCAACTTGAAGATTCATCGAGCAGCTCGATTGATTAAAAATGCAAACTGCCTTTAGTCATTCCATTGTCCAATCCCAAGCCTCCAATATAGTGACTCTCCTAGATGCCCTAGCTCTATTTTTCAATTCTTGGGTCTTGAGAGCTTGCGATTTATGACGATTGTGACCTACGATTATGAAACTATCTTATCACGTATATATTCCAACCTTATCACGTATATGCTCATTTTGGAACTATCTATAAAAGTTTTGGAATTTCTAAAATATTTTTCATCTAATCTTATCTTCTAATGGAGAGCTACTCCAACCTTATCACGTATATACTCATTTCGGAACTATCTAAAACATGTAGTCTTATTAACGACTTGCTTGCCCAAAGTCACAATCCCCTCACTAGGTCTACTCCATCATCTCTCTCTCTCTCTACTCGTATCAACATGAATAATATCATCAGCAAAAAGCAAACACCATGGCACATCCATTCTATGCAAATTTATATTAAGAAAAACAAGGAAAAAATTCAAAACGCACGGTGGATTTTCCCGAAAATTGATTCCTTTCACCAGTGACGGAGGCGGTGAACGGCGGCGACCTCTCGTGGAAGTCCGAAAGGCTTTGCAGCGGTGATCTATGGTGGGGCGATGAAGCCGAGTGGAGACTTCAAATAAAACAGCGGAATAAAATAGTAAGCTAGACGGGCTCGAGTTGGAAATAGGGCTTTTGCCGGCGGAATTTTTGGCGGATAAGACGTCGGAAGTATTTCCGACGTCTTTTACGACGATAATATTTCGTTGTGTTTAAAATTACCAGCATATAATACGCTGGTAAATATGCCGCATATTTTTGGAATAAAATGCGCCGTATTATACGATATGCTTACATATTCCAACGCATAAACTGCGTACAAAGCATCGAAACATTACCGGCGCCTATTCCATAGGAAAGTAAGCTGTAACAATTCCATCTCAAATGACGCAGGTAAAAATGTAGTAGATATCGACGTATTTAAATCCGCCGGAAGCTCCGACGGTAATCCCACATGAAGTTTCTCTCAAGACAAACTGTGACTCAATGAGGAACAAAGGTTGATATTAGTCGGAGCAACCATGTGAAGGCTCCCTCTCATACTCTCTTAAACCCACAAGGATCCTCTCCCTCTCTCACAACTTCACCTCTTTCTCCTTTGCTCAAGACCCTCTCTTCAAACTATCACTTATAAAAGTCTCACATCCTTAGACTGTCAAAGATGCTTACAAAGTCTATTAAGAAATCTTAAATAATGGGCTTCAAAAATCTTAATTTTTAAATTCTATAAACTCTATTCATACAATAAAAAACCAATTCATATAGTATGATTAGTATAAATTTTCCATTGTTAGTATTGTATGATGAATAGTAAAACAATACAACAAATGAACAGTGGTATATTATGATTAGATCAAATTAAATATCAGATCATATAGAATGAACCAAATATCATTCAGAGTGTCTTCGAGTGATTCATACAGTATGATATATAATCAATTCTGATCTGATTTGGTTCATTAGTTAACTAACATAAATTAGACAATAATTTAAAAAAACGTGCAGTACGAATTTCTTTCGTACAATACGAATAGTTAAAATTTTAAAATTCAAATTTATCTATTTTAGGCAAGTTATATTCATGGTGAGGTTTATGGTTATAGCTAATCATCCAATATGATGTAGAATTCATAACGTTTGATAGTTATAATTCAAATTTATTTTTTTTATTTAAATTAAAATTTTTTATTAATTTCTATTTTAACTCATCATATAGTACAATTAACAGAAAAAGTAAAATATTTATTTTTTACTCCCCTGAGTGTACATGATTGCTAAAATAACATATTTGACTCAAGAAAGAATAAAATTACATACTCCTTTAAACAAACCTAACATATATAACCCATTTTTGAGTTCTGATTCTCTGATGATCTTGTGTATGTTGAACCTGAAATGTTAGTGCTGCACACAAACAAATATGCAATATATAGAGCATGAAAAATTAAATAAAAATCTAATAATATTTATAATCATAAAAATACATGGTCTAGCTCCTGAATTGTAACATCTTCTTGATGCATGTATGCAGGGTCGATCGAAATATACACGCTAAATCATTTGGCGACTTATGCATGTGTGAAGAGTGCACCGGAATCAATGGCATTTTCTCTTATTTTACAACTTTTGCCAAATGATTTGGCATCTTGCCCCCTTTCTAATTTTTTTTGGATTATGCTCCTTCGACAAATGATTGTTTTTAATAAGGAGCGGACATAATATACAATTTTAGCAGTAGGAGCACGTAAGTTTTAAAATTTAAAATGAAGCAAACAAGCCAAATTAATTGGTGTGTTCTAAAGAATGAGTCAAATGATTAGGTTCATTTCATATTTTAAGGAATGTGCCAAATGATTTGGTGCATTTTTTAAAAAGCATATGTGGACCTTCGAAAGGAAACCGCTGGGATGTCGAGTGCAGAGGGTATACGACCGCACCACCCCAAGGGATAGAAATGATCGCAAGCCTCCATGCTCTTCGTAATCGGGCCGATCAAAGGGCAGATTAAATCACACATACGACTAATCATTGAGGATAGCTGCTCTCGCCAGCGCACCACAATGGGTAGTAATATATCTAACCTAATCAAAACAACATGTTTCCCCCACCCAATACATTAGCTCGAGTGAGGTTTATTTGATGGTGGATCTCCATTTCTCATGGTTAATTACATCTCGAACCTAGTGCCTGAGAAAACTCTCAAATAAGTATCTGATATTATTCTTCCCAAAAAGATGATTGGCACATAAAGGGGAGACTAGGAAATTCTACTCAAAAGAAAAGTAAGGGGTTTAAGTGGCTTTAGTCAACATCCATGGTTCACACTAACATCCGGAGGGACTAAGGTAATTGAAAAGGAAGAGAAACTCAAACACTCAAAGCATACTGAGAGAAAGGATTGAGGTGGCTTCATCCACATGACGTAGATAGGAAGGATTTATAGTCCCTGAAGAAAATGAACTTACCCACTATTTAGGCGTACTACGAGACCCTAGATCTAAAGTGGGTTTAGTGTTCTACCCAACATTAACACACGTGTCCTAGCTAATACATCTGAGATTATATCCTTCTTGAAAAGAAAAGTCAACTAACCACCTAAGAGCTTAAAATCTAAATAGTCCAATCTTTATGAATGATGGATAAGTAGTTTAGTTTTTGGAAGTAGGTCTAATGTCTAGAGAGTTTTCTAATTAGCCCTGGACTTATGTAGGATTAATGCTCATAAAGCTAATATAATTAAAGTTTTAATTTAATTATTTTTTAATGCAAGGCGTGCTAGTTGAAAGGTTTGAATCATGTATACATAAGATTTTAAAAATAGGCTTATAGAAAATAATTTTTAAAAAAGTCTCAACCTCCCCAAGTCCGACACTTCATCCTCATAGGCTAGATTATCGAGACTACCTGGAGGCAGGGAGGTGTCTTATTAGAAGGAGAGAGAAAATGCATTGATATACATACGACCCTGGATGATTCTGGCTATTCACTAGGTCCTTAAGTTTTTATGTTATTTAATTATTAAAATTTTAGGATTTAATTACGAGTAGAAAAATAATTTTATTCTAAAGTGCCTAATAAAAAATCAGGCCAAGCACATGCAATAAACAAACCTAAGAAAAAAAGACAATTTCTAAAGCACACCCAACGTAAACACATTAATATAAATCTAGAAAAAGTAAAATAAGAAAGTCCACGGCAAGTGTTGTATAAGTACAACCCAGAATCTACAGAAAAGTAATGGTTGTCAGGCCCCACCAATAATATCTTGGATTCTAATCCTAATAAATGACATAAGTCTTAAAAATTGGGCATTTCATCTTCAAGTCTTCGTCTTCGGGTGGATTGTCCTTCTCCAGATCATCTCCCTTCGGATCATCACCTTGAGGTTTGTTTGGTTCGTCCTCCGGAAGGGTATCCAAATGACTAAGATATTCCCCGAGAGGGGGCCTTTCTTATTCTCTTTGGATACCGAGTGTTTGAAATGCTAGACTTTTTAAGACTTTCACAACTCAATAATAATTACAAATTATATTACATTTGAAAAAAGAAAATCTAGACCCGGACTCCTGCATGATTTTCCTAATAAAAATCATCTTAGCAATTCATGCATCACATCACAAGCATTTATATATATGTAGAAAAGATAAACACACTTGGCCATGCTCTTTTAATTTTAAAGGGGGCTAAGCAATCTTTGGAGCATCTGTAGAAAGCAGTGTTAGTTTTGAAGTTTTTAATTATTAATGCCCCGTTTATTTTAGTACTGCATGAGCGTGGCCACATATATAAGATTGGATTAGTATAAAAGTGGCCTTAACCTATGTGTAGTGTAACACACACATTACATCATAAGAAATAAATACAATAATAAAATATCACAGCAATCACAATAAATCAAACTAGAGCAAGTCAAATAATCACATGTGCCACACATGAAGCATCACAATATAGAAAGCAGAAAAGGAAAGTAAAGCACCGACCATAATCCTAGAGCTAGAAGTGATGCCCTAGAAAATAATTTTATGCGTGTGTAACACACTTGTGTGGCTTTGGATAGGTCCTAAATAGGATAATTAATTCAAGTTGCCTAAGGTTAGAGTTTGTTGTAGGCCAAAAAAATTTTAATTAAAGTTTAAATATTAATGAATTAGGATAAGTTTTAGTTTGTTTAGTTTGTGGGTCTATTTTAATGCTTAGAGTAGTCATCTTAGAAGTTTAAATTATATTAGTATATTTTGGAAGGTACTGAATCCTCCTATGTGCTAGGTTAAGGGAGTCCAAAAGGTCACTATTAGAAACATGTTAGATTTTGGAGTTCTAATATTTTAGTTAAATATTAGGGCTTACAAGGAGTATTTAGGCTTTGAATTTGTTGGATTTGGAGTTTTCTAGGCAAAGATATAAATTTTTGAAGTTTTAGGCAATTACTGAATTATTAAAATTGTTTAATAAAGGGGCATTTTAGGGTTTTGCTCCAAATCAAATCAAAACTGATTAGAATCACCCTCAAAGGTCATAAATGACCTAAAATAGTATCCCCAAGTGTTTGGAGAAAATTTTGAATTTTTAATAATTTTTAATTATTTATTAAGGGTAAAAAGGTGATTTTTAATTAAAGTTAATTTAAGGCTCATATTAAAGTTCAATTAAAGAGCCCTAATTATCTAAGGTTAAGGGCTAAATTTTGAAGAGTTTGAGGTATTATAGGTAATTTTCTAAAGTTTTTGGGGCCTAATTAATGGGTTAAATTAGGGTTTGTTAATTAAGGGTTTAAAAGATCCTAAAATTTTCTAAAAACTTTTGGGAGGTTTAAGATGTCACTAAGTTTAAGTTTTGAAAGTTTCATATCAATAAGTTATGTATCCTAGCTCCTAGAATTTTTTTAAATTCATTAGATGGATCCTTAATTATTGTCCTTAGAGTGTCGCTACGTTAAGAGGGTTTAAAATCAAGTGTTTTAGACCAACCCTTAAGAAAAATGCAAGGAGTACATAGAACAGAAAATACACCAATTCACAGGATCTAGGAGGGCCTAAACTAGATGCTCATGTGTCCTAAACATGCAAAAGATAATAACAACACCAATAAAACAAGTTTATCGGTGTGATTGGTGGATGATTGGTACTCAACCATCCAATAATCTTTCCCCCATGAATGTTATTCATGTGTGATCAATGCTTAAAATTTTATAAAGTGAATCTCCCAAAATTAGGGATTTAATAATATACGTAATTTTAAAACTACTTAAAATACATATATTATTAATAAATAAATGTATAAGTTTAAAATATGATAATTAAAAAAAAATTTCATATTTATATTTATGGAAGATCCACTAGCCACCCAAAGGAGTTACAAAATAATTTTAAAATAATTTATAATTTCAAATTAATTAATATAATAATTATTTAAATAATAACTAAATAATTAATTATTTAAATAATGTAAAAAATATGATAGAAAAAACATTTTATATCTAAAAATATCTTTAAATTAAAATTCATAATTTTCTAAAAAGAACAAGGTATTATACGTCAAAATCAGATTTAAAATAAAATTACTATGAATTTTTGAAATTTAATATATTAAAAAAAATTTATTAAAAATATGATAAAAATATTAATCGGTTTAAAATAAATTTAAAGCTTCTGAAACTTTGAATAATTTAAAATATAATTTTTATAATTTAGGAAAATATTGAATAAATTATTAATTAAGCATATTAAGTAATTAATAAATTAGAATAATTCAAATAGGAAATAATTATTATTTTAAGTTAATAAAATAGTTTCCTGATTTTTAAAATAATTAAAAAAATTTATTTATAACTTTAAAAATAATAAATTTAATTAATTAATTATTAATTAAATAATTTAATTATATATTAATTAAATAGTTTAGAATAGGGAATATATTTATTAATTTAAATTAGCTAATTAAAATAATACTCTAATTTTTAAAATAAATGACATATAATATAAAATAATATATTAATAATAAAATAATAATAAATTAAAATGATAAATTAATTATAAATTTAAAGTAAATTATTTTTAAATAAAAGGAAATAATTTTCTAAAAGCTTTGATATATAATACCTATATTTTTAATAAAAAAATTATAATAATTATTTAAATAAAATATGATTTAAAAAATAATTTAAAATTAATTTAAATTAAAATCGTCGACGTCAATTGAGTGGGACACATGGCATCGTCGAGTTGGCGGGAAAAAAATGCAGAGGCGGTGGGCAATCATTGTCAATGATTGCACCGCACCGCAATCATTAGCATATGATTAATGGTGGCAGTCCCACTCACTTTCTACTAATCCGAGTCAGCGTGTTGGGGCAACCGTCCGATCTTCCACTGTCCGGGACGGACGACTGTGATGTCGTCGTATGGCGGTGCGAAAGATTTACACAAGCCACACAGTTATGATCAACGGTGGAACAACGAGATCTCGGTCGTTGATCAAAAGATCAACGGCGAAGATCTCGTACTTCTAAGACAGATTATCGCAGATGCCCTAGAGACAAATAAATGCCTTGTTTGATCGATATGATCGATCAAATGAGTTTAAATTTTAAACCTAGGATCCTTGTATGAAGAGCATTAATGGGGTAGTAACATCGCATCCTAAAATGCACTTTTAACAAAAGTTATTTAACCCTATGTGTAGTTACCTAGGTCTAGGGATTTAAGGAGATTTAACCGTTGGATCTTCACGATCTTGGTACAGTTGAGCTTGTAGATTGTCCTCGAATGTTTCCCTAGTTGATCTCAAGCCTTGATTCGCCTTGAATCGAGCTAAGGAGGCTTTGGAACATAAATCGTGTCGGTTCACCGGAGATTTGGCAGTCGGTGAGGTCTTGGCGGCGGGTATGACTAGGGAAAAGTGAGGAAAGGTGGGGAGAGCTCTTACACAAATTCTTAGGGGCTGAGAGCAGCTAACAAGAGAATAATTGCAAAAGTCCATGTAAAGGAGGTCTAAGGTCTCTATTTATAGTTCTATCCTAGGATCAATGACTAGGATTCGATCTAGGGTTCGATTAAGAGGGAATTAGGTTCAAATAGGATGGGATTTGGCATTGGAGAGGATTTGGAATGATTTCCAGGCTTTAAATGGGTTTAATTTGGCTTTAATAGGTCAAATAAACCTAATTAGGGCTTTGGTTTGGCCAAGTCAAGGTTTGACTTGGTCTACCTAGTCAATTAGGTAAAGGAGAATGAAAGTTTGAGCCAAAGAAAGGTTTGAATGGATTTGAAATTGATTTAGACCCATCTAGGTTAATTGGGTCAACCAAGTTGACCCAGGGCCTGGGTCTGGGCTCCACATACTAAGTTTGATCCAGTAAACACAAGGGAGATGGTCTTGGGGCTTAGCTTGGTCAGTTTCACCAAGTCAACACCTTTGTCCCAGAATTGGAGAAAAATAGGGTCAACAGCGTCATACAAATTGGCACATTCACCCTGCATGCCTGCCAAGTCAGCCGAACTAAATTTTGCAAAACTATAGTAATGAGCCATACTAAATGATGCATTCAATGGAATGCGCCAAACAATGAGTCATACTAAAAAACATATCCAATGCAATGCGCCCACTAAACTATTTGGCTTATTCTAAACATATCAAACATTTAGGTGGATTAAATGGAATGCGCCATACTATTTGACTAATTTTCTTTTTTCAAATTTTTTACTATCCTAATCTTGCTTGAGGCTTCTATTTGCTCCTTTTGAAAATTTACCCAATTAAAACGTTTACACTGATTAAAAAAAAAAATAGAACTTAAAATGATGAGCCTAATGATCCATCCGGCAATCTTCTCGAACTACTCAAAGATCCTGCAGATGTTCGACGAAACGCCCCACTGGCAAATATGGAGAAATGGAAGAACATGCTCAATAATTCCTCCAAAAAAAAAAGCCACTCCACATGGCCTCCCATCTTCTTCCGTCTATTCCTCTATCTCCTTAATTTACTGATAAACTAAAAGGCCATATCCATGAGAGCCATGTGAGCTAAGGTTAATGAAGTTTGAAAACTTAATGGTTGGTGGCCGCATCTCCATCATTGCATATGGCTTCCTCTCTCTCTCTCTCTCTCTCTCTCTCTCTCTCTCAAACCTTCATATTAGCCTGTCATTACATATAAATATATATTTTAATAAAAGAGGGGGTTGTAAGGTTTTCTCATTATGATCACATGGAAAGATTCTGTGGCAGCCAACTATCCTCTTAATTATGCTTTGCAATTTGTAGTTTTGTTGTGATAATGGCGAAGTTGATTAGTTATCATATTTCACAGTAATCTTATGACAGCACTGCATTTGTTTCTTCTCTTAATTATTTCTTAAAAAAGGTTTATATATTGAGCTCTTCTTTTGATCAAGTTTTGAGTAAATGTATTGCTAATGATTTATTTTGAGAATTAAGAGCTGCTGATAGTTTTGTTTTTTTTCATTGGTATTTCCTTCTGGGCTTGCATTTGCGCCGTAGAAATCAGTTTATTAACTATTACTGTTTGAATTCTGCTCTGCAACTATTTCTTTTTCTAAGAAGATAATCAGATCAAAGCGGAAAGGCAATTATCAAAGAGCTCGATCGGTAAGAAATTTACATTCAAGGTATAAATGCACATGTTCTGTGTATATATCGAATTTTTTATATTAAGATCGATACACTTAAGTTCGACACGTCGCATCTGTTGGTAGCCATGGGAAGTAAAATTCAACGGTATGGTATATCCCAGTTTACGTGAACTCTCGCTAGTGTGATTAATCTCTGTTGGCCCATTAACCGTTGAGGACAAAAGAATATAATGATTAATATATTCATAAATAATTAAAGTAAAAACAATTATAACAAAATAGAGAATATTTAAACAATCACCTTGTTAACTTTAATATAAAATCTCCTACTTCCCATCACATTCCACCGTCCACAGCGCTTGAAATCCAGCGAATGAACCTACAACAAACATAATGGAATAGAATCAGTGATATGTTGAAGGAAGAAGATGAAGAGGAAGATGGGAATCACAACGAGAAAATTTTTTTTTCTCCTCTTCTTCTTCGCATTCGTCTCTTCTTATGCCAATCTAATTGTCGACGAAGTATCGGCTCTCCTAGCAGTAAAATCAGGCCTTGTAGACCCCTTGAACGCCCTCAGAGATTGGAAGATCGCCACCGCGACGGCTGCAGGAGGCCACTGCAGCTTAACCGGCGTCCAATGCAATGCCCAAGGATTCGTCGAAAGACTCGATCTTTCCCATTTGAATCTCAGCGGCGTCATCTCCTTCGATAACTTCCGAAACCTCCCCGCCCTCACCCACCTCAATCTCTGCTGCAATTCCTTCGCCGGCTTTCTCCCGGAAATCTTACCAGTCCTTGCGGAGCTCCACGAGCTCGATATCAGCGACAACGACTTTGCTGGCATCTTCCCGGTAGGCTTCGGCTCCCTCCCGAGACTGAAAACTCTTAACGTATCCGGGAACAATTTCGCCGGCATTCTCCCCGCCGACGTCGGCAATGCTTCCCTGCTTGAAACCCTCGATCTCCGCGGCTGCTTCTTCACCGGCACAATTCCGGAATCCTATAAGAATCTGCAAAAGCTTAAATTTTTAGGCCTCTCCGGCAACAACCTCACCGGCGCGCTCCCCTCGGAGCTTGGCCAGTTGGCCAATCTTGAAACGCTTATAATCGGATACAATGGATTTGTAGGGAATATTCCAGCGGAATTCGGCAATCTCACCAATCTCCGCTACTTTGACATGGCGGTCGGAAGCCTGAGCGGTCCTATTCCGGCGGAACTAGGGAAGCTGTCACTTCTCTCTATTGTTTACTTATACAGGAATAATCTTCAAGGTGAAATCCCAAAAGAGATTGGCAACATCTCATCTCTCCTCTCCCTCGACCTCTCCGACAACTTAATCTCCGGCAAGATTCCGCAGGAATTAGTCAAATTGACAAATCTCCAGCTTCTGAATCTTATGTGCAATAAGCTCGAAGGCTCCCTGCCATCAGGTTTTGGCGACCTGCCTCAACTTCAAATTCTTGAGCTTTGGAATAATTCACTCACGGGACCACTCCCATCCAATCTAGGCCGGAAGTCCTTATTACAGTGGCTCGACGTTTCATCCAATTCCTTTTCCGGGGAAATTCCTGAAAGCGTTTGTTACGGCGGCAGCCTCACAAAGCTCATTCTTTTCAATAACAATTTCTCTGGCCCGATCCCTGCTGGCTTATCGACATGCCAAAGCCTAGTCAGAGTCAGAATACAGAACAACCGGATCAATGGAACAGTGCCGGCGGGGTTAGGACAGTTGCCGCGGCTGCAGAGACTCGAGATAGCAGACAACGAATTCTCCGGCGAAATCCCCGAAGATTTGTCATCTTCGAATTCACTATCTTTCATAGATTTCTCCGGTAACCGTCTCCAGCTTTCTCTTCCCGCCAACATCCTCTCCATTCCAACACTTCAAATATTCGTTGCTTCTGGCAACGAGCTCGCCGGTCAGATCCCGAGCGATGTTGAGGGCTGCTCTGCTCTCGGCACTCTCGATCTCTCCAGAAATCGTCTCGCCGGAATAATACCAGCTAGCTTAACGAGTTGCCAAAGATTAATAAATCTCAACCTCAGCGATAACGAGCTCACCGGCGAAATCCCAAAGGCCATCGCTTTGATGCCCACACTAGCCATTCTCGATCTCTCACACAATTCACTCACCGGCTCCCTCCCTCAGAACATGGGCTCTTCACCTTCTCTAGAGACACTAAACATCTCATATAACAAACTCTCCGGAAAGGTCCCGGCGAACGGCATCCTCCGAACGATGAACCCAGATGACCTTGCTGGCAACCCAGACCTCTGCGGCGGCGTTCTCCCCACCTGCTCTGAGAATTACCCCGTACCAGAGAGCTTGATGAGACCAAGTTCACATATCAAACACATTGTAACATGGTGGTTAGTTTCAATTTCCGCTATTTTAGCCACCGCCGGCGGATTTGTCTTAGCTCGACGGCTTTACGCTAGATGGTACATCGGTACATCATGCTGCCCTGACCGATTTGACGAAGACCTCACTAGCGGCGGCGGCGGCGCTTGGCCCTGGCGGCTCACCGCCTTCCAGCGCCTCAACTTCACCACCGCCGACGTGCTCGCCTGTATCAAAGATTCCAATGTTGTCGGAATGGGCGCTACCGGCATCGTCTACAAAGCTGAGATTCAGCGCCACCATGCCGTCATCGCCGTAAAGAAACTATGGCGTTCGGCCGCAGTCGGCCGTGGTGACGACGCCGGCGAATTCGTCGGAGAAGTGAACCTCTTGGGAAGGCTGCGTCACCGGAACATCGTTCGAATGCTCGGGTATCTCTACAACGACACCGAGACCATGCTTTTATACGAGTATATGCCAAACGGAAGCTTATGGGAGGCGCTACACGGCGAGGCTGTGGCGGAGGCCGGCGTGCTCGTGGATTGGGTTTCGAGGTACAATGTGGCGGCCGGTGTGGCGCAGGGACTTGCTTATCTGCACCATGACTGCCACCCGCCGGTCATCCACCGCGACGTTAAGTCGAGCAACATATTGCTTGATGTTAACTTAGACGCGAGAATTGCTGACTTTGGCCTCGCGAGGACGTTACTGAGGAAGAACGAGACGGTCTCCACCATCGCCGGATCGTACGGCTACATCGCCCCAGGTGAGTCATAATAAAAAAAATAATTATAATTTATATTATTTTTACCCATTTGATTATATTTTTATTTGCTTGTTTAATGTGGTGAGTAAAAGTATTTATATATAAAAAGTTATGCAAATTTTTTTTTTTTTTGGGAAAACAAGTTATGCAAATTAAAAATGTTGATTTATAGGTGATTTGAAACCTTGAAATTTGATCAATTTTGTTATTTTATGAAATATTTTATTTTCTATTTCAAAGAATTAAATGAGTGCTTATTTTTATTAATTTTGTTAAAAGGGACTTGATTCAAATTAGACATGAATTGTAATCATCGCTCTGATTAAGTTAGACAAAATTATCCTGATTTTTTACAGGTAAAAAAGCAATTCTGCATTTGCATTGAAAAAAAAAATTTATCAGAATATTTTTGATTAATTTTTTTTACAATGAAGTATTTTAAATTTAATTGAAAGTAATATAATATATAATTTAATAGTTTATTCATGAATTCTATTAATTTCAATAAAATAAAAATATATTTAAATCAATTTTTTATCAAAATAATTAGACTCATAATTTCTTCATCATAAGCAGAAAGGACGAATTCTTCACATAAAAAATTACCCAATAAAAAAAATAGAATATCTTAATAAAAAATAGACAAGAATTTTAAAGTTATTAGACCTATTCTGAGATAGATAAATTACATAAATAATTTATATTATATTCATCGCAAAGAAAATTTAAGAATTTTAAAATTAATCCCCATTAAAAAAAAAAGATTTTTGATTTTCAGCACACTTATTTTGCAGCACACTTATTTTCTGATATTTGATTTTCGAATAAGGCCCCTCTCCAATTATAGGATAATATAATTACAAATTATAAGTTTATTATAGGAGAAAATTGATTTAAAAAAAATAAAAATAAATAATATGACTCTTTTGCCAACATTTCTGCTCGTCGTTCTAATTACTTAGTTTGATCAAAATCTTTTTTTTTTTTTTTTTTAAGTTTATCTATCAAATCTTCACAAAATATTCCTTGACGCTCCTTGATTGTCTCAGAATACGGATATACAATGAAAGTAGATCAAAAGGGCGACATTTACAGCTTCGGCGTGGTATTAATGGAGCTGATAACAGGGAGAAAACCTATAGAAGCAGAGTTCGGCGAAGATCAAGACATAGTTGGCTGGGTCATGGACAGACTAAGAACCGACCGACCGCCGGCCGTCGAGCTTCTTGACCGGAGTATTGCTGGAAAATGCAAGCACGTTCAGGAAGAGATGCTTCTCCTTCTGAGAATTGCCCTTCTTTGCACAGCCCGGTCGCCCAAAGACCGCCCGTCGATGAGAAACGTCCTGACAATGCTCACCGAGGCAAAACCTCGCCGGAAAAGCAACAGCGCCAGTGGAGTCACTGGTCTCCCATTTGTTGCGGGGAAGGATGTTAGGCCGGTGTTCATGGCCACGCCGCCGGATTCTGAATATGTATGATTGCTTGCTGCTGGCTGGAATCCTTTCCTTAATCATTTTGTTCATATGTTTGTTGTGTATTTAAAATTAATTCCTCGTTTCTTGTTTGAATTTTGGAAATTTAAAGGGAGAATTCATGTGGAGGATTTACAAAGGGCAATCAGGCAATGGTAATGGATTATTATTGATTAATTTTTGTTAATTATATTGTGGGTCAATGCTCCAAATATTTAATAATCTGATCCTCTAGCATGATCTCATTGATCTTTGGGTGGTTTTCATTTTACCCCTGCTGCTTGTTGATTTTTAACGATTGCACAATGTAATATTTGATTGTCGTAAGACTAATTATAGAGTAGTTGAAGGAATTAAGGAAAAGTCAGTCATAGGAATTTATCAGATACCAGCCATGAACTTAAAGTTGTGTTAGCCGCCGTTCAATGAAAAATCGTAAGGATATAAATTTGCTATTTTTCTTCTTTTTTTTTTAATATATAAGCATAAAACTCCAGTGAAGTTGGCAATTTAGATTTCAACACAGTTTTAAGTTGGCTATGATTAGGGGTGTAAACTATTCAAGTCGGGCTTGAGTCACCTCTAACTCAAGCTTGACTCGCCTATTCTAAGATAGGCTCAAACTCGAGCTTAGCTAGCTAGAGGAATAGTTGGGTTGAGTTTGGATCATATGTTAGTACCAAAATCATGATTCACTAGAGAAGTCAATGTAGTTGCTATTGTTATAAAATCAAATTCATTCGAATCAAATCTGATAAGGCAAAAATATACATTTAAAAAAATTTCTAAAATATTAGGAATTATATAAAATAATGTTTTAAGACTTTTAATGTAATACATGAATATTTTTAGACGTCAAAATAAATTTTGAGGTAGAAAAAAATCATTGTATTTTTAAAATCGCCCAAAAAAAATTTCAAATAAATACTCAAAATGCTCATAATCATGATCTCTATAACATACAAAAGTTATGCGATGAAAGTTTTGTCAATACAAAGTTATTTACATTTTTCATAACGAAAACAAAAATTTGAGTGAAAAAATACCAAAAACAAAATCGTTGAAATCGAAGATAGGATGTGGATTGCTTACAGCAAGTCGAGTAATTATCCCGATAGGCTAGACAAACAAAAATTGCACTACAACCTTCAAATCTTAGGTTTTCTTTTCTCTCTCCTCATTTCTCTCTCTTAAAATATCAAACCATTTCTCTATTATATGAAATCAATGTTAAGATAGTTGCTATTTGCATGCTTTATATTTTTGATACTTATGTAGTTTTGATGATTCTAAAAATTATTGTTCAAATGTGTAGTTATCTCCTAACAATTTTAGAAGAATTGTATTTGTTCTTGTGTGTACTAACATTTCAGGAAAAATGAACTCCAGACTACGAAGACTTCAAATCAAATTCAGCATAAGATACTTTGTAAAATTTGAAGCTTGCACTTTTCTTTTAAATTAAATTAAAAAGGAGTGATTGTAATTTGAGTGAAAAAAAACATACGCACACACACATAAGGAGATCATATAAAATTTATACTGATCGTACGGGACGATATCAGTTCGTACTGGACGATCAGACAGTTATCTCCTATTGAGCACATGGAACGAATAGGAACTTACTTGAAAATTTTTTTCTAAGTCCTATTCGTCCAGGACGAAATTAAAAATCGTCCAGGACGATCGGTCCTCTGTAAAATTTTTGTCCAGACGAAATTAAATTATCGTTCATGGCGATTGGTCCTCTGGAAAATTTTCGTCCAGACAAAATTAAATATCGTCCAGGACGATCTGGCCTCTGGAAAATTTTCGTCCAGACGAAATAAAATTATCGTACATGGCGATTGGTCCTCTGTAAAATTTTCGTCCAGGATGAAATTAAACATCGTCCAGGACGATTGGTTCTCTGTAAAAATTTTGTCCAGACGAACAAATTTTTGTCCAAACGATTAACCGACTTAGAACAATTTTCAACAGTTTCTAGAATCGACCTTGTAATAACCGTTCGTATCGGACGAACCTAGTTCCTACGGGACGATCAGTTGTACGAAGACATTTCATACACATACAAATAGGGTCGTTTCAAATCGTTTAAGTAAAATCGTCCAGGATGATCCACGATCGTACGGGACGATCCACAGCGTACAGAATTGAAAACTTGCAGTTTTTGGGCGGTTTTCTTGTCTTTTCTATAAATAGTCCAAATTAGACTGCCACCCAATCTTTTTATCATTTGATCTTCGTGCCTCTTGAGAGAATAGCCAAGGAGAGAGTGGAAGAGAGCATTCAAGGGAGGATTCCTACCACTGAAGCAAGAAGGCTTCACTTGGATTTCAAAGGTAAGAGTCTCTACTTGTGAATTGAGATTACTTCACTCTTTTCCTTCTTCCTTCTAGATTTTTGTGAAAAGATCTGTCAAGGAGATCCAGTTCTCTGCCGACACTTGGAGAGTGTGAATATAATGTGTTATTGTATTATTCTTAGAATTTATTTGTAACAGTCATATCGTATATTATATATAAATCATGTCATGTCATATTATTTATGCAATCTATCGTATATACTTCTATCATATGCATATGTAAGCAATAGAATCACTGTAAGAAAGATAGGACACCTGATTACCTGTGGTGTTGTTAAGTATAAATTTTGTAGTATTTTACTATCTTAAATATCAATAAAAATGATATTTTTAGTAGATCTTATATAGGAAATGCTAAAAAAATGAGTAAAATTCATAAGTGTTGAACCAGCACTGTAGCGCTCCAACTATCAGCACTATAACATTTACAATACCTCAGCGCTAGATTATGAAATCACAACATCAGAGCCTTAAGAAAAATAATAATTAATGCAGTGCCCCAGCAGAGCCAAGGTCAGTATCGTAGCCTTCACAATACCGCAGTGACAAAAATCAGCACCGCAATACTTAAATTTTGGGAATTTAAGTGTTGGAGCACTGAGCTTCACTACGCTACAGCACATGATTGCACATTCAAGTGTTGTAGCTCTCAACTTTGGTAATACCGCAATAGATCAGTTGACAAAAGATGGAGCCTCACCGTTTCAATTAAGCGACTTATCAGTTCAACCATTAGACATGCTGAGTCATCGCAACACCGTAGTGGAGCAAGCCCACTAGCGCGCGCCGAGGCGCTAGTTCGTTCTATAACACTACAATGCCACCATGTGAAGCGTCGCGATGCCTAAGTCCATTTTTGTACAAATATAAATAGTTTTTCAGTTCATTTTAGAAGAGAGATCTATCAGTTTTTCTATCTAAATTAATCCAAAATGTAGTGCCCGTTTAGGGTAAAGATTAAAGGAGGCTAGATGAGAGAATGATACTATATTAGGAAATTGTTAACTTGTCTCTTTGTAAGCAATCTGGTATTTGGAGAAGTGTGTAGAGTGCCTTTATATTATCCAGATGACAGATGAAATATTCTTTACTTTTGCATTTTTCCTTTTATTTAAGCAATGAAATCTGATTTGCTTTCTTTACATATCATGTTGAGCTAATTCCATAGTTTTGGACTAATTATATGAATGTAATGTTAGTACTAATATAGACTCTAGTGCTTTGAATGAGAAATGAATATCTTCAATATCTCTTGAACTTAATTTAAAGCATACAATAGTCATGTGTGTACTTATAAACTAGTGTGATATTTACTTCGATGAAAGAATATTGGAATAAATAGAAGTATTGGATTGGAATATTTGCATACCTAGACGTAGGACATTTAACCTTCTAAGAACTATAGTGATATGGATAAAATAGATGTATTAGCCACTGATTCATTATAGCATTTCTTCAGATAAATTCATATAGCTAATATATTAACTACCTAAAATGATAGAATAATATTATACCATCAACTTGAAAAGAAAAATAATTTATTTTCATAATCAAACTCATTATAAGAATGTAAAATTCATCTGGAAGGATAAAGTTTTAATTCTCCTATCATTTTTAAAATGAAACTAACCAAGGATTAGTTTAATTGGATTTACAACCATCCGTTGAACTTTCAGCAAATGATGTTATGACAGCCCTCAAAGGTGACGAAAGCATCTATTAGACACCAAAAGAATATGTCATTGATATTAAGGGAGCAGCCATTATCAATTATTCATGCCTTAATTATCTATTTAAGAATTAATGATGTTAATTAAGGATTTGAACACTAATGAGTCGTTAACATTTATTTTTTTTTTTGGGAAATTTTGGGGCCATGGCCCAAATTTTCATTGATGAATAAAAGATTACAAAACACCAAGAGTTCTACAAAATGACTACCATACATAAGCAAAAACAAAAACTTATGTAGGGTCAAATAAAACACCTCAAAGATAAAACCCAGCAAAACAGTAAAAGAAATACAATGTTGACAATAAAAAAGTAACACTTCTAACCAAATACGGCCACAATCAAAAGTTTGATTGAACCAGAAAGATAATGCATCTGTAGCACGAGAAGCCAAAACTCCGATCCAATCTTAGAGTAGAAGAAACCTTCCAGGTTGCACTGTAGCTTAGATTCCTGTTAAACATAAAAAAGACAGGGAGAGCAAAACTGCAGCAGGTTGCAGTTTCAATTGAATACCATAAAGCACCAGTTAATATTAAACCAGCTCCAATATACATTTAACTAGGACTCGGAGAAATAATAGAGGACCGAAGAGGTTTCCCCTGGTTGCCCAAAGACCATCCAAGGGGAATTTTTATGTTTTAAAAGGAGCTTCATCATTGTCCTGGTTAAAGAACCAGCCCACCAGCAATCTCCAGCTAACGAAGGGTCCTTGAGATTAGAAGTTCTCCAGCAGCTCATCAAAGTTTCTCCATTTACAAGCTCTGCTAAAAACCACTTTTTTCACAAAAAACTTAAGAGAAGAGGCACTTCGAACATCACTGCCAAATCTCCGATTATTCCTCTCCCTCCAGATATGATAGATTAAAGTGCAAACCGCCAATAAGTAGAAATTCAATGTGTTTTGAGATCCAGAAAATTCAGTCTCCATCTAGTGGAACAATTGCAAAATAGTAGGCCGTAATAGAAAATTCATACTACCAGGTATAATAGAGCTGAGAATTGTAAAGGAGTAAGGGCAATCAAAGAAAATATGATTTATAGTTTCAGGTGCAGAGTAACACAAAGAGCAATTCACCGGAACATTTATGTTTCTCAACCTTAAGGCATCTTGGGTTTTCAAACCCCCAACCAAAGCAAGCCACACATAAACCGAATGTTTAAGCATACCCTTTTTGTGCCAGACAAAATTGTGCCAATTATTATCAGGTAAATCAGAGTAAAAATCCTTGATATAGTCTCTAAATTTAGGGTGAGCACAGTCCTTCCAAAGCAAACAAGAGCCCTCACTCTCCAGAATTTTAAAATTGCTTACTGCATTTTTCAAAATCTGAGGAATATTGATGTTAAAAACCCAGTTATTATTGGATATATAATTCTTCAGATAAGGAAAAATGAAACAATCCAGGGAAATACCACCCACATATTCAGCCAGGGTGATATTACAGCACCAATGATCCCAACGCACAGAAATGGGTGCATTAGGAGTAATCACAAATTTGAATTTCCTATTTATACTAGAAGCAGTCTTACAGACATTTATCCAGTATTTGCTATGTTTATGAGTAGTGGGTTTCCAAGGAGAGATGTATTGAGCAGATAACCAAGTGGATAGAGGAGAAGGACAATTATACATACGCTGGATCACAGAACAGTTAAAAGCATGTTGTATGGCAGCTATAGAAGGAATACCCAATCCCCCTTTCCGTTTTGGCAAACAAACATTGTCCCATGAAACCATGTGTAGCTTTTTTAGGCTGGTAATGTCTCCAAAAAACAGAAATTTGGAGCAAGTTTTTCTAAAAAACTTAAAAACAGTCTTAGGTATAATAGAGCCTATAATCCAATAGGCTATGGTGTTCTGAATAGTGAATTTTAAGTACTGTAATCTACCAGCAAAAGATAGTAGATTTGCCTTCCACCCGATAAATTTTTTGTGCAGTTTATCCATCAGTGGCATAAAATCCTCAACTTTTAATCTAGTAAAAGAAATGGGAATGCCAAGATAAGTTAACTTAGTGCTGACATTCGTAATAGAGAGAGCTTGACAAAGCATTTCTTGGTTTCTTTGATTCTTTGAGAACATGATAGAACATTTTTCATAGTTTATATGAAGTCCAGTTGCATTTGCAAACTCTTTAAGAACAGAAGAGAGGATTTTACAGTTGTCAATAGTGGCATCACCCAAAATTAACACATCATCCGCATACAAAAGGTGTGAGAGATGATAGTTATCAGTTTTGAATCCTTTAAAACCTCTTTCATCCAGAAGATTGGACAAAGCATCTATAACAATGCAAAAAAGGTATGGGCTAAGGGGACACCCTTGCCTAAGACCGGCAGAAGAGGAGAAGTATCCTTCCAGTGCACCATCAATGATAACAGAGAAGTTAACTTTTGTAATACAAGCCTTAATCCAGCTAATAAAAGGCTTGGGAAACCCTTTATGATGCATACGTGCCAATAGAAATTCTCTAGAAACAGTGTCGAAGGCTTTTTTGATATCTAATTTAGCACAAAAAATGTTGCCAGCCCCACCCTTATTAACCAAAGAGAGAATATCATTGGCTAAAAGTACTATCAGTCGAAATTCTAGCCTTCACAAATCCAGCTTGAGTTTCTTTGACAATAAGAGGCATAAAAGGTTTCATTCTACCAGCAATTATCTTGGTTATAATTTTATAAAGGGTGTTGCAAAGAGAGATGGGCCTATAATCTGTAATAGAGTCAACATTACGATGTTTTGGTATTATTGCAAGTGCAGTAGCTTTAATACCACTAGGAAGATACCCTTTAAAAAAGAAGAATCTAATAGCTTTGCATACAAGAGGACCAATAATGTGCCAAGCCTTTTTGTAAAAGTGATAATTGAAACCATCTGGCCCGGGTGAAGAATTGGAGGAGCCTTTAAAAACAGCTGCTTTAATCTCATCATCCAAAATCTGAGAAACAAGCAGATTAGAGTAATAATCAGGAATAGGAGCACCAATAGGAAAAGAATCCAAATTTCTACCAGAAGGAGGAGAAGGATTAAACAAATCCTGAAAGTGATTCGTTATGGATTTAATCACTTCCTCTTTGGCAATACTCGGATTAGAAGAAAATAAATTCACCAAAGATTTAGAGCTACCAATACGGCTCCTGATTTTCCCGTAAAGAAATTTGAGGTCATCTTCACCATGTTGCAACCATTTAAGTTTTGCTCTTTGAATAATCCAGCTAGCATGATTAGATGAGACATCAGAGATTTTTAAGTTAATGTCTTTGAGGGAAAGGCCAAGAGCTCCATCCAAAGGATTAACCATAATAAGATCTAAAATGTCTTGCTGCTTAGCATGAAGATAATCTAACTGAAGATTAAGAGAGTTAGCATTTGCCCAATCTTGATTCTTAATATCACCTTTTAGATTTTTAAGGACATTACAGAGATGAGATAAAGGGTTACCAACTAAAGGCAAAAAGAAAGCATTTAAAATAGAAACCCAATATCTATCAAGTTTAGTCCAGTAATTCTTAAACAGAAACCGGTGATAAGACTTAGAGGACCTCCCAGCATGCAAGATAATGGGGGAATGATCCGAGCAGGACGGGTTCAAAAAAGAGCAGTTTGCATTAGGAAAATTCTCTACCCACTCCTCATTAACAAGAACACGGTCTAGTTTTATGAAGATGGGGTTAGCAACTTGTTGATTATACTAAGTGTAGAAGTTACCCACTGAATGCAAGTCAACCAAACTATTGGCAAAGATCATGTTATTAATATCAACCAGATTGGAATGATGAATAGGGGAGCCGCCTGATTTTTCATTTGCAAACCTATAGCAATTAAAATCCCCCAAAATTGCCCACGACATAGCAGGAGAAGGAGCTACCATATTTAAAGTAGACCAAAGATCTTTTCTGTCAGAAGCATTGTTAAAAGCATATACTATTGAAATCTGAAATGGAAGGAGATTTCCAACAGTAACCGTCCCATTGATCATTTGCGGGGTGATGAGAGTAGGTGTAAAATTTAACTTATTGGCATCCCATTTAATCCAAATCCTCCCAGAGGCAGAAAGATTAAAGTTTTGAACACTGGCTTCATTCGAAAACAGTAGGTGGGAAGAGTCAAAAAAGGGGTCCTGAAGAGAAGGGGCATGAATGCGAGTCTCCAGCAGACAAAACAAATCTAGCTTGTAAGAATTAATAAGCCTTTTACAGCTAAGGACTTTTTCAAGCCGGTTAAAACCTCTTACATTCCACACACCTATGGAAGGAAGAGACATTTAATTATTGGTTTGAGGATGGGATTTTTTACTCTGCTTTCCCTTTGCAGATTTTTTGGAATTGTCGGAAGTAGTTTGCTTTTTGCTTTTACCCGTCTGTTTCTGAGAAGTTCCTACATCATAAGAACATTCCTCCATATAATCTTGCGGCTCCAATTCATTTTGAGAGTTTAGGATCTCAAATTTGTTGGGTGACGTGATGCTCGAAATCGGTTTAGAAGTATTGTTCAACAAAGATGATGAAGATTCAGAAACTTCTTCAGTAGGAATATTCAAATTTGGAATATTTGCTACTAAGACTTCAAGCATAGGATCATCCTTATGTGGTTCAAATTGGGGTGAATTTGCAAAAGGTTGGTTCTCAACAGATTCAAAAGTAATATGTGCTTTATCTTTATTGGTCGTAGGTTGGGGAGAATGGGCTTGGTAATGAAGTGGATGACCAAGACTGTTGGTGTGTAGAGGGATAGTTCCACAGATTATATTATCAGCTGTAGAATTAGAGGCTTTATCCTTCAAAACAGAGTCCGAACGTGGAGGTCTCGAGGATGAAGGAGGTCTTGAAGGGATGCGATTAACGGGTTTTTTACTACTACTCCTACCTCGGTAATTCGGAAAAATAGGTCTAGAATCCGTTCCTAGAGAGGGAGGATTCGTAGGACAAGAAGCAGAGTAATGAACTAAAGACTTACAGTGTTCACAAGGTACCGGCCTCCATTCATATTGCACCTTCAGTTCTACCACATCACCATCCAGAGAAACCTTAATCACGTCAGGGTATGTTGCGTTGCAATCCACAAGCACACAGACACGAGCAAAAGTCAACCGGGTCTTTTGCTCCGTGAGATGATCAGCAGCCAACGGAACACCGATTTTACTAGCGATTCTTGAGATCCCTTCCGAATTCCAACAAGCCAGTGGCAAATCATGGATTTTAACCCAGATTGGAACAGATGAAAAATTTTCACGCTTAGGTTTGAACTTTGGATGCCATTTTTGAAGAACAAAAGGCTTTCCAAGTAGAAACCAAACTCCTTTAGACCATGCCATGTCAAAATCTTCAACACAGGAAAAGCGCAGAAGAAAGAAACCATCACTAAGCGAGAGTAGCTGGATAGCACCTTTAAGCGACCACGTTTTGTTAATCTCTCCTAACAGAGCTTCATAGTAAGGTCTTCTCCCGATAGAGTAACCTACAAGACACAGATTCCATTCTTCACTGCCCTCAGTAAGTTTCTCATTAGAGAAGGGAATAATATCAGGCTCTGAAGGGTGGTGAGAAAAGCTGAAGACTTTAGGAACAGAGGAGGCGTCCGGAGCAAAAATCTGGTTCCAGTTGCGCAAGGTAGCCGGAGCAACTGCACCAGATGAAGAAAGAGGAGGAAAATCCGAATCTAGGAGAGAAGTCTCCATGCAAGAAAGCCTCCGGCAGAGCCGGAGGGGTGGCGGCGGAGAAGAAACTCGACGAGGGAGGAGAAACCCTAGCAGAGCAAAATATCGCCTCGCACTTTCCTTTCCCGAGAGCTTGGATTAAGATGCTAGCTACATTCCTTCAGTCGTTAACATTTATGCTATGGAAATATATTGAATGGTGGCGGTTGAGGTGGAGAGAAAGAGAAAGAGAGAGAGAGAGAGAGAGAGAGAGAGAGAGAGAGAGAGAGAGAGAGAGAGAGAGAGAACAATAAGCTGGCGTGAAATCTTAAATATGAGATTATTTTGACATAATTCATTTTTTTTTTCTTCTCTATTTCAATGAATGGAAAGAAGGATACATAAACAAATGAAAAAAGAATGTAGAAAATGCGTGTAGTTCTAGAGATTGATTATTCGTCGATGTTACTGTTTGGAAAAAACAAAAAGCTACAACCTTTGGCAAAACATAATTTACACACAAAAACATAATGTAGACGTTATCCACAAGCTCCAAGGCTTCCAGTACTATGCAGGAGAGTGAGAAAGTTCTGCAAGAAAGAGTAAATGGTTTGATTTTTTGCGGGTTGGAGTTAAAGGGGATAGAAAGGAGTTAATTAAGCGTTTATTTTGAGGCATAAAAAATAAAATTTACGTACTATTTAATTGAATAAGAGTTTTAAGTGCCTAATTTTCCCAAATAAAGTTAAGGGTGATAGTGCTCCTATGATTTTAAATGTATTTCTATATTTCATAAAACCCTAAAATAAAACATAAAAGCAAAATATGAGAAACTTACACTAAGGAAGTAAAAAAAAGTAGTTTCATTTGTTCGTTGTTCTTGTATTTTGCTACTGGCTTCCTCTGCCAATCTGGTATTGATGTTGGACTTCTTTCGGTTGCCGCTAAAGTTTTTTTGTTGCATGGAGTCTGTTGTGATGGCCCTACCTTTTTCTATTTTGCATGTGCTTGCTTGTTTTTGGCCGATGGGGCTGTGGGCTAGAGATTTTGCTTCTTGTCTTGTGTGAGTTCATTCAGGGTTGCCACAACCTAACCCGATATGGCTCGATATCACACAGGTCATACCGTATCCGATTGTGGCAAGTCTGACCCCAAGATCTGGTTGGAGAAGTATTGAAACAAAACTTTCAATTTATATACTACACAGAGCCACTATTGATTGCAATATATTGCGGAAGACTACTGAATCTCAACATGATTTTTCTATATATGATCCAAAATATATATAATCTAAAATCTATCTACAATAGTGCTTGGCAACAGAGAGCAGAACAAAGAAATAAAAGCTAAGCTTGCAAAATTCAAAACTAATAAAACAAGCATACATCATAGATCAGAGATAGGGGTGTCAATATTGGACACGACCAGAAAACCATACTCGAAGCCGACACGGAAATTTTGGCTTCAAGTCAACTCGAAATAGGTCGGCTTCGAGTTCTGATTTTTGAACCGTTTGGATTTTCGGGTCTGGTTCAGGTTGACCCGAAAACCCAATTTTGACCCGGCATCAGACCAGCAACCCAAGCCCGAACAAAAACGCCCACGAAAGGGATAAAGTTTCATTCACAACAAGTGAAATCCCCTCATTGTTTTCGATCAAAATGTTGTAACTTCTGATCCAAATGGAAGAGACATCATCCAAGGAGCGAAGTCGAACTGCACACAAAAGGGGAAAGTTTCCTGCATAGCGAGCGAACTACCCTCGTTGCTTTTGATCAAAATATTGTAACTTCCGATCAAAATGGAAGGGAACGTCGTCCAAGGAGCAAAGATGAACTGCCCACAAAAGGGAGACAGTTTCCTGCACAGCGAGCGAACTTCCCTCGTTGCTTCCATTCAAAATGCTGTAACTTTCGATCGGAATGGAAGGGAACGTCGTTCAAAGTGCGAAGCCGAACTGTGCACGAAAGGGAGAAAGTCTCCTTCATAGCAAGTGAAATCCCCTCATTGCTTCAGATCAAAATGTTATAACTTCGGATCCAAATGGAAGGGAATGACGTCCAAGGAGGGAAGCTGAACTGCACACGAAAGAGAGAAAGTTTATTGCACGGCGAGCGAACTCCCCTTGCTTAAGATCAAAATGTTTTAACTTCTGATATGAATGGAAGGGAGCGTCATCTAAGGAGCGAAGTCGAACTGCGTGTAGAAGGGAGAAAGTTTCCTGCACAACGAGTGAACTCCCCTCGGTTCTTCCGATCAAAATATTACAACTTCTGATTCGAATGGAAGGGAATGTCATCCAAGCCTCCAAGGAGCGAAGTCGAACAACGTACAAATGGGAATTCGTTGAAGAGAGAACTATGCAGGTCTAGTTCGGGTCCGAAAAATTAATTCGTTTATAAATACAGGTCGGGTTCAAGTTGAATCGAATAGTGTCGGATCAATTTCGAGTTTGAACCAAACCCGACCCGTAACCCAATTTTGACACCCCTAATCGGAGCTTGTTATCCAAACTACTCAACTCGCTCCTTGCCATTCCCTGGGCTTAAAAACAAAAAGCAAAAGTAGGAATGAGCTAATATGGCTTAGTAGGCTATCGTAGCCTAAAATAGAAAAAAAATAATCAAAATCTAAAGAACTAAGAACATTGTGCTGAATCATATACTGAAATTAAATAAATACCTAAATGAACTGAATTATAAGCAAACACTTCATAATAGAATCCCACCTCGTTCACCTATTGGCTCTAACATAACAACACTTAGGCAACATGATCTCACGAACATAATAGAATCTCACATCGGTTGCCCACTAGCCCCGATATAATAGAATCCCACCTCTGTCGATCACTAGTGCTGGCGTAACATAATCCCAACTTGGCCGCCCATTAGCACCGCATTACAGAATTCCACGTCAGTCGCTCACTAGCATTAGCGTAATAGAGTTCCACCTCGGTCGTCCATTGATAACGACGTAACATAATCCCACCTTGGCAGCCCACTGGTGCTAGCATCACATCACAACACTTTACAACATATATATAAATTTAAATATTTCATTTTAAAGCATAATTGGACTAAATTCAAAATGTAATAGCCCATATTTTGAGTTTAACATTTTTTTCTAGAGTCATTATGACTCCAAATCACAAATCGACTTTGCCATGAATTTTATTTATAATATTTTACTTACACAATTTTTTTCATAATTTTTGGACATCTTTGAAAATTCTTAAGAAATTGATACATATCGGTTCAAGTAAGGATTTCAGGATCGTTAGGTGTTATTTTTACAAACTGATCTCACCGATATTTTTTAAGTAACATGTTTTATTTAATAAATATTGTTTTTGTAATTTTTTAAGTAAACTCATTTATTTGAATTTTCTATTAAAAAAATAATTAAATTATTATTTTATCAAAAATATCTTAAGTCACTGAAAGCTTTTAAAAACATTTTTCATGCTTATTTTTGGCATCAGAGAACTATTTAAGAAAATGTGAGAGAAAATGTAAGAAAGAGAAAGAAGAAATCTAGATTTGGAGGCCATAGTGTGATTTTTATCCGTCGAGCTAGTTGAAAGATTTGCTCAACTCGCTGTAAGGAACATATACTCTATTTCTGATTTCAAAGGTTTTATATTTTTAATATTTTTTTGATTAAATTTATATTTTCATTATTGAAAAATGTAAATAATTTTGAATTGACAAAACTTTCTCCGCGTAACATTTTGTATGTTATAGAGAATCAGATTATGAGCATTTTGAGTATTTATTTGAGATTTTTCACTATGTGATTTTGAAAATACAGTGATTTTTGTCTACCAAAAAATTTATTTTAACATCTAAAGATAGTGGTGTAGTACAATAAAAATCTTAAAACATCATTTTACATAATCCATAGTAATTTGATAATTTTTTAAAAATTTACTTTTTTGCCTAATATGATTCTTCATTGTCTACCATTGTGAAATTTTGGTATCTTCTTAATTAAGCTTAATTTTGTATTATTTTTTGTAATACATTGAAAATGGATGTGAATATATGCTTGAGTAATAGCTAATTGCTATTACTATTATAGTATTATTATAATAATGTGTGTGTGTAAAATAAATAAGTAAAGACTGGTTGACCTGTTGTTTGGAGACTAATTGACCTATACAGGATGGTGGGCCAACAGACTTTCTTTTAGATATTGTGATTTTGTGTTATCCTCTACTAATTCATGTGATACACTAATTGAGATTTATAAGGAGATCATTACTATGCTGACGGTTAAAGAATGATAACTCTATTTATTGAGTCAACAGTTTACTAACACTGAAAAATATTGTGATAGTCAGGGCTTCTACTTGTTTAATATACTAGATGATATGCATGTTCTTGAGGCATTGTTCTTATTATTATATGAATTTATTATTATTGTATTATTTTACCTCTCCTACCACTATATTATTACTATTACTAATATAGATACTGATACTATTGATTCACTGTACTGATATTAAGTATATGATATACTAAGCATGTGATATAAAATGCATGGATAATATATGTACATTTATATATGCTTTTATTACATTGATTTGATTTTGATAGTCTTTACCGATATTTTGATTTGATATCTTATATGATTTATGTATTGATTAGTATTAATGATACGACGATTGCTTTATAGATTTGACACTTATATTAGTTTACTGCTATACTAGCTTCTGTACTATAATATTTTATCATATATAGATTCTACTACTATTGCATATGAATTTTACTATTTATGTACTAATTCAATGATCATATGAATGTAACTGTCATGATTTGACTATTGACATGCATATTGCTCCTTTATCGTGTTTTGAATTCAGTTGTAGATTTTGGTGATCTACTAGGCTTTTTAAGCTCATTATATGTGGTTAAATAATTTCATGTTAGGCCAGGAAAGCAGGAGTAAGAGATTGGCAAGGATTCCTTAGATTATGTTTATTTTTGTTATAGTCATGAGCAGTGTCTATGATTTTTTGGAAATGAATATAGATGTGTACATTAATGTTTTAAATTATAGAATCTATTTTACTACTTATTGCTAATATATAATATTAGATAACTCTGGTTATTACTTATTAAAAGGATAAATGAATAATTATTTCAAATTAGATTCTGGGGCATCACACAAAAATTATCAAAATGTCCCAACGACGGACAACAGGAACACTACCGAGTAAAAATTCACAATTTCCAAATATAACCAAATTACCACAAATTGTGTAAAACATCATTTTGAAGTTTTAATTGAACTGAAGCACTATTTTTAGATGTCAAAAAAAATTTTTGAGTTCGTAAAAAGTGTTATTTTTTCAAAATCACCCTATAAAAAATTTATAGAATATACTCAAAATATTAGTAATCACAATCTCTACAACATATAAAAAGTTACACGTTGAAAGTTTTACCAAAACAAAGCTATCATTATTTTTGGGTAACAAAAATACAAATTTGTTCGAAAAAATATCAAAAATACAAAATGATTGAAATCTAAAATAGGAAAAATGTAACCTACCTCGAGACAAGCAAATTTCTCAACTTGGATGATGGATAAAAAAACACTTTGCGACTGTCAAAATCTAGCTTCTTTCTTTCTCTATCTCACCTCTCTTTCTTCTCAATTCCATAATATTTTTATCTCTTAAAGACCAAAATGGCTAAATGAATGGATTAATGGTTTAACATATAGTGCTTTTAGATATTTTTATAAAATACTATTTTTTTAGTATTATTATAATAATTTTTAATATAAAATTTATAGAAATTCTTTTATGGCTTCAAAATTTATAAAAATTGTCCATAAAATAACTTATTTTATTTAGAAAATTAAGATGAAGTTGGTTTACAAAATAGACACTTTGATGTTCCCAAAACCTCAACTTGTACTGTTAGGTGCCAATTTCTCCAAATCTTGAATAAGAAAGCCTATACAAAGTAAGCAACAAAAGAGAAGTACCTGAAGACTTTCTACTCAAAGAATCTGCCACATTCGCCTTACCAAGCTCATACTGAATAGATATATCATAATCTTTGATAAGCTCTAACCATCTTCTTTGTCTCAAATTCAGATCTTTATGAGAAAAAATATAATTTAAGCTCTGATGGTTAGTAAAAATCTGACATCTAACTTCGTACAAGTAGTGCCTCCAAATCTTTAATGCAAATACAATAGAAACTAACTCAAGATCATGAGTCGGATAGTTCGTCTCATGTGCTTTCAACTACCTAGATGAATAAGCAATCACTTTATCATGTTGTATTAGAACACATCACAAACCTCTCAATAATGCATCACTAAAAACTTGAAACCCCTCAGTTCCTAAAGGAATAGTCAAAATCGAAGCAAAAGTTAAACAATCCTTCAACAGATGAAAACTCTCCTCACACTCTAGAGTCTATATGAAAGCTACTAACTTCTAAGTCAATCTCATCAAAGGAAAATAAATACGAGAAAACTCCTGAATAAACTTCCATAACTCACACTTTGAGAACTTAGCATATAATTGATGTTGCCTTAGAATCTCTAGAGTATTTCTTAAGTGTGTTACATGATGCTCCTCAGATCTAGAATAAATCATAAAATCATCTTTAAAGATGATCACAAACTGGTCAAAATACTTCCTAAAAATCTTGTTCATCAAATCCATGAAGACTGTAGGGGCATTAGTCACTCAAAAATTACATGACTAAAAACTCCTAATGTATGTACCTCGTATTAAATGCATTCTTCGCCATATCATCCTCCCTCACTTTCAACTAGTGATAACCAGATCGTAGTCGATCTTAGAAAATACTGAACATCCAGTCAGCTGATCAAACAAATTATTAATTTTAGGTAAATGATACTTATTTTTTATAGTAACTTTATTTAACTCCTTGTAATCAATACACATCTGCATCATACCATATTTTTTCTTTACAAATAAAATAGATGCTCCCCATGAAGACACACTAGGGAGGATGAATCCCCTGCCAACTAACTCCTAAAGCTAAACCTTCAACTCCTGAAGCTCCTTAGGTGCAATTTTATACGAAGCTTTAGAGATTAGAGCAATACCAAAAAAAGATCAATAAAGAACCCTGTATCCCTATTTGGTAGTAAAGTCACTAATTCCTTTGGGAAGACACTAAAAACTTCTGAACTATAGGGACACTACTCACAATATCAAAAAAGAGCATTGTATTTCTAAAAAATGCTAAAAATACTATGCTACCTTTCCTCTAAAGTCTATCCACTTCTAGAGCAGAAATCAAATAAGAGAGAACACCTATGATTCCCTGAAATATGAAGCTCTAAGCATTCTTATACAAAGCAACTTTCTTCTTCAAGCAATCAATCTGAGCCCCATATCAACGACTCATCCAGTCCATACCCAAAGTGACATCAAATTGAAAAATAGATAGAAAAATTAAACAAGATCTCCAAACTCTATTAGAAAATTCCAAATCACAAAAATAAACCCTAGTAGCTACCATTTCATCTCTCGTAGGTAAAACCACAGACAAAAAAACAAGTAATAATGTGGAAGATAAATCGAGAGATTAAAAATACTACTTAGACATGAAAGAATGGATAGCACTAGAATCAAATAAAATACAACAAGGAGATGCAGAAATATAAGTCGTACCTATCACAACATTTGGGGACTCGTTATCCTCTTGCTATGTATGACTGTAAACTCATGGATGTACTGGACTCAAAGCAATAAAACTACATGCACCTCTCAAACCTTTAGAAGGCTAACCTTGGGATATCAAACCAACATCCCAGCTAGGTGTTACTACCCTCGATATATTTAATGTCGACTGTGTTGATCCTCTGAAATCTAAACGTCTATCAAAACCACCTTATGAACAATCATATATCCTTTGTCCAAATCGACCACAACAAAAACACCTTCCTGATGCTCTAAAACACTGACCAATGTGCCTTCTACCACACTACTAATATAATGGGGCCTCACTCACTGAACCCCCAGAATTAACATCACTGTCTCTATTTGATCCTGAAGAAATTGTTATCAGTTGTCCCTTCCTTTTGAACTCAATAGGTCCAAATATAGTCTTCTTCCTAGAATGGCTATTGTTAGTTATATCACCATCAAATCTCTTCTTACTTGCAGCCCAACGCTACTGTACTTCTACCATATCAATCTCTATCCTCTTGGCCCTCTTAACCAACTGAGCAAAGTCTGTAATATCCTTTGACAACAGTGGCTGCCTCAAAGAATCTTGGAATCCCTCTAGAAATCAATAAAACTTCTCCTCATAAGTGCCAACTAACTATGGAACAAACCTAGATAAAGCAGAAAACTCTGCCTCGTACTATATCAATGGCATGCTTCCCTGAATCAACTTCAAAAAAGAGCTATATAACTATCTTTTAGTAGATAGTGGTATACACCATGTCCTGAATGTCTGAGTAAACTCATTCCAAGTAATTAGAGCATTAGCATGACCCTAAAACTTCTCTCCCTGTTGGCCCAACCACCAACTCTCTGCCTCACTATCAAATAAAAATGTAGCTAATGTAACTCTCCTCTCATAAGAGAAATGCAAACCATCTTGGGTCCTCTATATCCTCATCAGCCAATCTTCAACTACTCTAGGCTCAATAACACTTGAAAGTCTAGGAGGTTGTAATCTCATAAAATTTTGTAAATAACTTTCCATATCATTATTTTGAGTACCAAACCATATGTGAGCCTCACAAACTAGCTGTGCTATTATATCTGTAATCTAAGAAATCTCTTCAGAACTGATCATAAGAGCTGTACCCTGAATTTGAGCTGTCTGATAAAAAATCTTACCATTGGTCATAACTAGATCTAGCCGAGGTAGATCAGCCACTCAAAACACAACTGAATGCAAAACATATACATGAAAATAAATAAAATGAGCACCCAAAATTGCCCAGAATCATCTCACACACTTTTACAGATTAAATCATATGTCTCTATTACAACTCACTTCTCCAACTTATGCTCTGATATCGAAAATCTTATCACAACCTGACTCGATATAACTCGATATCTCACAATTCATACCAATTTTGGCAAGACTTACCCCAAGATCTTGTTGAAGAAGTATTAAAAAAACTTTCAATTTGTATACTACATAGAGCCACTATTTAATGCAATATAAGGCAGAAGACTACTAAATCTCAACATGATTTTTCTATATATAATCCAAAACATATATAATTTAAAATCTATCTACAACAGTGCTTGACAATAGAGAGCACAACAAAGAAATAAAAGTAAAGCCTACAAAATTTAAAACTAACAAAACATACATATAGCACATACCAGAGCCTAATATCCTAACTACTCAGTTCGCTCCTTACCCCTAACACGGCTCAGTAGGCTATCGTAGCCTAAAATAGAAATCAATAACCAAAATCAAAAAAACTGATAACATTGTATTGAATCATATATTGAAATTAAATATAATTAAATAGATACAAAATTGAACTAAATCATAAGCAAACACTTCATAATAGAACCCACCTCAGTATCAACAGTTAGATAACAAAATCTCACCATCATAATAGAATTCCACCTCGGTCGCCCACGAGCACCGACATAACAGAATTCCACCTTGGCTGCTCACTGACGTTGGCGTAATAGGATCCCACCTCGGTCGCTCACTAGCACCGACATAATAAAAACTCACCTAAGCCACCCACTAGTGCGAGCATAATAGAATCTCACCTCAGTCTCCCACTAGGGTGCCATAATAAAATCCCACCTCGATCACCTACTGGCGTCGGCGTAACAGAATCCCACCTCGGCTACCTATTTGAGCCAGCATCACATGAAAACACTTTACAACATATTTTTCAATACATTTTATTAATTAAAGCATAATTAGACTAAATTCAAAAATTGCCAAAATGTCCCAATGGTAGACAATAGGAACACTACTTAGTAAAAAATCACAATTTCCAAATATAACTAAATTACCATAAAGGGTGTAAAACATCATTCTAAAGTTTTAATTGAACTAAAACACTATTTTTAGATGGAAAAATAAATTAAGTAGGCAAAAATTGCTACTTTTTTTAAAATCACATGACAAAAAATTTCTAGAATATACTCAAAATATTCATAATCACAATTTCTACAACATATAAAAAGTTACAGAGTGAAAGTTTTACCAAAATAAAGTTATCATCTTTTTTTTCGATAATGGAAATACAAATTTGATCAAAAAATATCAAAATCACAAAATTATTGAAATTTGAATAGGCAAAATGTAATCTAGTTCGAGACAAGCAACTTTCTCAACTAGGTCGATAGACAAAAATCGCTCTACGACTACTAAAACTTAACTTCTTTCTCTCTCTCTCTCCTCTCTTTCTTCTCAATTCCCAAAAATTAACTCTGTTAACACCAAAAATGGCTAAATGAATGGATTAATGGCTGAACATGTAGTGCTTTTAGATATTTATATAAAATAATAATTTAATAATATTATTATAATAAAATTTCAGTATAAAATTTATAGAAATTATTTTATGAGTTCAAAAATTATAGGAAAATATCCATGAAATAACTTCTTTTATTTAGAAAATTTAGATGAAGTAGGTTTGCAAAATGGACACTTGAAGGTCCCAAAACCCAACTTGTACCGTTAGATGCTAATTTCTTAAGGAATTTTGGCAGTGCCTAAAATTTATGAAAAAATTAGGGGAGCTAAAACACAATACTAAAAATGTTAGAGAGAAGATAACGACTCCAGAATAATTTTTTTACTGTTGTATGTCAAAATGCAATTTTCAAAATATTTGAGTTATAATAAGGGTTATGGCAGCTCTTTTCCTGAGGTTATGAGTTTCTATTTTTGTTAGGACCAGACAATCATGTGGCAGGTTTCCTGCTCGCCCCCTGGATGGCCTTGGCTTGTCAGCCACCTTAGTGGTTGATTCCTTTAATTAGTCTATGGTGGGTGTTTGGTACTTCTTGCTGCTTTTTTTTTGCCTCCAATGGATGGTCCAAGCATGACAATTGAGTGGCTTTTCTGAGTCCGAAAGCCTTAAGGGCCTATTTCTTTCTTTTTATTTTTCGATTTTCAACCAGTCGCTATTTGTGGCTATTTTAGCTTTGTATTGTCGTGATGTGGCCTCTTTTAGCTTATGTTTGTAGTCCCTTTTCATATATGAAATTTATTTGACTAAAAAAATGAGAGACTTTCACTAATTAGGGTTGTGTATTTAGTCCATTCAATTCATTTAACTAGCTCAATCTAAGCCAATGTTAGAATGGAAATAGCCAAGTTAAGGTCCTAAATTTAAACTAAACCCCCTGAGGCATATTCAGTTGGTTTGGTCAATTTATGTAAACAAAATAATAAGTTTAATTTAGTTGGTTTGAATGGGTTGGTTAATCTTATGTTCTTGGTTTCTTATGGAGTGACTAGTGGTGGGAGTTATGGATTTATATAAATCAAAATTTAGTAATTTAATGTCTTTATAAATGCTTAAATATGATGGAAAAAAGAATTATATATATATATTTATATATTCAATAAGCAAATATGACTCATCTCGTGTTGTTTGCCCATAAATTTAGACCGGTTGATAAAGAAAAAACAACAATTTGATGTACATTTATTTCCAAATAATATAAATTATATAAAGAATGCATATGATGCAATTCTATATGCAATTTTTTTAATTATTTTATAAATTCATAAATTATAATGAAATATAAAATTTTGCTTAGAATTTTAGCTTATATATATTGATACATCCTCAAAAATTACCTTGACCAGGCACGAATCTCGATGAAAAATTAAGTTGGAAACTTCAGAAATTAAAATTGAGACCATCCAAACTTTGACTTAAGGGAACTTATAGTCGAACTAAACGTCTCAAAAATACGAACCTAACAACACCAAATTTAGCTCAATCCAAACCTAAATGGGTCCAAATCAAAGGCCAGAAGCACTATTGGAAGGTTCAAACCACAATTTTGATTTCCAGATGGTTTCCAAATGGGACATTCTTATAGTAGAATTGAGTAGCTCGACGAGACAAATCCAACGAGGCCAAGATCATGCAATTCCAACATCATTAAGACTTTCAAATGTCTAGTGAATGGTCCATGATCAAGGGATTCAATATCGGCCAGTCCATCCAAACCACTCCAAATTTACCCTTGATCCTCCTGTTTACAGACCATGCCAGTACATGAAATCTATAAATAAACCCCCGTTTCCTCTTCAAAAGAGACCCCTAAGCCTAAGGAGAAAAGACAGATATTCGAGATCGCTCTTGCCTCCTTCCCTCCTCGACAACCACCAGAGTTTTGCAGGACCACCCCCTGACACCCTAAGCTCCACCGGACCTCCACATGACTCCCTATGCTCCACCAAACCACCACTTGATGACTGAAGTTCTGTAGGACCACCACATGACACCCTTAGTTCCTCCGGACCACCACCTGACACCCGCAAATACACAGGACCACCACCTAAAGCCCTGAGCTCCACCGAACCACCACCTGATGCTAGAAGACTACAAGATCACCACCGGATGCCTCAAGCTCCACCGAGCCACCACTTAATGCCAGAAGTTCTGTATGACCAATACCTAACACCTTGAGCTCCATAAAACCACCTAGCACTCAGAGTTATGTAGGACCACAAACTAATGACCTGAGCTCCACATGACCACCACCTGACATCCAGAGTTTTGATAAACCACCACCTGTTGCCCAAAGTTCTACCGAACAATCTCCTGATGCCTGAAGTTCCATCGGACCACCACCTAACACTCGGAGTTCCACCAGACTATCTCCTAACATCCGGAGTTCCATTAGACCATCTCTAGATGCCTTATTTTTACCGGACCATCACCTAATGCCCAGTGTTTTGCCAAACAACCACCCGACACCCAGAGTTCTACTAGATCGCTACCTGACATCAGAGTTCTATCATATAACTAGCCGACACCAGAACTTTGTCAGGCCATCACTTAATGTCGAAGTTCTGCCAAACCACCATCATACTACTATTTTACTATAGACTTCCGACGGACCACCAAGTGATGCCATATTTTCATCCCCTTTTATCACTTTATTTCAATCATATGGTAGGAATTTTTAATCTAATCACCATTAAGAACAAGTCAGCCCATTATAATTTACTCAAATTCTAGTGGAATCATTTTTAATTGGGCTAGGCCCCATTGTTTTTCCCCTTTCCAGGGTTTTCCACATAAAAAATCTTGTGTTCTCTATGTGTGAGCTAGATATGTATACAACGCTAATATGTAGGATTATAACTCTATCACCATATATATTCTAGCCTACAATAATTTGGCACTATTTTTGGGAAAACTTCAATCCCACTATCCTAAGCACTACTCAATGGCTAATAAGCATAATCATCACATCTTGGGAGCCTCCCGCTCCAACTCACACTAATCTAGGAATCCTTCCATGAACCAGGGATGCCAGGCATCTACCTCTTTTCACTCCGGTGGGCGAAACCATACTAGGGAAGGGATAATAGGACCCTTCTCTAGAAGATCATATGAGAAAGATGGATGAGTCTTAGAATGAGATCCTTCAACTCCTTCGAGAGACTCGGGGACTAACACTAGCTTTAGAAGAAGAGATTCTTCTCCCTTAAGATCCACCATGGCTCAAATATGTTCAACCCGAACATCTTCATGTCGAGATTTCCCTTCCACCGCCAAGGATGTACTCTCTGACACATCAAGACCATAAGCTTGCTTACACAGCAAGCTTTGTCCATTCTTCACGCGTAGGCTGCTAATCTTGATTCATCTAAACATACCCGAGGACTTAGCTCGACAGCATATTGTTAAAATCCCCCATAATGCCCTACTGCATGAACTATGAAGACTAATTTGAGAGGAGTTCCCCGTATAAAATATAAGATAATCTCTTTGTCAGTGCGACTTCCATGAGTCATCACCCCTGACTGAAGCCATCCTTCAACACCCTATTTAGGTAGGATTTAAACTACCAAGCATTGATTCCCATAATGGGACATCTGACCCGTACGAATATATAAATCACTATATAACCACATGCACATTCAGCAAGCCTCTAATGTGCTCTTATGCTAGGTCTTTCCAACTACCCGCAAAGGGAAAGATTGAATATGGTTCTAGTCACTCCCCGCTAAAACCATTCCAATATTCATCAAATTTGCTAACATTCATCAAATTAGCCAAAGTGTTTGTCGAAAAATTTATTGCAAATCAGAGGATGGTCAAAGACTCTTCCCACCTCTCAGGAAATTACTAGAATGAAAATGAGTCTTTCAAGGAGTACTTTCAAAGATTTTTTATTAACGCCTCACAAATTCCAGGGGTAGATCATGAGTTACTTAGAGGAATTTTTTTTTTCGGATGGCTTCATCTTGGCCCCTTTTACTCAATACTCATGTGAGATATGATCCATTCATATATGAATCTAATCCATCATGTAGAGGCACAAATCTCTACTGACAAAGCCATTAATACTCATAGGAAGCAATTTGAGAAAATAACTAGGAAGCATAAAAGTACCCCAAGGATGAAAAATCTATCCTCGCACAGAAAGAAGTAAGAAAATTACAATCTATCCACTCGACCCTCACAACCATGATAAGAGCCTCGCCAAGAAAATGAGTACACGCGACTTAATATATCTCAAGCAAACATGTTAATGGCCATCCAAGACTAGGAGAATGTGAAGTGGCCACATCGTTTGAAGCCCAACGTCAGAAATTATAAGCAATACTATCACTTCCACCTAGTTGTGGACATACTACTGAATCATACAAGCAACTCAATTATGAAATTGAGAGACTAATTTGGAAAGGATAACTCCAATAATTTATCCAAAACCTACCTGCTTGAGATGAAGCTGGTTCCATTGGGGGTAGAATCAATAGTAAAGACAATCATCGAATAATCATCAAGTGGTTGGTGAAATTGAAACCACTACTAGAGGTCCTGCAATACCTAATCAAGTCCTGATTATAGCTAGTAAGGAGCCAACTCCAAAGAAGTCTCACACTGATCACTCCATTGCCTTTGAAGATTCTTACTCAAAGGGAATAAAGACCCCTTATTAAGACCCACTCATAATTAGTACATGAATTGGCAACTTGTGCTATAATATTAAGAGGATTTTGGTCAATAATGGAGCTCTATAGATATCCTATTCTACTCCATTTTTCTCAACATGGGCCTCCCTAGATAGAAACTGTAGCTAGCCATAGGTCTATTGTACGTATTTGACAATCGATCTATTTGAGTGGAAGGAATGATCAGTCTTCTAGTTGTACTCCCATCAGGTTGCACATTCCATCTAGTTTATTATGATAAAATTAGAATTGGCTACAATGCTTTCTTTAGAAGGCCTCTCCAATCAATCTTTGGAATTATTGCTTCAATCCCTCACCTCAAGATGAAATTCCTCACCCTCGCAGGAATTGGTATAGTACGAGGATATCAGCAAGTAACATAATCCTGATATCTTAGGCAGACTCAACCTTGCCCATTAGTTACCTTAATCATTGAAAATTTTGATCTTCAGAATGAAGATATTCCTTAGAGGCTTTCCCTGTAGAAGACCTTATTTGTATCTCTCTATCAGATGAGCACCCTTTAAGAATAGTGCAAATTGGATCACTTATCTCAAATGAAGAGAAGAAAATATATGTAGATTTTCTATGTACAAATCAAGTTGTTTTTGTATGGAGAATAGCTGATATGCTCAAAATCTACCCTAAGGTAATCATGCACTCTCTCAAGATCAACCCGACGTACAAGCCGGTAATCCAAAAGAAGCGGAATCTTACACCAGATCATCAGCTAGAAATTGATCATGAGGTTAATAAACTTTTAGAAGTTGGATTTATAAGGGAAGTACACTTCCCCACTTGGTTGGCAAACATCATCATAGTTCAAAAGGCAAGTGGAGCCTAGAGAATGTGTGTAAACTATAAAGATCTTAATAAAGCTTGCCCAAGGATAGTTTTTCACTTCCCCATATTGACCGATTGGTTGATGCCACCTTCGAACATCATGTATTGAGCTTCATGGATACCTACTCTAGCTATAATCAAATAAAGATGGATCCTGCTAATAAGGAGGTAATAACTTTTCAAACAGACGAGGGGTTATACTGCTATCTAGTGATGTCATTTGGGCTCAAGAATGCCGGAGTAACATATCAATGCCTTATGAATAAGGTTTTAAAAAATCTTATTAGGCGCACTATGGAAGTTTATGTCGATGATATGTTGGTAAAAAGTCTTGAGAAATCTCAACATTTACCTGACTTGGAATAGTGTTTCCACCTAATATGATGCCATAATATGCGACTTAATCCTACCAAGTATACTTTTGGAGTCTCCTATGGAAAGTTCTTAAGGTTTATGGTAACCCACCAAGAGATTGAGGTCAATCCTGAGAAGATCAAAGCACTAAGGAACATAGCGCCCCCAAGAAATATCAAGGAAGTCTAGAGACTAAATGAAAGGATTACAACATTCTCTCATATCTTGGCTAGCTCATGAGACAAATATCTATCCTTCTTCAAGATCCTCAGAGGTGCTCATAGCTCAACATTTTAATAGAATGATGAATGTCAAGAAGCTTTCAAAAAACTATGAAAGTATTTGGCGTCCCCACCACTACTTTCTAAACCAATGTCTGAAGAAAAATTATATTTATACATGGCTATTTCTACTCAAGCCATCAGTTCTATCTTAGTTTAAAAAGAAAATTTTATATAACATCCTATATTTTATATCAGTAAAATTTTGTTTAAGATAGAAGGACGTTATCCAATAGCAGATAAGAAAGCTTTGGCGTTAGTCTTCTCAGCAAAAAAGCTATGCCCTTATTTTCAAGGTCATATGATTCAAGTATATACAAATCTACTAGTAAAAACATTCTTCAAAAGCTTGAGGCATCTAGAAGATTAATTAAATGGTCGGAGGAGCTAGGAGAATTTTACATTCACTACCTAGCTAAACCCAATATTAAATCTCAGACTCTTATAGATTTTCTACTTAAATGCACCATCCCAGTATCTGATAAGCCTCATAGTGCTTTTACTTCTCTCCTATGTTGGATGTTATATATCGATGGAGCTTCTGGGAGTTTTGGCGCTGGTACTGGAATCTTGCTAATATCCCTAAAATAAGCTACACTTAAATATGGACTTCGATTAAAGTTCCTAGTAATAAATAATGTTGCCGAATATGAGGCCCTGATTATCGGATTAAGGCTAGCAATTGACTGTGAGGTGCAAAACTTTGTGGTCTACACTGATTTATAATTAATCACCTCACAGGTAGATGGAAAGTTTGACATCCACAACTGGTCTAGTATTGCAAAATAGTAAAGTTGCTTTTAGCCTATAAAATAACATTAGATCATCCATATTATTTGAGAGAAAAATGCACGAGTGGATGCCTTTTTTAAACTTGCAACATCAACAATAAGAGTTATCTACAAGAGGAAGTGTATTGAAAAGATCCACTTTTCAAGCATCCAAGGTCCATAAGTCATACAATCAATCAATGAGTCAAAAGAGCCTTCTTGGATCGATCCCATCTTATCCTTCTTACAAGATAATGCTCTTCCTGAAGATCTGATGGTAACAATATGACATCAGAGGTAGGCAACAAACTTCACTATTATTGGTGGAGAATTATACAAATGAGCCTTCATGGGACCATATCTCAAGTGCATTCCTTCTTCAAAGGCTAATTATGCACTTTGAGAGGTATATTCAAGCATCTGTAGAGAGCATCTGGGTGGAAGGACCTATAAGATCACGAGACAAGGGTTTTATTGGCCAACAATGAAGCAGGATGCACTAGAGTTTATATAAAAGTGCAATAGTTACGAGTTACATGCCAACCTCACCTATTTACCTATCATAGAGATCTCAACATTTGGCAAGAATCACCGAAGACAATGCCAAACAATTTTTATAGAAGAATATAATGTGTCATTTTGTCATTCCAGCAAAAATTAGCATTAAAAATGGAACTCGGTTCAATGGAAAGATCTTTACAATATTTTATAAAGATTTTCATATTCAACTGGTATATATGGTTGTATCCCATCCTCAAACAAATAGGCAAATGGAGGTCACCAATCAGACTATACTGAAAGGATTGAAGATATGATTGGAGAAGGCTGGGGGGGAATAGGCTGATGAACTCCTGAATGTCCTTTAGGCTTATCGTACCACTGTCAGAACTCTAACAGGAGAAACCCCATATAACCTCTGCTTTGGTATAGAATCTATTATTCCTGTTGACATTAGAGTCCCAAGTCATATAGTTCAAACTTTTGACTTCAACAGTAATGAATAAAACTTAGATATAACCTAGATCTCCTTTTAGAAGCAAAATATGAGGTGATGCTCAATGTTGTTACATATCACTAAAGAATTGCCTATCACTATAATCAAAGGATAATACCACGACGTATATCAATTGGAGATCTAGTTTTGAGGTGATAGGAAAAGTCCCCCAACGTAATAAACTCTCCCCCCTCTGGATGGGTTCATACTTGGTGACAACCATGGTGAATCCCAAAACATTCAAGTTGAAGAAAACTGAGAGAAAGATGCTCCCTAAAACCTGTAATATAGAGAATCTCTACAAGTACTACCAGTAGAGAATCGTAACACTATTTATTTCAAGTGTTGTATGTCTTCAATGTCAAATGTCATTTATCTCTTATATTATCTATGATGTTTGTAACTTCTTTATCGCCGAGTTATATCAAAGAACAAGTATGACATTATTTAATACAATAAAACTATATTCCTTCATTTAGTTATATTATTACCTTCTTTAAGTAAGATCGCAATGATAATTTTACACACACTATGAATTTTAATCTTGAAATCCTTGATTTGAGTAATACGCATCATTATTGTAACTCAATCATTAGATGATCAATCCCTTGGGGATTCAATCAGACCTCTTCCATACAAGTTAAAAATCATCAAAGAATGTTTTAATTAATAATCTTAGATAGGTCAAACATCCTAGGTTGGTGTCATTTAATTTTAATATCCTTGATTCGAGACATACGCACTCTTTGTTGCACCTCTATTAATGAATGATTAGTCACAGGGAGATTGATCTTCAACACAGGTTAAATAGCATTATATAATGTTATAATAAAAAATCTTGGAAAGGTCAAACATCCTTTGTGGGTGTTATTTAGATCTTAAAATCCTTGATTCAAGAACCCTAAATCTCAATCAATGTATGTTCAATCTCAAAGGGGATCCAATCCAACTTTCTTTACATGAGTTATAATGCATCGTATAATGTTGTAACTAACAACCTTAGATAAGTTGATTGCCATAAAAGAGCATGAATAAAATTTACTTGAGTTAAATAAGAGTGATATAATTAGTAAGCCTTATCTAGCCCATTAATAAACCTATCAAGCAATATTTCTTGAGCACATAAACAAGCTAAGATATTGAGCATTTTTAGCATAAAATGTGCAGGTTTCCAAGCTTAGAAAATAATACTTTTAATGAGCAAGCTTTTTAATAAAAACTCAAAACATATATTCTAGCAAATATGAACAAATAGCTCTTGATCATATTAGGTTATTCACTATTTTCATAACTGTTGTGTCAAAATATATGCGGTGGTAGAGAGATATAGAGTTTAATTAACATCCTAACTTAGCATGCAAATCCATCACACATACTATAAGACCTAATAAATATGTGCATAGTTATATTTTTTGACCCGATCTCGTATAAATATAACCCCTTATGAAGCTTTATACGATAGAAAACATGGAACCTCACTATCTTGGATAGAGGTGAGATACAGGAGTTTGATTGAGCCAACCTTAGTTAATGATGCTATTGAAAGGATCTACTTAATTAATGATAGATTAAAAGCTATGTATGATAGATAGAAATAGTATTATGATGTAATACACGAAGCTGCAGAATTTTAATTTAGAAATTTAGTGTATGTGAAGATCCAACCGATAAAAGTTGTAAGCAGGTTTTGAAAACAAGAAAAGTTGAGCCCAACATATATTGGGCCATTTGAGATCACTGAAAGGATTGAAAAATCTGCTTATAAGTTATAGTTGTTAGAGCATATGTCTAACATTTACAATGTATTTCATGTATCATATCTGAGTAAATGGGTATCTATTTAAGAACCGAGTACCTACTAATAAGGTTGAGGTACCTCCAAATTTGAGCTACAGAGAGGAACTGAAAAATATCTTGTTGTACAAGGTTAGAAGATTAAGGAATAAATAGATCCTAATGATCAAGGTGTAGTGGAAGCACATAATAGAAACATAGACCACTTGGGAGAAGGAATTTGAAATGAGATAGTTATACTTAATATGTTTTATTGATTTTAGTTTTGAATATCGAGAATAACATTTCACTAAGGATCGGAGGATTGGAATACCTATTGAATATTTGCACATTTGAACCTGTTCTTGAAAGTGCTATAATATAGGAGGAGGTGGGAGTGGATTGGTATTTTAAAATCTTTTTCTAAAAAATAAATTATTGAGAATCTGGTTTTGAAAATTATAATTTTGATGATAGCAAACATTTCTGACACTTCTGTTTTCTACGACTACCTTGCCTACTAACATTTTAGGTCCACAAAGTCAATTACAAATCAAACCTGCTCAAGATTGGCTAGTTTGGGACTGAGTTAGTATGTAAACTGTCGTTAAGTATTTTTTTACCTTTTCTTTAGTCAATTATAACATATGGGTCTTGATGCTAAATAACCTTACACATACACTTGGGGGAAAAATTCTAATTGTTTTAGAATTTTTTAATTTTGATCATATCATTCGGGATGATCCAAAATCATTCTGAAAGATCAGTTTAAAATAGAAACCCTAATTAGGGTATCCTGGTTAAGGCAAACATAATTAACCAGCTCATCCTGGAAGATATTATCATCGTATGGGATGATAGGCTCAAATTTGAAAGAATCAACTACCAGATCTGTTTAGGCATGTTTAATTTTTGGACATCATCTAGGATTTTCTCCTGGATGATGCATTGCAATTATGCCTAAATTAGTTTGGTAATTAAGGAAAGCAATTAAGGTTTGATTGCACTATCATATTGTCTAGGATGATCGCAGGATTGTCCGAGATGATCGCTTAAACAAACCTTAGTTTCTTCCTGGATGACCAGGACGATGTTCTAGATGATGTGAATTATTTTGTACTAATCTTCTAAGATGATCATAAATTGTCCTGGACGATCAGTTATTTTTTCATCATCCAGACATGCAAAAAGGGTGATGTTTTAGATGATATTTAAGGTTTTGAACTAATCGTCCGGACTGATCGTGATAGTCCTGGACAATCGGTTTAGTTTTTCATCATCCAGATGCATATTCAGGGCGATGTTCTGGATAGTACTCAATGATTTGAACTAATCATACATGGTATATCATCCTTGACCATTATGTTGGTTTATTTTAATTAAGAGTAAATATGAAGCTCTTCTATTTAAGACCTCTTGTTTACCAAATATTGTATCATTTACTATTGTCTTAACCTGAGAGAGGCAAGAGGAGAGGGATAGGTTAGGAGAGAGAGAGAGAGAGAGAGAGAGAGAGAGAGAGAGAGAGGATCTTGTGAGGGGGAGTTTGTGAGGGCTTCACAAAGGTTACTCCAAGCAAGGATCTGCATCATCTTCTCTATTCGTCGTCCCTATTTCCTTAGAGGTTCTAGATAGGTTAACTTCAGCAACTGATCAAGGTTCTCTGACTGCTTCAGGAGGAAATAAAAGGAGTTGGGTTCTCTGCCTACTTCAAGAGGAAGCAAAAGGAGTTGGGTTCTGTGCCTACTTCAGGAGGAAGCAAAAGGAGTTGGGTTCTCTGCCTCACCAATGTTGATGGAAAGGAAGTTTGTACAGGCTTCTTCACCTTGCTGTGAGAGAAAAAGGAGAGTCAATAAGTTTAGTGCAATACCTAGAGGAGAGGCTCCGGAGAGTGGACGTAGGTCAAGTTGACCGAACCACTATAAATTTATGTGTGCTATTTCTTACTATTTTTTTCATATTTAATTTCCACATTTCCTTTTTCTTGTGGTGAATTTTTATTTTGTTTAAGATTGTGTTTTTGATTGAGAAATTTTTAAATACCAATTCACCCCCCCCCCCCCCCCGCCCCCTCCCCCCCCCGCCCCACCCTCATTTAGTTAGCTTTGGGCTAGTTCATAAGGGCTTAACATCCCTAATGAACTTTCAAGTGGTATCAAAGCAGAATTCATAAAATTGAATTTTTGAAACCTTTTGAATTTTGATCCATGGCTAACTTTGGTAATCGTAATACTACTGAAGGGTACTCTATTACCTGAGCACATTCGTTTCATAACATACCTTTTGATTTTTGGAAAACTTGCATGTCTATGTTTTTACAATCGATTGACTATCGCATGTGGATGCTTATTAAGGATGGATATTCACCTCTGTCACGTGAAATTAATGGAATTAAAATTGAATTTCCTTTTACTGAATGGCCTTTTAATGATAGGAATTTAGCACAACTTAATTGAAAATGTTTAAGCTATTTTTTCTGTGCTTTAAAATTGAAAGATTACATACGTGTTTCAACTTGTGCAACTGCTAAAGAAATATGTGAAAGATTGAGTATTACTTATAAAGGAACAAATAAAGTTAAGCAATCTAGGTTAAATATTTTATTGCATGACTATAACCATTTTTGTATGAAACCTACTAAATCAATTTTTGAAATATATACTAGGTTTATTCAAATTATCACCTCATTGCATGTCTTAGAAAGAGAGCTAACTAACTATGAAAGAGTTAATATAATTTTGAAATGCTTGCCTTCTTCCTTTGATACAAAGATAACAGTTATTACTGAATATAAGGATCTGAATACTTATTCTATTGATAACTTACTTGGATCACTCATTGCTTACGAGCAAGAGGTGAACCAAAGACAACTTGATGTAGGTAAGAAAAAGAAGGAGAAAACTGTGGCACTGAAGGCCAATGACACGGACACTGATTCTTTCGGGTCTGAAAGCAATGATGTTTCCTTAATCACTCGACAATTCAAAAACTTTATAAGGAAGAATCACCAGCACCATCATAAATGGAACAAAGGTAAGGGTAGCAAAAATTTTAAAAGTTCTTCTGATACAGTATTTTGAATATAGGAAACTAGGACATGTAAGAGCTTATTGTCCTACACTTAAGGCTCACCCAAGCATGGAAAAGGATGTGGAGAAACCCAAGTACATGAAGGACAATAAGAGGTTCCAAAAGGCATTCTGGGCGAATTCTACATTTAACTCATCTAACAATGAAGTTGAAGAGGAGATAACAAACCTTTGTTTGATGGCGGATGATTATCTTAGTCTCTCTGACCAAGAAGAGGTATACGAACTAACCTACAGTCAATTAATTAAAGTTTCTGAATAAATTTATGCATCATATAGGAAACTTAAGAAATCCCATGCTAGTTTGAATTTTGAGTTTTTAAATTTGCAAAAAGAGCATAAAGTTTTATGTAAAGATCACACCCAAATTAATAGCAATCACATATCATTACTTGATGAGTTTGATGAGTCAAATAAAAAGTATTCTGAGTTGGTCATTGAGCATGATTCATTGAAAGCGTCCTACACTGCACTTAAAATTGATTTTAAAATATATATTCATGAATCTGAGCATAGGAAGCACTATTTGAAAGTTGATAATGCCATTTTAGAAAGTGCTAACTCTAGATTTAAAGCATAATTGAATGCACTTGAGAAAATAAGAATACACCCACACATGAATAATTTTTTAATCATGATCCAAAGCTAAAAGTTTTGAAACCTAGGAAGAGGCACTATAACCCAAGCAGATTAGTAAATCCTTTTCCTGGTGTTAGATATTTTTTATGTAGCATGTTAGGACACATTTCACACACTTGCACTATTCACCATAGTACACATTGGGTAAGGAGACTCAAATTGCATGATTCACAGCATAACGCACAAGCATTACATTCTTCTTTTTATAAGAATGGACTCAAACTTGTTTGAGTTCCTAAATCTGACATTTGATGATTTTGTAGGAATGCTATCACAAAAGACCTCGTAAGATTATGTGGTACCTAGACTTCGGAGGCTCATGACACATAAATGCATGAACTTAATGAATTCTGAATTTTATGTTTTGTTGCTTGATGTTGTTTTCTGTACTTTTTTTATTTGTTTCACTTTTTACTTGCTATTATTTTTAGTATTAAATTATTTTATTTTTTCTTCCTTTTATTTATAGTCACAGCTGAAAAGATATTTTATGTCTTATTTTTATTTTGAAAATATATAGTCAATGTATGACATCTCTAAATCAGTTAAAAGGAGAAACACCGCTGATTGTTTCCCTTCCTCTAACCTATTTTAGCGGTGTAATTTTCTTTTCCAAACAAAAAGTCTATCTAAAATTAACAACTGGACTTTTTGATTGAGAACTTTTCTATCTTGCTATAGTAATCTATCTTATATATATAATGTTCAAAGCCTTATATTACTTTCAAAATTTTGTAATCTTGTCGTTGAATTTAACATATTAATTTATTTCTATTTTTTGGTTTATTCTTCTTTATATTATTTTTTTTAGACTAAGCAATAAAGCTTTATTGAAAAAAGGAAAGCAAGGAACTACCTACTACAATCATCCGACTCCTTTTTCAACAATTTGATGAAATAAGGAGGGACATCACTCAAGCTCAAATCGTTCCACAAAAAAGAACCAAAGCAAGCATAGTTAGCACAAAGATCTGCTAACTTATTACTTTCCCAATTAACATGTTTAAAAATAACATAATCAAAAGCTTTAAAAAACGAAATGTCAATTTCTTCATTACCTCCTTTATTCACGAAATCCTTGATGAAGTTGATCACATTCATGTTGTCTCCTTCCACGATAAGTCCTTTATAGTTTGTCATCCAATCCTTGAATATTTGTTTAAGAGCAAGGATAGATTGAAGTTCAGCAGCAGAAGCATCCCAATGAATCATAGGCTCTCTGAAAGCCAATAAAATCTCCCATTATGATCTCTAAAGACCCCTCCTACTCCGGCCTTGTAAGAATTGTGAAGAGCAGCATCTATATTCACTTTAATCCAATCAAGTGGAGGAGAATGCCAAGAATTCAGCAACCAATGTGGTTGATTAGCACTCTCTATACTTGAATTTGCGCAGCCATTATTGTTGAAAACTGCTGAATTACACACTGCTTGAGAAGCAGTCATTACCGCACTGATTTTTCTTCCTTCATGAATATAAATATTCCTTGCCTTCCAAGATTGGAATATAGAATTACAAAACAGAGTTTTCATCCATGAATTTTGTAAATCCAGCCATAAGAATCAATCTTCCATGGAGCTAAAATATGGAATCCCAAACCCCCATTTGTTTAAAACAGCCACAACTTCTTTTATCTTCTTGAAACGGAATATGATGTGCTCATTGTTCTCCACTTCATCACATCCTCTAGGACATTTATCATAACCTTGCATCCTCCTGTAGCAAATAAAATGATAAGTTGGAATTGCATTGTTGATCAATCTCCACCAAAAAACCTTCAACCTTGGATTGATCTTCATTTTCTCAAATCGTATCCACATAACATTTTCTGTTTTTTCAGCATTCATTACTTTAGAAGCTAGTGCATAAATAGTTTTCCCTTATAGCTTGTAGATGAGCTCAAAATTATCCTCACCGTTACATAAAACAGTAGAGGTTATCAGATTAATTATATCATCTCCAAAAAATTCTTTCATCTTCTGAATGTTCCATGCTCCGTTCTTTATAAAATTCTCCACCATTAAATTATTACATTCTTTTGGTTTGATAAAAGTAGGCCAAAGCTGGAAGCTTTTATCCACAACCCAAACATCTTCATATACATTTATTGTTTTTCCATCTCCTACTGTTCTTCTGATAATCGGCTTCAACTATTTGAACCCATTGCAAAGTATTTTCCATGAAACCGAGACATTTCTTCTCCCAGAATCCTCTGCCATATTACTCCCATATTTCGGAAATAAAACTTTATGTAGTAAAGATTCTTTCTCTTGAATATATCTCCATGCAAGCTTAGATCTCAACGGTCCAGCTTTATTAGAACAAGAACTAATGCCCATACCTCCATATCTTTTAGGTTTGCATAAAATATCCCAATTAACATAGTGAAGACCTGCATTTCCATCACATTTGTTCCATATATATCCTCTACATAGTTTGTCAATTTCTAACAGCACTTGTTTGGGAACCAATGAGTTTGTAGAATGAAAAGTAGGATAAGATAAAAGCACTGATTTAACCAAATATATTCTTCCAGCAAGAGAGATGAGTTTACCTCCCCAAACACCAAGCATGCTCATCACTTTATCAATAAGAAATTGATAATCGTATTTAGAAATCCTTCTTAGCATCACTTTGATTCCCAAATACATGAACTCCTTTATTTCTCTGAACTTCATTTTTTTAAAAATCTTTTTCTTCAACCTTGTCTTCACAGAAATTCCAAAAAGAATACAAGATTTCTGTAAATTCATTCTTTGCCCCGTCCAACCACAGAAATCCATAAGAATCTTTTTAACAATTTTGATAGATTTTAATTGTGCATTAGAAAAGACAATAATGTCATTAGCATACAAAAGATGAGAAACCTTTGGTCCATTTGGAGAAATTCCAATACCAATAGTATTTCCATTAAGAAAGAATGCATTGGAGAGAAGTTTAGTACACATAACAAATAAAAAGTGAGAAAGAGGACAACCTTGACGAAATCCACATTTTGCTTCAATCTTCTTGGAATAAGATCCATTGATGAGAATAGAAAATTTGGGCTCCATGACACATTCAATAATCAAGTTAGCAAAATTGATAGGGAATTCAAAGTAATCAAGAATTTTAACCAAGGTTTGCCACCCCATAGAATCATATGCTTGCTCCATATCTGTCTTGAATGCTACCATTCCTTTGGAAGATTTAGAATGTCTAAACCTGTGAAATATTTCTTGTGCCACTAGAACATGGTGGCTTTCCAAGATTCATCCAACTTACCATATTTAAAGAAATGATTAACTGCTTCCCACATGTCAATTTTTATAATATGCCAATAGTGCTTAAAAAAAGAGTATGACATACCATCTTGACCTGGAGCAATGTTCTTCCCTAGCATCTTGATAACACCCTCTAATTCATTAAAAGTAAACTCCTTGCTCAACAATTTTCTATCTTCACTGTTCAAGGTAGATATTGAAGCCGGCCAATTCTCCAGATCACATTTCTTTTTTTCCCATTTCTTGCTGAAATATTGAAATAGCACCTCTTCAATGTCTTTTTGTTCTTCTACCAAAATGCCTTGTTCATTTCTAATTTTATCGATGAAGTTGATATTTCTTCTTCCACTAGCATACGTTTGAAAGAATTTGGAATTTGTGTCTCCTTCCACCCACCACTTGATTTCAGAACGTTGTTTCCACCAGGAATCTAGTCGAGCCATTACATAATTAAGTTCTTCCAACTTGACTTTAAGCTCCCACTGAATTTGATCCGGGATGAATCCATCTGCTGATTCCATCTCCTGCAGCTTTAATATATCTATTTTAAGTTCATCTTTTGATAAATTCGAAGATTTAAATTTGGCTTTACTCCAATAATGAAGGTTCTTCAAAGTTCTCTTAAGCTTTTGATTTAAAACCTGAGATGGATTTCCTGAAGCTTTCCTTTCCCATGAATTCTTTACTATTACTATTGAAGCAGGTATTGTAGTCCACATTTCTTCAAACCGTAAAGGTTTCTTCTTTGTTGTTATAAGATCCAGCAAGTTCAACAAGATCGGACAGTGATCCGATGCCATTCTTGCCAAATGCCTCACAACCAATCTATTTGAAGAAAAGGCTTTAGAATTGACTAGGCATCTATCCAATTTCTCAAGAATTTTCTCAGCTCCCTTCTTGTTGTTACACCAAGTAAACTTTGGCCCCACATATGCCACTTCATGCAAATCATTTCCCATGATAAAAGACTTGATCTCTTTAGGTCCCAAGCCAAATACAAAGTCTCTTCCTCCCTTTTTTTCTTCCTTGGATAAAAGACAATTAAAATTCACCCTATCACCATAGGGAGGTCTTCAATCAAATGATGTTCCAATCTCTCCCATATAGTCCTTCTCTTGTAAACATCTTTGTTCCCATAAATGGTAGCAATTCTCCAAGTGCCTTTATTAATAATTTCCAAATCTCCAATTAGCATTTGTGTTGAAGCTTCCATCAATTTAAAAGTTGCCAAACTTTGTCTCCATATAACTAAAATACCTCCAGATAGGCCTTCTGAAGGAACATGATAAAAGTCCCAACCATCCCCTAAAATGGAATTCACAATATTTTTATCCACCACCATCAATTTAGTTTCAACTAAACCAAGAAAAAATAACCCAAATTCCTTAATGAAATCCTTTGCAAATAGAGAAGCTTTAGATTTCTTTGCTCCTCTACAATTCCAAAAACCGATTGAAGACATTAATTATCTAAGGGGAAGAGGTTCCCCGCCCTGGTTTTGATTTCATTGTCCCCATTCCTGCTCCTTGGATTAATTCTTATAGGACCTAAGCTTTTTAATTGCTTAGAACCTTTTTTCTTTGATTTGCTTGGACCTACCTCTGTCTTGCTGGTTTGGCCTTCCAAATAGCTATCATTGATCTCATCTTTGTTTACATTAGAAATTGGAATTAAATCTGTAGCCGAGATTGCTATAGATATATCATCTACTACTTCAACAATTTCTCCTTCTTCTCTCAGATTGAGTAGAACATTAAACTTGTTGAGATTGCACCCTTCATTTTTTTGAATAACTAAACAACTCCTGCTAGTTTCTACCAGATCTTCATTACTCTTGCTATTAGGCTCCTCTGCATTTACTGAAATCTTTCATCTTTACTTTTACCAGCAACATTTGAATCAACAAAATTCTGAATCTTTGAATGATCTCCTTCTTTCACATCAGATTTATTTTTAACTGTAAATACTTTCCTTGGTTTGTTCTGGAATTTGAAATTCCCATTCTTTCCATTTCTCCCATTTTTCCTCCCATAATCCACGTGAACCCATGGCCCATATACACCTTTATTATCACCATCCTTAATTTTGAAATTCTCTTTATCTTCTGATCCCTCTATAGCTTCTATTATTGTAGAATTATAAGATCTATTAACTGGCATTTATTCAAAATCTTTTGAAGTATGTACAGGTTCCTCCTTGCATACCTGACAAAATTTCTCCACATGGCCAATCCTTCCACATTTAAAGCAAAATGATGGTAGCTTTTCATAACATATTTTTTGATAAAATTTTCCCAATTCTCCTTCAACCCATACTCCTAAAGGAAGTTGGCCTTCAAGATTAAGACTTACACAAACTCTGGCATATTCTCGCCGCCCCCATTGAAACATATTTTCATCGATAAGGAAAGGAACACCAACCTTTGAAGCTATCCTGCAAACATTGATCTTATCCCAGCATTGCAAAGGTAGATTAGGAAGCCTAATCCATATTGGAGTAGTTAATCCTTTCAAAGATGAAGGATTGAAATCAGGAGACCATTTTTCCAAGCCAATAATGCTTCCACTTACGAACCATGGACCATTCTTCAAAACTGCCTCCATAGCCTCTTGTTCTTCAAAGGCACATAATACCCATCCACTGCCAAGTAGCATCATATGGAACCTACCAAATTGGTTCCATTGCTTCCTCAATTCCATACTAATGACATGGTATGGAACGAAATCCCGAAACACTTTGACTATTAGAGCTTTCCTTAATCTGTCAGAGTTTTCCAATTCATTTTGCTTATGCAGCTTCACAATCCCATCTTCAAAAAAATCCTTTCCATAATCAAAATATACTGTTTTGAAATTAGGCTTCAATTTCCACGCATTTACTACTGGTTTTTCCCGATGATTAGCCATTAATAGCTCCTTTCCTTCATTGGAATTGCAATTACCCTGCATTGCTAACTCACAAATCCTGACATTTTCCAGATCATCCTTCTCCTTTTGAGTTTGAACAATAGCATCTTCTTCTCTGATTATCTCAGATATATTTTTAGCAGCACCTGTTTGTGATGATTCAATATTTTCCTTCAACTTAACCACTTCAGAAGAAGAATTCTTAACTGATTCCAGAATAATTCCAGTTTATTCATATTCTCTGTTTCTCCCAATTGATGAATCCTCGTTACAAGACTTGTTTGTATCATCAAACAATACATTTTTCCCTTTGCCAATACAATCAGAACGGATTTTAGGAGATAAGAGACCTCCTTCCCTGATCATTAGAGGTTTAGCAGATTTAAACCTCATCTTCGTCTCACGTTCAAACAGATTGTTCGCATCGCCAAAAGCCGGAGGCGAAACACCCTGGTTGTTGCGAGAAAGGATCTTCAATGTTGTCGTAGCAGGAATACGACTGTCGCCAGTGCCGGAAGAATTCCGGCGTACCTCCGCCGCCATCGGAGGCGAGCGAAAGATGCGGGAAACAAAATATTCAAATTTCCAAAAGCTAATATCAAGAAGAGTGAGTTTTTCTTCTTTATATTAGAGAGTGAGTTTTTCTTCTCTAATATCTAGAAGATATTCTCACAACTGAGAGTATTTAAAAGTTTCAAAATAGATCTAGCTTGCAAAAAAAAATGTCAAGGGCTTAAAATGAGCCCCAAAAAGAAGAAAACCTAAAAAGATGCACAATGACCTCCGAAAAAAATTAAAAGATACATAAAGTATATCAAAAATCAAAAGATACACAAAGTGCGCCAATCAATTGACAAGAGGCATAAAATGAGCTCATAAAAGCCAAGCTTCCTTCTCTTTCAAATCTTTAAATCTTAGAAGAATTCATATGTCACTTGATACTTTTAAAGGCTTGATTTAGAATTTCATGATTGTGATAAATTATTTTGGTATATTATTCTATAAGATCTTTTTTCTAGAACCAATCTCTTTTTCTTATCTAATTGGTTTTTCTGAGTTAAGTCTTTTGTTTTCAATTTGCCCTATTAGATGTCTGAGCTAAGGCTAATAGGATCGGCAATTCTACCGTTTTTCGGATTTTAACAATGTTAACTCATTGTTCTTATAAATTTTTAATTCAATCACATAGATAATTTATTATATTTGTGCTTTTATTAAAAAAAACCCTTTATTTTTGCTCTGTTTTTCATTTTTATTAAATTTTTTATATTTTATTTTTATCTTTTACTATTATTTTTTTGTGTTTTTAGGCCTTCTCTGATCATCTCCATCCATCTCTAGAATTTTAATTTGTGGTCACATCATCTAGGATGATATTTCAATAGTTCTGGACGATCCATTATTGTTCTAGATGATCTGATCGTCTTCTACCTCAATTATTTGTGACTATCCTGGATGATCCTCCTTGTCCTGGACGATCTTCTTAATTTTTGCTCAATTATTGGTGATCATCCTGGACGATCCGCCTGTTCATCTTAGATGATCCACATCGCAAAATTTGATATACATTTTAAATTTGGCTGGTACGATCCATTATTGCCTATCATCCTGGATAATCGACCTAATCGTCTTAGATGATATACTTTTTTAATGATCATCCGACATGACTCCTCGAGATGATCACCTACGTTTAATCATCCTAGATGATATTACTATCGTTTTGACCAATCGTCCCGAATGTAATAATTTCACCTGATCATCCTGGATGATTCTACGATTGTCCTAGACGATCAGTCCATTTCTTTATAAACTGAGGCTCTCAAATGAATTTTATCACCCAAGCCTTCTCCATTCATCCTTGCTCACACTGTTTCTCTACTTTTCGTGCTCATGGCTGGTGGCAAGAGATCTCTTATGCCTGTTAGAAGCTCCTTGAGGGCCAGCCTTAGCCCTAATTTCATTGACGTGACCAACCAAGCGGCCTATCTACGTTACAAGATAGTCGGGATCACCTTATCCTGGACTGTCAACCCACATATGCTTTCCTACCCTATTCTCGTCCTTTTTTTTCACACCTCTCTGACTTTTATCTTTAAACTTTTTGTTCCCTTCAATTCTGAATTATTTATCGAGTTTTTTGCTAGCCTCCGAATCAACTCCTCCTTCACTACACTTCAATCTTATGTCAATAAGCATCCTGTTGAGATCACGTATCAAGATTGTTATGATCTCCTACAATTGTCCACCATTGGAGACAAGCTTCATGTCTTATCTTAAGACCCCAATTATGATTGGGCTTTGGCCAATCACTTTTTTAGAAACACTATTATCTCCTATCATGTTGGGGAGTCTAGCAGCTTACTCAAAGATGCTATGACAATCTAACATGTCCTTCGTACCTAAGTTCTTTCAAAAGCTGGTGATCACATCCACATCACGCCACTCCTTTCGATCACCACTTTCTACATCATGGCCCACCAAAAATTTAATGCTACTGATCTTATTTTTTGCTACATTGGGCACCTCATGAGCATTAGAGATCCAGGATATAGAAGGAAGACAAATCTTGCCTAAGGACACATCATAACTTTTGTCCTGGAATCCAAATACAACCTTCAATATATTGCACAACCAAACTTCTAGCATGCCTTCTACACCAACAGCTATTTCGATGTTCTTAACAATACTCGTCTCCACCTGGAGCACGAGGAAGCTGAGGGACCTGAGCAGGAGGCAACTCCTGAACCAATTCCTACACCTGCTCTGCTCCTACAGTAGTCACAACTCAATCAGCTGGTGAAGCAGTTTGACCAGTGGGAGAATCAGTTCGACTCATACGTTGCTACATAAGAGCAGCAACATGCATAGGATATTGCTCTTTTTGATTCATATGTCGCTCACCACTAGCAGCAGCACGACCAGGATATGGCCTAGTTTGTGGAGCAGTTCACTACTTTTTATAGTGTCCTTTAGTAGCCACCACCACCTCCTTCTAATGATCAGGGGCCATCCTACATATGGTTTATTTTCTTGAGTTATTTTTATGTGTTGTAGTTTGTTTCTTTTTAGTTTCCATTCTGTCTTTTCTTTTTCCTTCCACTTTTTTGTGATGTCAAAAGGGGGAGCAGTTGTAGTGTTTTATGTTGTACTACTTTCTATTTAGAGTTTTTTTTTTAGTAAAATTTGAACTTATTGATGTTTCAATTAAATTGCTTAAAATTGTTTGTGTTTTCTATCATCAGAAAGGGGGAGATTGTTGCAAATATGGTTTTAAGAATTATAATTTTTATGATAGCAAACATTTTTGACACTTCTGTTTTTTTACGACTGTCTTGCCTACTAATATTTCAGGTCCACAAAGTCAATTGCAAATCAAGCCAGCTCAAGATTGGGTAGTTTGGGACAGAGTCAGTCTGTAAACTATTATTAAGTATTTTTTACCTTTTCTTAAGTCAATTATAATATGTGGGTCCTGATGTTAAGTAACCTTATACATACACACTTGGGGGAAAAACTCTAACTATTTTAAAGTTTTCTAATTTTGATCATATCATCTGAGACGATCCAAAATTATCTTGGATGATGAGTTAAAAATAAAACCTTAATTAAGGCATCCTCGTTAAGGAAGCCACAATTATGCAGTTTTTCCTAAATGATATTATCATTGTCCGGGACTATAAGCTCAAATCAGAAAGAATCAGTCACCAGATCTACTTAGGCATGTTTTATTTTTGGACATCGTTAACGACATCGTCCTGGATGATGCATTGTAATTATGCCTAAATTAGTTTGGAAATTAAGGAAAATAATTAAGATTTGTTTTCACAATTATATCATCCAAGATGATTACAAGATCGTCTGTCACGATCAGTTAAACAAACCTTAGTTTCTTCCTAGATGACCAGAATGATGTTCTTGACGATGTGTATTATTTTGTACTAATCATCTGGGATGATCACAAATCATCCTGAAAGATCAATTATTTTCCCATCATCTAGATATGCAAAAAGGGTGATGTTCTAGACAATATTTGAGGTTTTGAACTAATTATCTGGGCCGATCATGAAATCGTCCTGGATGATCAATTTAGTTTTTCATCATCCAAACACGCATTTAGGGTGATGTTTTGGACAATACTCAATGATTTGAAATAATTATACAGGATGATCCGTATATCATCCTGGATGATTATGTTGGTTTGTTGCAATTAAGAGCAAATATAAAGCTCTTCTACTTAAGACCTCTTGTTTACCCAACATTTTATCTTTTGTTGTTGTCTTGACCTGAGAGCTCCAAGACGAGAGGGAGAGGTTGAGAGAGAGAGAGAGGATCTTGTGAGGGGGAGTTTATGAGGGCTTTATAAACGTTACTCAAAAGTAAGGATCCGCGTCATCTTCTCTGGTTATCGTCCCTCTTTCCTTGGAGGTTCTAGAGAGGTCTACTTCAGCAACTGATCAAGGTTTACTACCTTCTTCAGGAGGAAGAAAAAGGATTTGGGTTCTCTACCTGCTTTAGGAGGAAGTAAAAGGAGTTGGATTCTCTGCCTACTTAAGGAGGAAACAAAAGGAGTTGGGTTCTCTGCCTGCTTCAGGAGGAATCAAAAGGAGTTGGGTTCTCTGCCACACTGGGTTGGTGGAAAGGATGTTTGTACATGATTTTCCACCTTGCTATGGGAGCAAACAAAGAGTCACTCAGTTAAGTGTAATACCCGAAGGAGAGGCTCCGCTGTGGGAGCAAAAGGAGAGTCACTGAGTTTAGTGCAATATCCAGAGGAGAGGCTCTGGGGAGTGGATGTAGGTCAAGTTAACCGAACCACTATAAATTTTTATGTGTTCTTTCTTACTATTTTTTTGCATTTAATTTATGCACTTCATTTTTCTTGTGGTAAATTTTGGTTTGGTTTAAGATTGTGTTTTTGATTGAAAAATTTTTAAATACCAATTCACCCCCTCCCCCCTCTTGGTTTGCTTTGGGCTAGTTCACAAGGGCTTAACATCCCTAACGAACTTTCATTAATTTTATATGAAAGCTAAAAAAATAAATATAAAATACATAAATAAAAAGTTTTTTTTTTTACTTTAGGCTTTTTTTTTTGAAATTATGCTAGGTATAACCAAATATTAAAGAACCATAATTTTCACAAAGATATGCAACATAAATCAAAACACATGAAAGTAAATGTAGTAAAGTAAAATATAAAAAAAACTAAATTTTTATAGTGGTTTCGTCGAAATCGACCTAGGTCGACTCCAAAAATATCATTCTCATTGGGTATTCCACTGGAAAGGACTCCTTTAACACTCAACCAAACAGAGAAGCCCTCCTCTCTTAATAGATAGAGAGTGACCTTTAATGACTCTTCTATTATAAAAAATTCTCCCTCATTCTACCTACCACCATGTTGGAGATGTCAATCCCTCTTTCTGCTCGTCACAACAGTAAATGTGCCACTCCTTTCTTCTACTCCTTGCAATAGTAGAGATGTCGCTCCCCTAGCCTCCTTAGGTAGTAAATTATTTTTTTCCAAAACTTTTTCATATAGCTCTTCTCCAAGAGCTCTACAATCATAACTAGAGGAACCAAGGTGTAGGATGACCTGGACAACCGTATGACTCCCTCACACCCTTGACTCCATTAATGAAACACTATCTCAACCTCGCCTACTATATTTCCCAAGTGATTTCGATTCTCTCTCAAGAAAGGAAACACTTCTCCCTCTTTAAAGCTCTATTACATAGAAAAATATATCTTACTACTCAACGCAAGCACTCAACTCTTATATGAAAAATATAAGTGGGCTATTTTTTAGTTAATTCTTATGATCATATAGTATGATTATAGATTTATTCTTTCTGATCAGTTCTATTCCCATCATAGGTCATCCTATATGATATTTAGTCATAAGTATAACTAGTTATATCAAATCAAGTATTGTCCAGAACAAATCAAGGTTTAGCTAGCGAGCTTTCTATTTGATAAAAATATATTATTTTAATCATATAGTATGATAATTAATTAGGATTTAATCATAATTTAATTCCTTAATCTACAAAAAAATTAGACAACATCTATTAATAAACATATTGTATGAAGTCCTTATAGTATGGTCAGTTTAAATTTCAAATTCTAAATTTACCTGATTTAGTAACCAAGATTTAACTACAGGGTTTATCAAAATATCTGATTATCTTATACAATTAAAGGTGGTATAATATAATTAGTGATATTTAGTTTTATTTCACACTTAAATTAATTTTTAGATCAATATATCATATAGTATAATTCAAATTGTATAGTATGATTAAATAGATAATTTAAATCTTTAATTTTCACTCCCTATAAAGTGTGTGCTCGATTGTCTAACTAATATACACCTAATTACATAAATAACTCAAGAAAATAAAATGTATATACTCTTTTGTTATAAAATTTAACTCGACTCATTGTTGCACTTCTTGAGTTTACTTTTTTACTCTAGATATGTGCATGTTATACTTGAAATGGTTAGCTGCACATAAAAGAAATATATAATATATATAAAGAAGAGAATAGTAACTGATCAACCTATTAATATTTATAATCCTCAAAATACTAGACCAAGCTCCCATATTTTAATAGTTATGACCCAATCTGGTAAAGGTAACCAACTAAAAATTGTATATTCATATATTTTGCATGTTTCTATGAGAGATATGTGTACATAGGTAGTGTTTGAATATGTTTTGAAATGAGTCTTAGGTGTCTTTTTTTTTTTTTTTTTTTTTTCTAAAGTTTTTTTTTTTTTTTTTTTTTTTTTTTGAGAACTGCATAATTTGCATTAGAAACTGAAAATAAACGTACAAGAAACTAAGTGATAGAGGATCTATCACTTTCCTCCTTTAACAAGAAACAAAGGTTGGAGGAACCTTATTAACTTCTAGACTATCCCAAATAAAGTTATTACTTAAAGCATGGTTAGCACATCAATGTGCTAACTTATTACAATTTCTATTAACAAATTTGAATAAAATTACCTCAAAGCTATTGAGGAAATCCAAGTATTCTCTAGAAGATTTATCCAAGGGACGTTTGTTCACCTTAGTTAAGTTCTGAAAATGTGGCATAACATTGGAGTTGTCTCCTTCCACAATTAAGCCTTTAGCATTGAGCATCCCATCTTCAATGAAATCTCTAAATGACCAAACAGCCATCCATTCCAGTTTTCCAATATCACAATGTAAAAGAGAAAGCCGTAGGAAAGAAGCATCCTACCTTTGTGGTCTCTCAAGATACCACCGATTCCATCTTTGTTCGAGCAATGTAGAGATGCATCTATGTTTATTTTGATCCATCCGGGTGGAGGGGATGCCAAGAAGAAATAGTCAGCATATGCTGGTTAGCATTCCAGTGGTCCGAATGAATATAAGAAAATGAAGTAGATGCATATGTAATGGCACTAGTCACAATGATACCATCATCCATCTCTTTACCTTTATGAATAAGAGCATTCCTACTCTTCCAAGACTTAAAGACTAAAGAGCAATAGAGATTTTGTAAAAAATAATTAACCTCACTTTATTTTTTTCAAAAAGGAGATAACATCATTCAAATCAAAGAGAGTAGGTACCATAAAACCCCAACTATTAGCTTTTTTGATAAGCAATTTCAGTTTCAAGCAATTAGCTGCTAAATGATTGCCATCTTCTATTAAAGGATAGCCTCTTGGACAAAGGTTGCAATCAATCAACCTTCTATGAAGCAAGAAGTCCTTGGTAGGTAGAGCATTTTTCAGAAGTCTCCACCAGAAATGTGCTACACGTGGGTTTAAATTAAGCTTCTTAAAGCCGCTCCAAACATTTATAAAGGTGAAGTCAATCTCAACTCTATCAGAATTGGCATTTTTAACCAAAGCTGAGATTGTTTTACCAGAATTTAAGTTTACTAATTCCAAATTGTCTTCAAGAATCTCCTTTTCAATCTTCAGGTTGCAAATAAATTTTACTAATTCAATCCCAAAGTATTTACCGAGTTCTTCAACGTTCCAGATACCTTCCGTGATGAAGAAAGAAAGATTGGAAATGTTATCAATATCAATAGAAATTAAGGTTGGCCAACATTCCAATTTTTTATCAAATAACCAAATATCCTTCATGATATTTATGGATACTCCATCTTTAATATTCCATCTCACTATATGTTTCAAAGCTTTAGCTCCACTAAGATACAGTTTCCAAGTAGAAAAAGGGTTTTGTCTTATCACCATATCAAAGACATTTCTATCATATTTAGCAGTTATGGATCTGGAAAGTAACGAGTTTGGTTCATTAAAGAATTTCCAAACCAACTTAGCTCTAAGGGGTTCTACAGAGTCAATTGCAGAGTGTATGCCAATTCCTCCATGGTTTATCGGTTTGCAAATATCTTTCCAATCTACAAAGTGCAAACCATAATTTCCATCACTTTTATTCCATAGAAAATCTCTACATAATTTGTCCAGTTTTTTAGCACAGATTGCTGTACCAAAGTTAATGTAGAGTAGTAGACATGTAAAGATTGAATAACTGATTTGATGAGGGTAATCCTACCATCTGTGGAGATGAATTTCTTACCCCAAACATCCATTTTATTAGCAGCTTTCTCCAAGATGTTTGAAAAATCTGCTGCCACCAGCCTTTTTTGAGTTAATTTGATCCCCAAATAATTGATATATTTTGCTTCCTTGATCCCCAATAGCATAGAGATCCTTCTTTTCCTTCTTCTACATGTATTTTTGCTGAATAAGATTGTAGATTTGTTGCCGTTGATGATCTGTCCTATCCAGCAGCAGTAATCCGGCATTATCTTCTTAATCCTTTTAATATCTTCTTCCTTAGTATTTGAGAAAATTAAAATGTCGTCGGCATATAGTAAGTGTGAAATCCTGGGAGCCAAGGGAGCAATTTTTAAACCCAAACTACTCCCTTTGGAACTAAAAGCATTCGATAGTAATTGAGAACAGAGAATAAAGAGATATGGGGATAAAGGTTACCCCTGTCTAAATCCACTTTTCCCTACAATCTTTTCCAAGATCACACCATTGACTTGAATCAAAAAAATAGGATCAATGACACAATCCATTATAAGATTAGAAAATTTTATGGGAAAGCCAAATAAATCCAAGATTTGTTTAAGAGTATCCCAAGCCATACTGTCATATGCTTGTTCCATATCAAGTTTTGCAGCCACCATACCTCTTTTAGATTTAGAAAATCTGAATTTGTGTAAAATTTCTTGAGCTAGGAGCGTATGGTCAGAAACAGACCTTCCTTTAATGAAAGCTATTTGTTCTTCTGTTACCAGGCTATGGATGACTTTCATAAGTCTATTTAAAAGGATTTTAGCTACTATCTTGTAGATGGACATACAAAGGCTTATAGGCCTAAAATTGGAAGGAGAAAGAGGGTTGCTTACTTTGGGTATGAGAATTACCAAAGTTTCCTTCCATAAAGAAGACATTTTTCCTGAAGTGAAGCAAAAAAGAATGGCTTTCCATACATAATTTCTAATAATATCTCAGTAAGCTTTAAAAAAAGAATAGGAGATCCCATCTATACCTGGTGCAATGTTGTTACCGAGATCCCTTATTACCATCTCTAATTCATCCTGAGAAATTAGCCTCAAGTAAATCACGGTCTTCTTGGTTCAGAATGTTTGCAAATTCTGGCTAATTGGATAGTCTGCATTCTCTATGCTTCCATTTATCTTTAAAAGACTGAGCAAAACAGTCCCTAATATTGTCAGGATTTTCAATCCTATCTCCATCCTCATTTTTTAGTTGTCTTATAAAGTTGTTATTTCTCCTACCATTTGCAGAAGCATGAAAGAATGAAGAGTTTAAATCATCTTCTTTCAACCATTTGGCTTTGGCCCTTTGTTTCCACCAAGTATTCAATCTAGCAAGTGTAGAATTAAATTTAGAAATTTTGTTTCTAAGAATCAAACCTTTGGTGATAGGAAAAATCTGCTCCGAAGCTTCCTCTAGTTGTAATTCTTCAATTTCCAACTTCAATTTCTTCTTTAGTTCTTCAAGCTTTAGATGTTTAGCCTTACTCCAAAAAAATAAGGCTTTTAAAACTCTATTTATCCTTTTGTTAAGAGCTTCCATGTCATTACCATTTACCGGTTTAGCCTAGGAATTCTTGACAATTGTAGTATCTGCTGCATATGAAATTCATAATTAATCAAACCTCCGAATCCTACTGGCTTTAGGAGGTTGATTAAATAATTTCAAAACTATGGGACAATGGTCTGCAGTGATCCTATTTAGATGCCTTATTGAAGCTTGATTGCATAGATCCAAAGCCTTTGAATTAAGAATGCATCTATCTAACCTCTCAAGAATCCGTGCACTCCCACTTTTATTATTACACCATGTAAATTTTGAGCCAAGAATATTTACATCATGTAAGTCATTCCTATTCATAAAGGATTTCATCTCCATAGGTCCTCCCGAGAATGAGAATTTTTTCCTCCTTTTTTTTCATCCTGGGAAAGGATACAATTGAAGTCACCACCGACTACAAAGGGGACTTTTTGATCAGCTGCTACATCCAAAATTCTTCACAATTCTCTTCTGCCTTGGACATCTCTGCTACCATAGATAGTAGCCACTTTCCACTTCCCTTTATTGAAAATTTCCAGATCACATATCATACATTGATCCGATGAATCAATTAAGGAAAAATCTGCTACCTTATAGTTCCAGATCACCATGATTCCTCCAGAGTTTCCTCTAGAAGGATGAAGTATGAACTTCCAATCATTTCCCATAATTTTAAAAAAATCTTCGTTAGAAAGAGAAGTCAACTTTGTTTCAACAATGCCTACAAAGAATACATTCCAATCTTTTATAAAATCTTTCAAGTAAAAGGAGGCCTCCTTCTTATTATCCCCCCTACAATTCCAAAAGCTGATGGAATTCATTTTGACATGAATGGGGAGATTCCCCCACCCTTAGTCTTGTTGGAACTATTTCTTGTCATTCTAGAAGTTGAGTTAAGAGGACCCAGGAATTTCATTTCCTTGGCTAGCTTGATTTTCTGAGGGTGAAGATTCCTTCTATTCATAGAACTGTTGAAACCATGCGATGATTCAATTTTACTCTCAATACTTCCTTGAGAAATAGCAGGCTCAGTTTTACTATGGCATTCTTCCTTTATTACTAGAATTTCACCTTCTTCTAATTCATTCACCAATTGTCCTGTTTGAAGCTCTTCACCAATTCCTTCTTCATGTAATTCATTTAGCAGTTCAAAATTATTGCTCTGAGTAACAGATGCAATTCTAATTTGATCAGCCTCTAGATTCCCTTCAGGATTTCTAATTTCTGTTAAAGTTGCAGTTTTAACTATGTTGAAAATAGATTCTGAGTTCAATTCTGCATCTCCAAATTTTTGAACTTCTATTTGATCGAGTTCCATGGTAGTGTTATTGTCAAGTCCCCCTTGATCTGGAATCTCTAATAGCCTTAGAGGATTATACTGAACATTGAGATATGAATTATGATAGGGAGTACTTGAGTTCGCAGATAATCCCATAGGATCTACCTGAGTTTGCAAGCAACCCTTCCCATTAGAAATTTCAGTAGAACCAAGATACTGATAAAATAGATTTGTTTTCCATCAGCATGTTCTGATTCGTTTGAACATTAATCAGATTAACTGGTTCCATAGTTATTTTCTCCATGTTGTTAACACCTTCAGGTAGTTTGGAATTAGTACTAATTGGCCTCCCAGGGAGATCATTCCCTAAGCCAATTGTCTTAGAATTTTTATAAACAACCTCAGTCGTATTTGGAGCCTCCGTTTTCTTCACATATCTGTAGGTGTTATGAACCTTCAAGTTGTTCTTTTGCTTTGAAAATTTAGCCTTCTTACTGGTAACTAAGGTCCACAGCCCATAGGTAGAATTATTTTGAATTTCAGGATTTGTAAAATTAGCTTTCCTTGCACCATTGTTTTCTTCTTTCTCCAAGTTAATAAGATTTTTATTAGAATGGATACATTCCTTCTCTATGTGGCCTATTCTTCCACATACAAAGCAAAAGTTTGAAACTTTTTCATACGCCACTTTTTGAAAGAATCTTCCTCCCATACTGTCCACCCAAACTCCTAAAGGAAGTTGCTGCCGAGTTTGATCCTCACACAAACTCTAGCGAATTCTCTTCTTCCCCAATGGAACATATTTCCATCTAGCATAATTGGTTTACCAATTCTTGAAGCAATGCAAGCCACATTCTTCTCGTCCCAACATTGCAAGGGTAAATGTGGCAATCTAATCCAGATTGGAGAAGTAAGGCCTTCCATAGATGATGAGTTAAATGCTGGAGTCCATTTTTCCATCCCAACAATGAGTTCATTAACAAACCAAGGCCCTCCTGAATGTGCAGCTTCCACCATTTCCTCCGAAGAGAAAGAACACAAATACCAACCTTTACCCAAAGTAGTAAAGTGGAATTGTCCAAATTGCCTCCATTGTTTCCTTAGTTCCTATGCCACTATGTTTGAAGGTAATTCTTTTCCAAAAATTTTAACAACCAGTGATTTGGAAAGGATTTTAGAGTTTTTCTCCTCCAATTCTCAGTTCAATTTAACAGCTTTTCCATCTTCTGATAATATTACCTGTTCTTCTTTGAAATCAAACTTAATGTAGGGCTTTTTGCTCCATGGATTAACTTAATCCGATGTCATAGGCTTAGGGATAACATCAACTATCTTAACTACACCCGATACTTTATCCTTAAAAAGTTCAGAATGTTGATTATCGTTAACCAGATTTAGAGTACTCTCATTTATCGCGCTGCAACAATGTCAAGGGATTGCATTCGAGTTCACAAATCGGTTAACGAAGATCTTCATTCTAGAAGAAGATGCGTAAGTATCATGTGTAGCTTCAGATAATTTCAAGTTTTTAGGAGTCTCTGATTCTTCCAATTGAATGATGCCTTTGCCTTTACCTTCCACATAATTGACAATTTTTGGAGATGGATTAGAATTTTCTTTGATCACCAAACCTCCCTAATGATTCAGACTTCGAGATTGAATTCGATATTTTGAATTCAAGACTGCTAAAACATCGTTAATACAGGAGCTGTTCGATTTTTCAGCAACCAACATAGGATTTGAAGAAAAAGAAGGATTATCGAATTCAAAAAATTGACCTCGCCGAACGATATTGTCGGTGTCTATCTTCTTCAGTGAAGACATTCGGTCGATTCTGGGACAATCACCAGCAGAGCGCCGGCGATCATCTTCCACCATTCACGAAGGCGAGCGGAACCGCTAAACAAAATTTTAAAATATGTAATTTTCTCTCTCTAAAATCTCATACTTTCTCTCTCAAGGCTCAGCGTTCAAAAGAGCATTTTTTTAAAAATTAAGCAATTAAGATTCAAGTAAACATGTGTCTGTTTGTATGCATAAAAATATAAAAAATTTCCTTGAGACCACTACGACATTGAGCTCAGTATTTTACTAAATTTCTATGTGATGAGTTACGATGCTGGACTTGAATTTTATAAAAATATCAACATCAACCTAAATATTATTTTATCAAATCCATTTTCTTCCCATAAGTTCAACTAATTAGAGAGTGAGAGAGAAAGCTAGATTTGGTTAACTTTAATTCTTTTTTTTTTTTGTCAACTCAGCTTTGAAAGTTATCAAGATTGATGTATGTTATATACTTCCTTTGTCGATTTTTTAAAAAAATATGACAATTTTGAGATTTTTTTAATGTAATTTATAATTTTGTAGTGTATAAATATGAATAACTTTACACCCGCTAAACTTTAACTAGAACATTTAAGTATTTTTTAGAGAATTTGTACTAGGTAGTCTGAAAAGAGTGTTATTTTATTAACTTAAGAAATAATTTTGGTCACAAAAAATTATGTAGTAAAATGAAGATTTATAAATAATATTATGAATTATTTTAGTAATCTATTAAAATCATAATACTGTGAGATTTTATTCAGTAGTTAAATATGTTATCTATCGATAAAATATTATGGAAACTTCTAAAATTCATTCATTATATTTTTTTTATTGTAATGTAATGATATATATGCTTATCTTCTCGAACTATATAATTTTGTGGAGTTTCGATGTTGGAGGAAGTTTTGGTGCTGAATGTACAAGGAGTTATAAGGACCTAAAATTTTGAATATCTGATATGTGTTAAGTAATGGGAGTCATAATGACTCATTTTCTGAGTTGCTAGTACATGAAGCTATGAGGGCCTGAATTTTGGAATCTATTTTTTATGGAAGGTTTAAAAACCTGAGAGAAATATGTTACTTTCTACTATGATATATAAATTGCTTATTCATTAACTTTTAGTGCATAGTCTACTTTATTTGAGTTATCTACGTTTAATATTATGCTCAGACTATAACTTTTTTATGAACAATATTTCCATTCAAATAAATGCATAATAATTTAGATTAATGGTTGTGCCTACTAAGTTGTGTTAGCTCTCATCTATCTTGTATTACATTTCAAGCCCAATGAAAAAGAAAGAGCTTGTTGAGTAGTTGAGTATCCATGATCTGATTTTTCTAAATTTGTATAGATATTTTCTTATTTTTGGTACATCGTAGCTAGTTATTTATTTATTCTATTTTGGTTTGTGATATAAAGCTATGCATTATAAGGTATAATTATTACATAGATACTTTGATGAATGAAAATAATAGAAATTTATGGATAAGTGTATTTTTTATTACTAAAGTTACTTAGAAGCTTTTTTGTATATTTTAATTTAAAATTTATGAAATTTAAAATGCCCCCAAAACTTTGATGTTTGGCTCGGTCTATCACAAGTTAAATGATATGACATGTTATAAGTTTGTGTTATATTGAGTTGGGTTGTAATATATATATAAAGAGGAAGTTTTATGTATAAAACAATGGTAGATTGATGATATAATCAATCCCATATGGTTCATGGTAAATGGATCTCCTTACTGATGGGGGCGGTGGAGTAACTTAAAGAATTATGAAATTGCGTAGATTTTCTTTGATATAAAAATCATTAAAAATCCCACTTAATATACATAAGTATACATGATAAGTAATATAGTGATAGAGTAGAGTATCAATCTCATGAGGAAGAACATTTTCTTGCAAATATAATTACTATTTAATTCAACTAAAATAAATATCCTACTCAATAAAATAAAGTTTTGATGGAGATTCATTCACTTAATTATATATATATATATTATTTGGTTAGATTATTTTGGATTGATGGGATGTAAATACAAAATATTTCCTAACTATTCTATTTTATATTGATATTGTTAAGAGCATATGCATCACTGACCGCTCAGTCAAGCGTGAAGGGATAATGCACAAATTATACCTTCCAATCTCAATAACAATTGAAAATTCTATAGTATGTCACCCTATGAGAATATTAGAAGAGAATGTAAAGCTTATGTTGTTCATACTGTTGCAAATTTAGTTTCATGGACTATGTTTTGATGATTGGCAAACACTCTTGCTTTTCTTCAACGCCTGTTACTACTGACATTTCAGGAATCAAAGATCGGACGGAAATTGGAACCAGCTCAAGATTGGGAAGATTAGGGTTGAGTCAATTTGTATTTTTCTTTTTTCTTTCTTGAGTCAAGTGTATTTGTTTGAAGTGACTGATGTTAAATAACCCTACACACACACATATTTGAGAGATTTAGAACTTGTGTTTTTACTCACATCATCCCGGACGATATTTATATCGTCATGGACGATCGAGTTCAAAATAGAAGATCTAATCAGGATTTCTTAGTTAAGGCAGTCGTAATTAACTGATTGACCTGGACGATACCTGTATCAGCCAGGATGATAATACAGAAAAAAATTTCCGCCATGATCAATTTAAGTATTTTCTATTTTTGGAAATCGGCCAGGACGATTCTTTGATCGGCCTGGACGATATTGTATGATTATGCCTAAATTGGTCTAACAATCATGAGAGTAATTAAGGATGATTGATACGATCACATCATCCTGGATGATCCATTCAAAAAACCATGGTTGCTACTGGACGATAAATATCGGTCAGTACAAATTTAGGGCGATGCTCTGGACGATTTTTCTCTGATTTGAACTGATCGGCCGGGACGATCATGAGATCATCCGAGACGATCAAGCAAATTTTCAATCGTCTAATTTGCATTCAGGGCGATGCTCTGGCCGATCTTATGAGATTTGTACTGATCGGCCAAGACGATTTCCAGATCGTCCTGGACGATAAAGTCGGCAACTTGCAATTAATGAGATCCTTTGAAGCTCTTCTATTTAAGAGCTATTATTCAACAATTTTGAAGATCCTTAGCTGCTGTCTTGACCTGTGAAAACCTAAAGGAGAGAGAGAGAGAGAGAGGGAGAGGGAGAGAGAGAGGATCTTATGAGGGGAGCTTGAGAGGGGATTCACAAGGGTTGCTCCAAGCATTATTCCACTTCTTCTTCCTAGAGTCTCTTGTCCTTGGAGAGGTTGGGAAAGGTAAGCTTTAACGATCGATCAAGGTTTTCTGCCTGCTTCAGGAGGAAGCAAAAGTAGGGAGGTTCTCTGCCTTACCAGGGGTGGCAGAAAGGAGGTATTTGTAAGGGCTTCTCCGCCTAGCTGTGGGGGCTAAAGGAGAGCCACGATTGTAGTGCAATACTCGGAGGGTGCCTCCAGGGAGTGGACGTAGGTAGAGTTGACCGAACCACTATAAACCCTTGTGTTCTTATTTTTACTACTTCTGCGTTTATTTTCTTCCGCACTTATTTTTGTGGTGATTTGGTTTGTGATAATCGTTCTTTTTGCTTAAAAAAATTTTTAAATACCAATTCCCCCCCCCCCCCTCTTAGTTAGCCTCAGGCCAGTTCTATAGGGCTTAACATCCCTAACAAACTTTTAAGTGGTATCACAGCGGGATTCATAAATTGTGTATCACTTATGAAGACACTAATAAAGTTAAGCAATCCCATTTAAATATTCTCTTGCATGACTACAAACTTTTTTGTATGAAATCTCATGAATCAATTTCTGAAATGTATACGAGATTTACTCAGATTGTTACTTCTTTGCATGCCTCAGGAAGAGAACTTTCAAACTATGTAAAAGTGAACAAAATTTTCAGATGCTTGCCTTCGTCTTTTGATGCTAAAATCACTGCAATCACTAAATCTAAAGATTTGAATATGTTTTTGATTGACAACTTACTTGGCTCACTCATTGCTTACGAGCAAGGAGTGAATCAAAGAAATCTTGATGCAGGTGAGAAAAGAAAGGAGAAAACGGTGGCACTGAAGGCACACAAATTGGACTCTGACTCTTCCGGGTCTGAAAGCGATGACATTGCTTTTATCACAAGGCAATTCAAAAGCTTTCTAAGGAAGAAGCAAAAGCATCATCAAAATTGGAGAAAAAGGTAAGGATAATAAATATTCTAAAAGATCTTCTGATGTTGTTTGCTTTGAATGCAGGAAGCCTGGACATGTCAGAGCGGATTGTCCTACACTTCAAGATCAC